>NW_027649794.1:1240930-1545930 GCF_965287045.1 Carcharhinus amblyrhynchos
GTTCTCCTTACTATTCGGTCTAAGCCAGTTAAGCCATGATTATTGCACAAGCAGAACTGTCTGGGTGACTAAAAAGATCAACCTTGAGAGTAAGATAAGGATCTCAGGGTATGGAGTTGTAGTGAGCATAAAAAGACTGTAACGAACAGTTCGTCAGATTGTTCCAGACATCCCGGCTTTATTGTCTTGTGCTGGAAAATAAAGTCTACTGCTGGGAGGATTAAGACTCAGACTCTCTGTTTCAATCGGATGAAATCAGTTGTCGTCCTGGGGAACCACGACAGTTGGTACATTGATGTACGTTACAAAGAACAGTACAGTACAGGAACAGGCCCTTCATCCCTCCAAACCCGTGCCGATACTCTAACTAAACTAAAAATACCCTCTGCCCTTACTCACTTCGTATCCCTCTATTCTCTCCTTATCCATGTACTCATCCAGATGTCTGTTAAATGTTGCTAATGTTCCTGCTTCCACCCTCTCCTCTGGCAGCATGTTCCAGGCACCCACCCCCTCTGTGTGAAAACCCCACCCCACCCCGCACATCTCCCTGAAACTTTCCCCCTCTCACCTTAAACCTGTGCCCCCTTATAATTAGGCTCAGACAAACACACTCACTCACTCACTCTCTCACACACCCACTCACTCACTCACACACACTCACTCACACACACAATCTCTCACACACTCACACTCTCACTCACTCACTCACTCACTCACACACTCTCACACTCACAAATTCACTCACTCACAAACTCACTCACGCATTCTCACACTCACACACTCTCTCTCTCACTCTCACAAACTCTCTTACACAGTCACACACTCTCACACACTCTCACACAGTCACACACTCTCTCACTCACTCTCTCACACACACACTCTCTCACACAGTCACAGATCTCTCACACAGTCGCACACTCTCTCACACACTCTCACACAGTCACACACCCTCTCACACACTCTCTCACACACACACTCACACAGTCACAGGTCTCTCACACAATCACACACTCTGTCACACAGTCACACACTCTCTCACACAGTCACAGATCTCTCACACAGTCACACACTCTCTCACACACACACTCACAGCTTAATTAAAAGGGATAATTGGACACGAATGGGAACCCATTGTAACAGGCGAACTGATCCACGCCGAGAAGTATAACTCCCTAAAATTAAAAATATAAATGTGTAACTCTGATGGATGATACTCTGAATACATGGTGTCTGGATAGAATCCACAGGCAGGTCTGGGGAAAATGCAAATCTTTCAGTTTTTGAGCACCAGGAACAAAGGGAGAAAGCTGGACACACATTGACTCATTACAACTAACAAACGGGGGCTGCGTAAAGAATGCTTGAGTAATGGGAAGAACCCGGGATACAAGGTGACTCATCATCAGCTAAAAAAAGAAACACCCCCAAGAAAGGTGATTATTTTAAAGAGACCCTTATCATAACTAGCAAACAGAATCCTGTCTAACAAAATGTTAATGTCAGGATATAGAGGGATAGAACAAGAGCCCAGTACACCAAACTATTCCCCAAAATGGATACGGGAGGCCAATGGCTGGAGCCAGGACAGGGAATTACAGGATAGAGCATTGGGAGACGAATGGTGGAATGGAAGGTGGGGAATACAAGGACAATAGGGCAGGACAGGGGGATCCCAACCCCTACACTGAAGATAGCCTCACCAGGATGATTACAGGGGGTTCCAGAGGAAGTATAGACAGAGGATGCAGCCAACACCCCAACCACACGGGGGCAAGGGAGCATGGGAGACACAGGTGAGAAAAGTGGGGTGGATGGGACTTACTCAATATATTCGGGAACACAAACAGGGAAAGCCAGGAAATGTACAGGGGAACACCAAAAATTCAGGGGACGAACAAAAGGACACAGGGTACCCTATTAGACAGCCGGAGCTTTGGAGAGACACAAACACCTGCTCCATGGGAACAGGGGGGGGGGACACATCGCAGACCCTCAGGAAAACATAATAAAGAGACCACAGAACCTGTGCAGCTCAACACAGGGTGAGACTCCCTCATGGACACACACAAACCCCAGTAGAAGCTGAACCAACACAGGCCACGGGGAAGGAACGCAATACGCAACAGAGAGAGGCGGCCACTAACAACAGTAGAGTGGAACACAGCAAGGACATACAACTCACGGTTAACACGAGGAGTGATGCAACATTGGGCAACACCAACAAAACAGGACATACCAACCATGGAAACACGAACAACATGGTGTAACAGGAGGAAACAGAGGGCGGGGATGGAAATCTTGCATGACTGACCACCCCACCAAACCAATAGCACCCCAACAACATATTGCGTAACAACAAACAGAGGACAACAACATTAATGCGAGGTGATTCATTTGGTAGGACAAACTTGAATGCGGATTACAGGGTCAACGGCAGGGTTCTGAGGAATGCAAAGAACAAAGAACAAAACAGCCCGGGGAACAGGCCCTTCGGCCCAACGAGCCCGCGCCGCCATTTTAACATTACCAGTCCCCCCCTCCACCCATGACCCTTATCTATTGTTTTATGGCCATCCAGATTGAGGGAAACTGATTTAGGGACAATTTATTCCTGCCAATCAGCCTAATAGCACATCTTTGGGGTGTGGGAGGAAACCGGAGCACCCGGAGAAAACCCACGCAAGTACGGGGAGAATGTGCAAACTCCCACAGACTCCGGCCCAAATCCATGTGTCTGCACAGCAAACAGCGATAGTCACTGAGCTGTCGTCTTGCCCAGCATCAGGTCCAGTTTTAGGCACACACTAACGACATGAAGCACTAGGCCAATCTCGAACAACCAAGAGCAGCCCCAGTACGACCCATCGCGTGTATGCCCCTCGTTGGACAACAAGGCGGACAGACTTAAAACCTGTGAATGAAAAGGAATGTGGAGGAACAGAAAAATCTTGGGTTCATATCCATAGATCTTTGAAGGTTGCCACTCAAGTGGATCGAGCCGTGAAGAAGGCTTATAGTGTGTTAGCGTTTATTAACAGGGGGTCTGAGTTTAAGAGCCGTGGGGATATGTTGCAACTATACTGGACCGTGGTGAGACCACATTTGGAATATTGTGGCCAGGAAATGGCAAATGGAATTTAATGTTGGCAAGTGTGAGGTGGTCCACTTTGGTAGGAAGAATGGTAGGAAGGACTATTACTTACGGGGCGAAAAACTGCAGCAGGCGACGGTGCAGAGGGACCTCGGGGTCCTTGTGCATGAGTCGCAAAAACCCAGCTTGCAGGTGCAGCAGGTGGTCAGGAAGGCGAATGGGATGCTGGCCTTCATAGCGAGGGGGATTGAATATAAAAGTAGGGAGGTCTTGCTGCGGCTGTATAGGGCATTGGTGAGGCCGCAGCTGGAGTACTGTGTGCAGTTTTGGGCGCTGCACCTGCGCAAAGATATTTTGGCCTTGGAGGGAGTGCAGAGGAGGTTTACTAGGCTGATACCGGAGTTGAGGGGGTTGAGCTACGAGGAGAGGCTGAATAAACTAGGCTTGTACTCGTTGGAGTTTAGAAGAATGAGGGGAGATCTCATTGAGACGTATAAGATGATGAATGGGATGGACAGGATAGAGGTGGAGAGACTCTTCCCGCTCAAAAAAGACAGTAGGACTAGGGGGCACAGCCTCAAGATAAAAGGGGGGCGGTTTAGAACGGAGTTGAGGAGGAACTTCTTCACTCAAAGGGTGGTGAATCTCTGGAATTCTCTGCCCGTTGAAGTGGTGGAGGCTGCCTCGCTAAATATTTTTAAGACGCGGGTTGATGGGTTTTTGATAAGCGAGGGGATTAAGGGTTATGGGGAGAGGGCGGGAATGTGGAACTGAGCCACGACAGATCAGCTATGATCTTATTGAATGGCGGGGCAGGCTCGAGGGGCTGGATGGCCTACTCCTGCTCCTATTTCTTATGTTCTTATGTTCTGGTCACCTCACTATAAGAAGGATGTGGAAACATTGGAGAGAGAGTGCAGAGGAGATTTACCAGGATGCTACCTGGTTTGAAGGGTAGGTCTTATGAAGAAAGGTTGAGGGAGCTGGGGCTTTTCTCTTTGGAGCGGAGGAGGATGAGAGGCAACTTAATAGAGGTTTATAAGATGATGAGAGGGATTGATACGCAGTTCAGGGAGTTGGGAGTCAGGTTGAAGTGTAGGGCCTCCAGGGTGGCAATCTCTGGGCTGCTGCCAGCGTCCAGCAATAGCAGGGATAAGAATAATGAGATCCTGCAGCTGAATGCATGGCTGAGGGATTGGTGCAGGACAGAGGGTTTTAGTTTTGTTGACCATTGGGAAGTCTTTGCAAAGGAAGGGCACTTGCATAAGAGGGATAGGGAACACTTAAATGGGAAGGGGACACATATTTCAGCTGGGAGGTTGGCTGGAGTGATTAGGCAGGGTTTAAACTAGTATGGAGGGGGGGTGGGGAGGAGAGAGACAGCTCAGGCACTGGGAGTGAGTTGGAGGTCAGGGTAAGTCTAGTTGATAGGGAAATCTCCCAGGAGAAGGAGGATCCGAGAGGGACTGAGGGTCTTCGGTGCATCTGTTTTAATGCGAGGAGTGTGACGGGAAAGTCGGATGAACTTAGGGCCTTGATGTTCGCGAGGAATTTAGATGTGGTGGCAGTGACAGAGACGTGGTTAAAGGAGGGGCAGGACTGGCAGCTAAATGTTCCAGGGTATAAGTGTTTTAGGCGTGATAGGGGAGGGTTGAAAAGAGGAGGGGGAGTGGCACTCTTAGGGAGCAGATCACAGCGGTGCAGACGGAGGATAAGATGGAGGGGTTGGAAATTGAGTCTCTGTGGGTGGAGTTGAGGAATAAGAAGGGGGCCATTACTATGCTAGGAGTGTACTATAGGCTGCCCAATAGCCCGCGTGCAGTGGAAGAGGGTATATGTAGGGACATTTTGGATAAATGTAGGAAGAATAGGGTTGTTGTAGTGGGAGATTTTAATCTCCCTGGGGTGGATTGGAAGGTGCCTAGAGCTGGGGGGTCTGATGGGGAGGAATTCGTAAGATGTGTATTGGAAGGATCCTTGCAACAGTATGTAGATAGCCCGACTAGAGAGGGGGCGATACTGGATTTAGTTCTGGGCAATGAGCCGGGTCAGGTGGTTGAGGTTGCGGTAGGCGAACATGTGGCTAATAGTGACCATAACTCTGTCTACTTTAGGATACGAATGGAATAAGATGAGAGCTGTCCTAAGGGGAGGGTGCTAAATTGGGGGAAGGCTAGATACAGCCGGATTAGGCAGGAGCTTAGGGATACAGAGTGGGATAGGCTGTTGGAAGGCAAGACCACGTTAGGCATGTGGGAGTCTTTCAAGGGAAAACTGCAATGGGTGCCGGAAAGGCATGTGCCGGTTAGGAGAAAGGATGGGAAAGGTAGGATTAGGGAACCGTGGATTACTAGAGATATAGAAGACCTGGTTAGGAACAAACGAGAGGCGTATGTCAGGTCTAAGCAGCTGGGAACGGAGAGAGCATTGGAGGAATACAGAGATAGTAGGAGGGGTCTCAAACGGGGAGTTAGGAGAGCAAAGATGTGGCATGAGATGGCTTTGGCAGGTAGGGTTAAGGAGAATCCAAAGGTGTTTTACTCCTATCTTAAGAACAAAAGGGTGGCTAGGGGTAAAATCGGTCCTCTCAGGGACAGACGTGGGGAATTGTGCTTAGAGGCAGAGGGAATGGGAGAGATCCTGAATGAATACTTTGCGTCGGTATTCCCGAAGGAGAGGGGCTTGATGTCTGGTACAGTCATTGAGGGAGCGGTAGACCGATTGAAAGATCTATCGATTACGAGGGAAGAAGTGTTCGGGCTTTTAGAGGGCATTAAAGCCGATAAATCTCCGGGGCCCGATTGCATTTACCCTAGGCTGCTTAGACAGACGAGGGATGAGATTGCTGGGCCTCTGACGCAAATCTTTGTCTCTTCTTTGGACACAGGTGAGGTCCCAGAGGACTGGAGGATAGCGAACGTGGTACCGTTGTTTAAAAAGGGTAGGAGGGATAGCCCGGGTAACTATAGGCCAGTGAGCTTAACGTCAGTGGTAGGTAAGTTGATGGAGAGGATTCTTAGGGATAGGATGTCTGCGCACTTGGAGCGTTGCGATCTGATTAAGGATACGCAGCATGGCTTTGTCAACGGGAAGTCTTGCCTTACGAATCTGGTAGAATTCTTTGAGGAGGTGACAAAAACAGTTGACGAAGGACGAGCCGTTGATGTGGTCTATATGGATTTCAGTAAGGCGTTTGACAAAGTCCCTCATGGTAGGTTGGTACAGAAGATTAAAGCCCATGGGATATGTGGTCAGGTATCTAGATGGGTAGAGAACTGGCTTGCAAAGAGGAGACAGAGAGTGGTAGTGGAGGGGTCCTTTTCTAGCTGGAGGTCTGTCACTAGTGGTGTGCCGCAGGGCTAGGTACTGGGACCTCTTCTCTTTGTAGTGTATATAAATGATTTGGAAGAGGGAGTAGGTGGTGTGGTCAGCAAATTTGCTGATGACACCAAGATGGCTGGATTGGCGGGCAGTGAGGAGCAGTGTCTGGCAATACAGCAGGATATTGATAGGCTGGTTGATTGGGCAGATACGTGGCAAATGGAGTTTAATCCGGATAAATGTGAGGTGATGCATTTTGGCTGGAATAATGTAGGGGGAAGTTATATGATAAAGGGTAAGCCCGTAAGGAGTATAGAGTCGCAGCGAGACCTGGGGGTGCAAGTGCACAGGTCTTTGAAGGTGGCAGTGCAAGTGGAGAGTGTGGTGAAGAAAGCCTATGGTATGTTAGCCTTTATAGGAAGGGGTATAGAATATAAGAGCTGGAGTCTAATGTTGCAGTTGTACAGAACATTGGTTAGGCCGCATTTGGAGTACTGCATCCAATTCTGGTCGCCTTACTACCAGAAGGACGTGGAGACTCTGGAGAGAGTGCAGAGGAGGTTTACCAGGATGTTGCCTGGTATGGAAGGACTGGGGTATGAGGAAAGATTGAAGAAATTGGGGCTCTTTTCCCTTGAAAGACGTCGACTAAGGAGGGATCTAATAGAGGTATATAAGATTATGAAGGGTATTGATAGAGTAAATAGAGGTAAGCTATTTCCTATAATAGAGATACGTAGGACAAAGGGCCATGGACTTAAGGTGAGGGGGTAGTGGTACAACACAGATATTAGAGGGAGGTTTTACACACAGAGGGTAGTGGGGGTATGGAATGCTCTGCCAAGTAAGGTGGTGGAGGCAAACACGCTAGAGTCCTTTAAGAGTAACTTAGACAGGCACATGACTGAGTTGGAGATGGGTGGATATAGGAGATCCTTTTAAATAAGGATCATTAGCATTGGGGCGTCCCTGGTAATGTAAATGGATATAGTATGATAGTAATGTTTTTTCTTTTTTCATTCACAGGTTTTAAGTCGGTCCACCTCGTGTCCAACGAGGGGCATACACGCGATGGGTCGTACTGGGGCTGCTCTTGGTTGTTCGAGATTGGCCTAGTGCTTCATGTCGTTAGTGTGTGCCTAAACTGGACCAGATACTGGGCAAGACGACAGCTCAGTGACTATCGCTGATTGCTGTGCAGACACATGGATTTGGGCCGGTGTCTGTGGGAGTTTGCGCATTCTCCCCGTGCTTGCGTGGGTTTTCTCCGGGTGCTCCGGTTTCCTCCCACACCCCAAAGATGTGCTGTTAGGCTGATTGGCAGGAATAAATTGTCCCTAAATCAGTTTCCCTCAATCTGGATGGCCATAAAACATTAGACAGGGGTCATGGGTAGAGAGGGGGACTGGTGGTGTTGAGATGGCGGTGTGGGCTCGTTGGGCTGAAGGACCTGTTTCCTGGGCTGTTTTTGTTCTTTGTTCTTTATTCTTTGATAGAGTGGACGTACAGAGACTATTTCCTCAGGTGGATGTAGCTGTTTCTAGGGGGCATAACTATAAGGTTCATGGTGGGAGATATAGGAGGGATGTGCGAGGTAGATTCTTTACTCAGAGAGTGGTTGGGGTGTGGAATGCGCTGCCTTAGTGGAGTCGGACACTTTAGGAACTTTCAAGCGGTTATTGGATAGGCACATGGAGCAAACCAGAATGATAGGGAGTGGGATAGCTTGATCTTGGGTTCGGACATAGCTCGGCACAACATTGAGGGCCGAAGGGCCTGTACTGTGCTGTACTGTTTTATGTTTCTCTGTTCTGTGAAGGAGAGGTAGCACAGAGAAAGGAAGGGAAACTCATCATAATCGTCAGCCCAGAGGTCGAAAAATAAGTCGAATAACGAAAACAACATTGAAAACTTAAAAAAGCACAGCAGAACCTGATTATTATAATAGCAGAACCTGAACATTATAATAGCCTACAGACGACACAAAAATCTGAAGGACATGCTCGTCAGAAGCCAGATAAAATGACCCAAGGAGGGGAAATGTAGAAGCAGAAACTGCAAGACCTGTGAATGCCTGGTAACACTGGAGGAAACAAAGAACGGCTACACCAACACCAGTGCAACACTACAGTCAAAAATCAAACGCGACCAATGCAGTGTAGTATATGCCATCCAAAGTTAAATAATACACATAGGGGAAACGGGCAACACACTAAGGGAAAAACTCTCCAGACACCCCAGTGACATTAGGACAGAGAAGGAAAACAAGGCCTATTTCATGCAACAGAGCGTGGAAGCCCAAAGTGTTATGGGACGAGACACAAATATTCATTGGACCACGGCAGAAAGAAAACCAACAGAGAAGGGGTGGATCTATAGAATGAAAACCTTACTCCCAAATGGGCTAAGACACAAACCACACAAGAACAGGGATAGATGAGGGCAACCACCCACAACACATGAACAATAAGTAATGAACAGAAACCCGTCAAACACCACTGGAAGAAATAGGGAAACATAACTGGAAAACCATAAGAAATACAGGCCACACGCAGAGGGGACCACAGATTAACGGGTCACTAATTGCCAGGTCCCCCCGAACACAAACACTGACAAAGGCCAGATTAAAACCTCCAAACCACCCAAAGTTGATTCAACCGTCCCCAAAACAAACCTCCCCCCCAACCCCAAACATTTTCCCAAACAAATTTCGATGGTAGATCGTGAGAACGAGGATACGAGGGAACCACAACAAGGAGAAGAAGGTATGGAATGAGGAGGTGGCACAGGAGGTCAACCCCGAAGGCAAATATATAAGAGAGAGCCACGACAGACAGCAGGGAAACCAGCATTGTGAAAAGACAAGTCATACATCTGTGGGCAGCGTGGTGGCACGATGGTTAGCACTGCTGCCTCAGAGGGCCAAGGATGCAGGCTGGGAGATTGGCTTGGATCTCTACCTGTGTAGGGTTTGCACATTCTCCCCATGCTTGTGTGGGTTGCCTCTGGTCTCCTTCCACATAGCAAAGAAATGCTTGTTAAGTGAATTGGCCATTCGAAATTCCCCCTTGGTTTAACCCTTCCACAGCTACTTCATTACATTGCTAATGTAAGACACTGGGGACACGAATGAATTAATGAATAAAGAAAGAAATAACTGGATAAATTGTGGGTGAAGTAATTTTTGCACTCCCAACAAAAGGCCTACCCTCATACCGAACCCGGAAACCATCGGAAAAGAGGGGACTGGCCCCATACCAACTTGCTCCGCCAACTAGTGACCCCACACCAATTCGATACACACTACCCGAATCCACACCTGCCCACCACAACAGAAAACACCCACAAAGAATAAAAAGTCACCCCATCCCACCAGCCCTGGGAGCCTCCTCACCCCACCCAACCTAATAGGCACACACAGGACACAAAAGTGCCCAAGACAGGGGAGGACAGTGAACCAGTCTTCAACTTACCCAGACGATATCCCTATCAGGAAATCCCCAGGACTTTTTTCCCACTGCCTGATCTCTTGCCCCCCCACTCCCTGTAGCCCACCTACCACCCCCTCAGTAGCCCACCCAACTAACAAAGCCTTCCCCTCCTTCCCCCCGCTGACACCCCAGTAAAACAGAATCTGACTCATACAAACCCTACAGTGCAGAATGAGGCCATTCAGCCCATCGAATCTGTACCGACCACAATCCCACCCAGGCCCTTCCCCCATATTCTGACCAAAGAGTAGAAGACTTGCCTGCAGAAGGCAGAGAGTGGTTGTGGATGGGGCTTTTTCTGAATGGAGGTCAGTCACCAGTGGAGTGCCTCAAGGATCTGTTCTGGGACCCTTGTTGTTTGTCATTTTCATAAATGACCTGGATGAGGAAGTGGAGGGATGGGTAAGTAAGTTCGCTGATGACACGAAGGTCGGTGGTGTTGTGGATGATCTGGAAGGTTGGCAAAAGTTGCAGCAGGACATAGATAGGATGCAGGACTGGGCAGAGAAGTGGCAGATGGACTTCAACGCGGATAAATGTGTAGTCGTCCATTTTGGCAGAACCAACGGGATGAACAAGTACGCTATCAAGGGCAGAAGTCTGAGTAGTGTTGAGGAGCAGAAGGATCTTGGGGTCCGGGTCCACAGGACTCTTAAATCGGCCTCGCAGGTGGAGGAGGTGGTCAAGAAGGCGTATGGTGTACTGGCCTTCATTAATCGAGGGATTGAGTTTAGGAGTCGGGAGGTAATGCTGGAACTTTATAAGACCCTTGTCAGGCCTCATTTGGAGTATTGTGCGCAGTTCTGGTCGCCTCACTATAGGAAAGATGTAGAAGCTATTGAAAGGGTGCAGAGGAGATTTACAAGGATGTTGCCTGGACTGGGAGGCATGCCTTATGAAGTTAGGTTGAGGGAGCTGGGACTCTTTTCCCTGGAGAGACGAAGGTTGAGAGGCGACCTGATAGAAGTTTACAAAATGTTGAGAGGAATAGATAGGGTGGACTCTCAGAGGCTATTTCCCCGGGTTGAAATGGTCGCTACGAGAGGACACAGATTTAAGGTGCGGGGAGGGAGGTTCAGAAGTGATGTTAGGGGTAAGTTTTTCACTCAGAGGGTGGTGAGTGAATGGAATCGGCCGCCGTCAGTGGTGGTGGAGGCGAACTCGCTGGGGTCTTTTAAAAGACTTCTGGATGAGTATATGGGGTTTAATGAGATTGAGGGTTATAGATAGGTCTGTAGGTTGGTGGGTGATGATGTGATCGGCGCAACTTGTGGACCGAAGGGCCTGTTTGTGCTGTAGTGTTCTATGTTCTACGTTCTATGTTCTATGTTGAGAGGTATCGATCGGGTGAATTCTCAGAGGCTTTTTCCCAAGGGCTGGAATGGTTGCTATGAGAGGAGACAGGTTTAAGGTGCTGGGGAGCAGGTACAGGGGAGATATCAGGGGTAAGTTTTTCACTCAGAGGGTGCTGGGTGAGTGGAATCAGCTGCTGTCGGTGGTGGAGGCAAATTCGATCGGGTCGTTTAAGAGACTTTGGATGAGTACATGGGACTTAATAGGACTGAGGGTTATAGGTAAGCCTAGTAGGTATGGATATCATCGGTGCAACTTGTGGGCCGAAGGGCCTGTTTGTGCTGTAGTTTTTCTATGTTCTATCTTCCTACATATTTACCCACTAATCCCTCTAACTTATGCATCTCAGGGCACGAAGGGGCAATTTTTAGCATAGCCAATCAACCCAACCCGCACATCTTTGGACTGTGGGAGAAAAGCGGAGCACCCGGAGGAAACCCACGCAGATACGAGGAGAATGTACAAACTCAACACAGACAGTGACCCGAGCCGGGAATCGAACCCAGGACCCTGGAGCTGTGCAGGAGCAGTGCTACCGTGTCACCCTACAATGATCAGCAATAGACACAAAACTTCCCCAGCCAAGAAACCCCCAAAAGACAACTCTCCCAACACACACACCACTTGGACATCCATCCCAGCCCCCGGATACACGGAAACACCTGATCTAGCAGCCCCCTCCTCCTAACACACACCACCTCCCAACCGGCATGTCTTTTGGAGGAAACCAGAGCACCCGGAGAAAACCCATGCAGACACGGGGAGAACATGTAGACTCCACACACACAGTGACCCAAGGGTAGAATTGACCCTGGTCCCTGGCACTGTGAGGCAGCAGTGCTAATCACTGCGCCACCCCAGCTATGGGCAGAAGTTTATGGGGAGTGTGGGGATAATTAGTCATCTCTTCAAGAGCTGATGCGTGTCCAGTTCCATCCCACTCCTGACTTGTGTCCTTGTAGATGGTGGACAGGCTTTGGGGAGTCGGGAGGTGAGTTCCTCACTGCAGGATTCCCAGCTTCTGAGCTGTTCTTGTAGACACAGTATTTATATGGCTCGTCCAGTTCTGTTTCTGCTCAATGGTAACCCACTTCAGGATGTGTCACAAGGCACAAGTTAGGAGTGTGATGGAATACTCCCCACTTGCCTGGATGGGTGCAGCTCCAACAACACTCGAAACTCGACACCATCCAGGACAAAGCAGCCCCACTTGATTGACACCCTACCCACAAATATTCATTCCCTCAAACACCCACACAGAGTGGCAGCCGTACATACCATCTACAAGATGCACTGCAGCAACTCACCAAGGTCCCTGAGGCAAGATCTCGCTAAAGCCATCCCCACACCCTCCATTTCTTGCCTTCAAACAACCACACAACGTCAAACAACCATTGTCCACAGCAAAGTACCCAGCCATCAGGAGAACAGTGACCATGACACCACACAACCCTGCCACAGCAACCTCTGCGAGGCATGCCGGATCATCGACACGGATGCCATCATCTCACGTGAGAAGACCATTCACCAGGTACACGGCACATACTCTTGCAACTCGGCCAATGTTGTCTCCCTGATACGCTGCAGGAAAGGATGTCCTGAGGCATGGTACATTGGGGAGACCATGCAGACGCTATGACAACGGATGAATGAACACCACTCGACAATCACCAGGCAAGACTGTTCCCTTCCTGTTGGCGAACATTTCAGCGGTCATGGGCATTCGGCCTCTGATCTTTGGGTAAGCGTTCTCCAAGGTGGCCTTCATGATACACGACAGCGCAGAGTCGCTGAGCAGAGACTGATAGCCCAGTTCCACACACATGAGGACGGTCTCAGCTGGGATCTTGGGTTCATGTCACACTATTTGTAACCCCCATGACTTGCCTGGGCTTGCAAAATCTCATTAACTGTCCTGTCTGGAGACAATACACATCTCTTTAACCAGTGCTTAATGCTCTCTTCACTCACATTGTCTGTACCTTTAAGACGTGATTAGCTGTAAAGATCCGCATTCCAATCATTATTTTGTAAATTGAGTTTGGATCATTATACACCTTGTTTGTGAACAGAAATCCCATTTACCTGATGAAGGGGCAGTGCTCTGAAAGCTAGTGGCTTGTGCTACCAAATAAACCTGTTGGACTTTAACCTGGTGTTGTGAGACTTCTTACTGTGTTTACCCCAGTCCAACGCCGGCATCTCCACATCAGGTTCTGTGAAACCAGTGTAGAAATATTCTCAATCTCACAACGAGCTGAATCTTGGAACATGGTTTATGTTCTCACATCATTTTCCGAAAGCCCATGTGTTTCAAAAAAACCCTAAAAGCCTCCCAGCCGAGAATAATCATGGACAGACTCTGTGAGAATTAAACAAGAAATAGAGTCAATATCAGGAATCTGGGCAGACAGCGAGCCAGAACAAGGAATGTGTGTTTTAAAATGTCCTCATCCTTCTTGTCTGTCTCAGAACTGGTTAGACCACAAATCCAAAACTAAACTCAACAATTCTGCTCAGAGCGGTTTTATCTTTTGTTTTCAAATTACAGCGATGTTTTGTGAGAAATGTTCCTTCTGGATGACTTCAACCTGACTGTCCCCCTCATCCCTCCCCTCTTCCCGAGATGGGATCAGCGAGAGCGGGAGGATGGTGTGGGAGAACCAGTCCAGTCTCCGGGACAGGGAGGGAGGCAGCTCAATTGACTGTTATTGGAATGGCTGGGAAAGCACCTTGGCAAAGACACAAGGAAGTAGCAGCAGGTTCTAGGACTGTGCTCACCTCCTCAGGAATATATTCAGTGGGTGCCGAACACAGAGTTGGTGTGGAGTTCTGTCTCAGTGCTCTAGAACATAGAACATAACAGCACAGTACAGGCCCTTCGGCCCTCAATGTTGTGCCGAGCTATGTCCAATCCCAAGATCAAGCTATCCCACTCCCTATCATTCTGGAGTGCCCCGTGTGCCTATCCAATAACTGCTTGAAAGTTCCTAAAGTGTCCGACTCCACTATCACAGCAGGCAGTCTGTTCCACACCCCACCCACTCTCTGAGTGAAGAATCTATCTCGGACATCCCTCCTATATCTCCCACTATAAACCTTATAGTTATGCCCCCTAGTAACAGCTCCATCCACCTGAGGAAATAGTCTCTGCATGTCCACTCTATCAATCCCTCTCATCATCTTATAAGCCTCTATTAAGTCGCCTCTCATCCTCCTCCGCTCCAAGGAGAAAATCCCCAGCTCCCTCAACCTTTCCTCATAAGACCTTCCCTCCAAACCAGGCAGCATCCTGGTAAATCTCCTCTGCACTCTCTCCAATGCTTCCACATCCTTCTTATAGTGAGGTGACCAGAACTGCACAGAATGTTCCAAATGTGGTCTCACCATGGTCCAGTATAGTTGCATCATAACCCCACGGCTCTTAAACTCAAACCCCCTGTTAATAAACGCTAACATACTATAAGCCTTCTTCAGGGCTCTATCCACTTGAGTGGCAACCTTCAGAGATCTGTGGATATGAACCCCAAGATCTCTCTGTTCCTCCACATTCCTCAGAACCCTGCCATTGACGCTGTATGTCTCTGTCCCAGGAACATCAAATATCAAAGTGAGATGAAGCCAATCTCCTATATTCTCATCATCTGGGCTCTCATTGCTGAAGGTGAGACTTTTCATTAAATGAGTCACTCATTATGTCCTTCAGACTAAATATTTCAATAGCGTTTTCGTTCATGGCACCCCATGATATATCCATATATATTTAAGAGGAGGCGATAGCCTAATGGTATTATCGCAAAGCTATTGATCCAGAAACTCAGCTGGGGACCTGGGTTCGAAACCCGCCACGACAGCTTGTGGAATTTGAATTCAATAAAAAAATACCTGGAATTAAAAATCTACTGATGACCATGAAACCATTGTTGGAAAATCTCATCTGGTTCACTAATGTCCTTTAGAGAAGGAAATCTGCCATCCTTACCCAGTCTGGCCTACATGTGCCTCCAGAGCCACAGCAATGTGGTTGGCTCCAACTGACCTCGGAGAACTTGGGATGGGCAATAAATGCTGTAAAAAGTCTGACAACACCAGGTTTAAGTCCAACCGATTTATTTGATAGTAAACTCACTAGATTTCAAGATTTCCCTCTTCTTCAGGTGAATGGTGAGTTCTGGCCTCAGACAGAGCATATAAAGCACAGACAGTTTACAGATTACTGATTAGAATGCGAATCTTTACACCTAACCTGCTGTTCAAGTCCTAAAGTGGCCGACAATGTGAGTGGAAGGAGCACTGATCACAGGTTAAAGAGATGTGTATTGTCTCCAGACGGCACAGTGAGTGAGGTTTTGCAAACCCAGGCAAGTCACGGGGGTTACAGATAGTGTAACATGAACCCAAGATCCCTGTTGAGACCGTCCTCATGTGCGTGGAACTTGGCTATCAGTCTCTGCTCAGCGACTCTGCGCTGTCGTGTGTCGTGAAGGCCGCCTTGGAGAACGCTTACCCGAAGGTCAGAGACCTATCCACGTCCACATCATGCTGGCATATCCATATCAATAAATGATGGCCAGCCAGCAACACCCGTGACCCACAAATGAATTTTAAAAAAATAAATATTTGTGTGCTTGCACATAAGTATCTGGTGTTGATGTGCACTGTTATTTGTCATTTATATTAATGATTTGGATGAGAATATAGGAGGCATGGTGAGTAAGTTTGCAGATGACACAAAGATTGGTGGTATCGTGGACACTGAAGTTTATCTCGGATTGCAACGGGATCTTGATCAATTGGCCCAGTGGGCTGATGAATGGCGGATGGAGTTTATTTTAGACGAATGCGAGGTGATGCATTTTGATAGATTGAACCAGGGCAGGACTTAGTTAATGATAGGGCGTTGGGGGAGTTACAGAACAGTGATCTAGGGGTACATGCTCATAGCTCCGTGAAAGTGGAGTCACAGGTGGACAGAATGGTGAAGAAGGCATTTAGCATGCTTGGTTTCATCGGTCAGAACATTGAATACAGGAGTTGGGATGTCTTGTTGAAGTTGTACAAGACATTGGTAAGGCCACACTTGGAACACTATGTGCAGTTCTGGTCACCCTATTATAGAAAGGATATATTAAACTCGAAAGAGTGCAGAAAAGGTTTACTAGGATGCAACCAGGACTTGATGGTTTCAGTTATAAGGAGAGGTGGGATAGACTGGGACTTTTTCCTCTGGCGCATTAGGAGTCTGAGGGGTGATCTTATAAAGGTCTATAAAATAATGAGGGGCATAGACCAGGTAACTAGTCAATATCTTTTCCCAAAGGTAGGGGAGTCTAAAACTAAAGGTCATAGGTTTAAGGTGAGAGGGGAGAGATACAAAAGTGTCCAGAGGAGCAATTATTTCATACAGAGGGTGGTGAGTGTCTGGAACAAGCTGCCAGAGGTAGTAGTAGAGGCGGGTACAATATTGTCTTTTAAAAAGCATTTAGGTAGTTATATGGGTACAATGGGTATAGAGGGATATGGGCCAAATGTGGGCAATTGGGACGAGCTTCGGGGTTTAAAAAAAGGGTGGCATGGACAAATTAGGCAGACGGGCCTGTTTCCATGCTGTACACCTCTATGACTCTATGACTGAAATACGATTGAGATACTTATGTACTCATTGATATGTGGAAGCTTTTCAATGTGTGGCTCACTCTAGAACCCTAATCACCCCTTAAGAAGGTTCCCTGGTTCAAGATGGCAGCTCAACACCACATTGTCAAGGGACAATTAGGGATGGGGAATGGAATCATAGAATCCCTACAGTTGAGAAAGGCCATTCAGACCATCAAGTCTGCACCGTTCACCATCCTGTCCAACCCCTATCCCCTTAGCCCCACATATTTAGCTGGCTAATCCCCCTGACATGAAGGGGCAATTTAGCATGGCCATCAACCTAAGCCGCACGTCTTTGGACTGTGGGAGTAAACTGGAGCACCCGGAGGAAACCCACAGGAGGAATGTGCAAACTCTGCACAGTCACCCGAGGTCAGAATTGAACCTAGGTCCCTGGCATTGTGAGGCTGCAGTGTTAACCACTGTGCCGTCATGCCAACCCAAAACTTTGTTTTTGGAATGTGGAGGAACAGGAACAGCACCCCGTTGTTTTAACAACAAGCATGCTGGCACAGTGGTTAGCACTGCTGCCTCACAGCACCAGGGACCTGGTTGGATTCCCGGCTTGGCTCACTGCATGCGCGGAGTCTGCACATTCTCCCCATGTCTGCGTGGGTTTCCTCCGGGTGCTCTGGTTTCCTCTCACAGTCGGAAAGATGTGGTGGTTAGGTGCATTGGCCATGCCAAATTCTCTCTCAGTATACCCGAACAGGTGCTGGAACGTGGCGGCTCGGGGATTTTCACACTAACTTCATTGCAGTGTTAACGTGAGCCTATTTGTGACCCTAATAAATAAATAAAAATATTAAACATGAAAAGTTGGATTACTATACAATACTGCTGAACTCCCCATTTAGCTTAACACATACACACAGCTTTTAGATTAACACGGGGAACAAAGTACATCATAAATTACAATGGTCTCATGAATACAAAGTCCCTTTTAAGCACACAAGATAACTGTGGTCAAACACACCCACTCCTCTTGTGTCCCTGGCAACCATGCCAACCACTGTGCCACCAGGCTGCCCCTAAAACAACCTTTGTTGATAAAACGTGGAGGAACAGTGACAGCACCCCTTCGACATGGGAAACCCCGCAGAGCCCACAACCAATTGTGATGTCCAAGGGTGTTTTTGGTGTCGCCCTTTCCCCAGTGCGAAACGGCCTCACCTCCGATTCGGAATGTTGTGTTCTCAATGTCCCTCCAGAGGTGAGCGCGTAATCCAGGGGGTGGTGCTCCCAATGGGTGCCACACTGTCAGAGGTGCCATGCTTTGAATGTGACATTAAACAATCTACACTCTTGGATGGACATAAGGAATCCTGTGACCTCCACAGAGCTGGTGAGTTCTCACAGATATCCTGGGCTAATGTTTATCTCTCAATAACATATTCGAACATTGATCTCAATGCTCTTTGTGGGATCTTGCTATGTGTTAATTGCAGGCCTCATTTCCCTTTATTATAACACTGATTGTGCTTCACACCAACCCCACTGTCCCTGAGAGGCTCAGGAACATTGTGCCCGATTATGAGATCTGTACATTAGTTCCGTCCAGTAGGGCTGACAGAGCGATGGGCGATTTCTCCTTGTTTGTTCTCTTACAGCTCCGACTCTGAAATGTTTCAGTTGGGAAAATCCGCCAGGAAAATGCACGCAGCAGGAAATGTGTGATCCAGCTCAGAACCTGAAGTCGAACTATCTCAACCACACTGACATTGGGTGAGAATTCTCCAAATAGTGTCTTCAATTCACTGTAACATTACAAAGGGACAGTGATGGACAGACACACAGACAGAGAAAGGGGGACAGACAGATATGCAGATAGACAGATTGACAGCTAAACATATTGGCAGATTGTGAATTAAATTGATGGGCAGAGATACTTAAAAATCAGCATTGTCTTTGGAGAGCGGAATTAGAGGAACTCAGAGATCTTGGAGGAGGTTACAGAGTTAGGGAGGGTTGTAGGGGCTGGAGGAGATTACAGAGATAGGGAGGGTTGTAGGGGCTGGAGGAAGTTACCGAGATGGGGAGGGTTGTAGGGGCTGGAGGAGGTTACAGAGATAAGGAGGGTTGTAGGGGTTGGAGGAGGTTACAGAGATAGGGAGGGTTGTAGGGGCTGGAGGAAGTTACCGAGATGGGGAGGGTTGTAGGGGCTGGAGGAGGTTACAGAGATAGGGAGGGTTGTAGGGGCTGGAGGAAGTTACAGAGATAGGGAGGGTTGTAGGGGTTGGAGGAGGTTACAGAGATAGGGAGGGTTGTAGGGGTTGGAGGAGGTTACAGAGATAGGGAGGGTTGTAGGGGCTGGAGGGGGTTACAGAGAGAGGGAGGGCTGTAGGGGCTGGAGGGGGCTACAGAGATAGGAAGGGTTGTCGAAGCTGGAGGAGGTTACAGAGATAGGGAAGGGGTGTAGGAGCACCTGGAGGAAACCCACGCAGACACGGGGAGAATGTGCAGATTCCACACAGACTGTGACCCGTGCTGGGAATTGAACCCGGGTCTCTGTGAGGCAGCAGTGCGAACCACTGTGCTAGCCCCAATCCCAGTATCCTTTAGACAGACAGAGCTGACAGAGTGAAAGCTCACCTCATGGGGTTAATGAGTCCTGAGGCAGTTCCTTGGAAAGAGGAAGCTGGAGATGAAAGGGTAACAGCTTTATATTATTGATTTCTCAGTTATTTGAGGGTAGTGTTTCATAAACAGGAAGCTGTTGGAGGCTCAGGTTCGACACCAACCTGTTTAAGAAACTATGATGTGGAGGGCAATTTTAAACACTTTCCGCATGGCTGTCATCTTATATACGGTGCTGCCTGAAGGTAATGCTTGTCTTTATTTTATCATTCCATCCAGACTGTTGTTTTATCCCGACTGTAGTCCTGGAATATAGCCTGACACTGCAGAGGAACAGGGGAGTTATACTCTGATGTCCTGGGACGCACAGTCCAGTGCGATCCACTCCTGCCTGCTCTACACAGTGTCCAGCCTTTGTGACATTGGCCTTTGTGGGATCTTGCTGTGCGATACTATTAGCTGTCGCTTCGACAAACGGTTTAAACGGAGTCAAATTTTATTTCCTAGTCTGTCACTGAGTGTTCTGGGACGTTTGCCAGGGTGGGAATGACTCTTGAGGGATGCACGATTTCAAAAGCGTTCCAGCACAGGGTCAGGCCATTCGGCCAGTCTGCTCTGTGAGTGCCTGCGGCTGCCTTCCTGCTAACCCTGCCCTCCCCAAACCCGCCTTCTGAAGTCAGGGACAGGAGTGGGGTGAGGCCACTCAGCCTGTCAAAAGTCTGCTCGGGATCAAAGGTTAAGCGGAGTTAGCAGGATGAGGCTATTGAGTTGGATGATCAGCCATGATCGTGATGGAGGGTGGAGCAGGCTCGAAGAGCCGGATGGTCTCCACCTGCTCCTGTCTGCTATGTTTCAACGGGAGACCCAACCGCTAAAACTGCCCCTCCCCCATTCTCAAATCCCACCCCCGCCTTATGAAGGGAGAAATGTTCTCCCAGCATCCACCCTCTCGAGCCCCCCTCACAATCTTCTCTGTTTCAGTAAGATCACCTCTCATCCCTCTAAACTGCAATGCGTAAAGACCCCCAACCTTCCCTCGTTAGACAAACCCCCTCCATCCCACACGGTGAACCTTATCGAGTCATAGAGGTTTACAGCACGGAAACAGGCCCTTTGGCCCAACTTGTCCAGGCCGCCATTTTTTTAAAAACCCTTCAGCTCGTTCCAATTGTCTGCTTTTGGCCCAGATCCCTCTATACCCATCTTACATGTAACTGTCTAAATGCTGTTTTAAAACAAAATTGTACCCGCCTCTACTAATACCTCTTGTTCCAGACACTCACCACCCTCTGTGTGAAAAAATTGCCCCTCTGGACACTTCTGTATCTCTCCCCTCTCACCTTAAACCTATGCCCTCTAGTTTTAGACTCCCCTACCTTTGGGAAGAGATATTGACTATCTAGCTGATCTGTTTTATAGACCTCTATAAGATCACCCCTCAGCTTCCTGCGCTCCAGAGAAAAAAGTCCCAGTCTATCCAGCCTTTCCTTATAACTCAAACCATCAAGTCCCGGGAGGATCCTAGTAAATCACACCCTCTCTGAACTGCTTCCATTGTGAGTACACCACAACAGAAATAAGGAAGCCAAAACTGTGCTCAGTATTTTATGCGTAGTCTAACCAACACCCTGTACAGTGGAGGCAAGACTTCCTTATTCTTATAACCCATCTCCCCTCGCAATAAGGTGGCAGAGTGGTTAACACTGCTGCCTCACAGCTCCAGGGACCTGAGTTCAATCCCCGGCTTGGGTCACTGTCTGTGTGGAGTCTGCACATTCTCTATGTGATTTTCCTCCGGGTGCTCTGGTTTCCTCCCACAGGCCACGTGAGTGGGTTAGGTTGATTGGTGATGCTAAATTGCCCCCCTTAGTGTCCTGGGAAGCATAGATTTAGAGAGATTAGCGGGGTAAATATATGGAGTTACGGGGTTGGGGCCTGGGTGGGATTGTTGTCAGTGAGACTCGATGGGCTGAATGGCCTCCTTCTGCACTGTAGGGTTTCTACCTCCTTGTGAAGACCAACAATCCAGTGACCTGATGCTAATCATTCATGTGTCATTGACCCATAGAAAAGTTACGGTGCCGTAAAGGCCATTCAGCCCATCGTGCCTGCACTGGCCAAATATCGAGAAATCAGAAACTAGCCATTCATCTTTATCCCCACTTTCCAGCTCCTGATCTGTGATCAGGCAAGTTCCAGCTCTTCAGGTGCAGATCCAGATACATTTCAAACTTGACCTGTGATAACCCCCACCACTTACACGGGGAACCTCGAACTGACCTCCCTGTAGGATCCGGAGGATGTGACGCCCCAGGTGATTATTGGCGTCATGGGCATCGTTGGCTGTGCCAGCATTTATTGCCTATCCCTAGTTGCCTTTGAGGAGATGGTGGTGAGCTGCATTCTTGATCGCTGCAGTCCAAGTGCTGTGGGTTGACCTTACAACGCCCTTAGGGAGGGAATTCTAGGGTTTTGAACCAGCGTCAGTGAAGGAACGGCCGATATATTTCCAAGTCAGCATGGTAAGAGACTTGGAGGGGAATTTGGAGTTGCTGGTGTTCCCATGTATCTGCTGCCCTTGTCCTTTTAGATGGAAGTGACCATGGGTTTGGAAGGTGCTGTCTAAGGATCTTTGGTGAATAGCTGCAGTGTATCTTGTAGATAGTACACACAGCTGCTACTGAGCTTCGGTGGTGGAGGGAGTGAGTGTTTATGGATGTGGTGCCAATCAAGCCGGCTGCTTAATCCTTGATAATGTTGAGTTTCTTGAGTGTTGTTGGAGCTGCACCCATCCAGGCAAGTGGGGAGTATTCCATCACACTCCTGACTTGTGCCTTGTAGATGGTAGATAGGCTTTGGGGAGTCAGGAGGTGAGTTACTTTTCCCAGTCCTATTTAAGTCTAAATCATTAATACATACACAAGGGCCCCAACACTCTTTCCTATCTCAGAAACATCCATCCACCATTGTCTCCTGACCAACCTCCCTCCTCCCTCCCGATACGGAGGAAGTGAGTGGATCTCACTTCTCCGTCCAGTCCGCCACGACACAGTGGTCAGCGCTGCTGCCTCACAGTGTCAGGAACCGGGGTT
Organism: Carcharhinus amblyrhynchos; assembly: GCF_965287045.1. Taxonomy (NCBI): domain Eukaryota; kingdom Metazoa; phylum Chordata; class Chondrichthyes; order Carcharhiniformes; family Carcharhinidae; genus Carcharhinus; species Carcharhinus amblyrhynchos. The sequence continues at coordinate 1,263,517 of NW_027649794.1, forward strand.
CGAGTCCAGCCTTGGGTCACTGTCTGTGCGGAGTTTGCACATTCCCCCCGTGTCTGCGTGGGTCTCCTCTGGATGTTTCGCTTTCCTCCCACAGTCTGGAAGACATGCTGATTAGGTGCATTGGCCAGGCTAAATTCTCCCTCAGTGTCCTCAAACAGACACCAGGGATTTTCGAGGGGATTTTCACAGTAACTTCATTGCAGTGTTGATGTAAGCCTATTTGTAACTAATAAATAAACTATAAAGCCATGTGGATCCTTGTCACATGAATTACTGAAATCCATGTAGACAACATCCACTGCTCTACCTTCATCAATCCTCCTTGTTACTTCCTCAGTTGCTCAGTTGATCAAACACATTCCTCCCTGAACAAAACTATACTGACTATCCCTGATCATTCCGTGCCTTTCCAAGTGATGATTTATCTCGGAATTTTTTCCAATAACCTCCCCACCGCTGAAGTCAGACTCACGGGCCTCCAGTTTTCTCATCTTCCCTCTCACCCCTTTTAAATAATGGTACAACATTCACAATCCTCTTGGGCAACCAGATCCCTCTGTGGTCTTCCTCCATTTAAGAATGCAGATAATCCCGATATTGCGGAGGGAGGCCATTTGGCCCATCGAGTCTGCAACGACTCTCTGACTTCTCACCCAGGCCCTATTCCCAGTTATCCCACATATTAACCCTTAACCTATCCATCTTTGGACACCTGAGAGGCAACTTGGCATGGCCAATCCACCTAACTGACACAACTTGTGACACTAAGTGGCAATTTAGTACGGCCAATCCATCCAACCCGCTCATCTTTGGACTGTGGGAGGAAATTGGAGTACCTGGAGGAAACCCATAGGGAGAACGTGCAGACAGTCACCCAAGGCTGGAATGGAAACCTGACACTGACGCTGTGAAGCAGCAGTGCTAACCACTATACCAATATGCTGCCCACTTCTATACTTCTGTTCCTTTCTTTGCAAATGTGTGCCTACCTAATGGTAGGAATCTGAATAGTGTGGATGAACAGAGGGATCTAGGTGTATGTGTACATAGATCCCTGAAAGTTGGGAATCAAGTAGATAGGGTTGTTAAGAAGGCATACGGTGTTTTGGCGTTTATTGGTAGGGGGATTGAATTTAGGAGCCGCAGCGTCATGTTGCAACTGTACAAAACTCTGGTGCGCCCGCACTTGGAATATTGTGTGCAGTTCTGGTCCCCACATTATAGGAAGGATGTGGAGGTATTGGAGAGGGTGCAGAGGAGGTTTACCAGGATGTTGCCTGGGATGGAGGGGAGGTCCTATGAGGAGAGACTGAGGGATTTGGGGTTGTTTTCGTTAGAAAGAAGGCGGCTAAGAGGGGACCTTATTGAAACATATAAGATGATTAGAGGTTTAGATAGGGTGGACAGTGATAGCCTTTTTCCTCGGATGGAGAAAGCTAGCACGAGGGGGCATAGCTTTAAATTAAGGGGTGTTAGATATAGGACGGATGTCAGGGGTAGGTTCTTTACCCAGAGGGTGGTGAGGGATTGGAATGCCCTGCCTGCTGCAGTTGTAGATGTGCCTAGTTTGGGAGATCTGTGGATAGGTTTATGGATGGAAAGGGTTTGGTTTAAGTTGTAGGGTCATTGTTTTTTAACTGGTCGGCGCAACATCGTGGGCCAAAGGGCCTGTTCTGCTCTGTAATGTTCTATGTTCTATCTCTTCACTTCGCTGACAAGTGGACAATCAGCTGACGTGCTTTAAGGTTGTGTGTGTGTGGCCCTGGATGATTGGGCAGAGGGGCCACACTGAGTTACTGTCTTTAGCCAGGAATTGTAATGTTACTCATTCTGGCCTCTTCTTTCTCTCCACTCAGTGCGTCCTTTGATCTGTAATCAATGTTCAGGTCTATCCGGTTCCTGCGTGTTTAGACCAGTGACTTGTAAAACAGGAATCACCACCTGCAGGACCACTTCAACCACTACCATTTATGGTAACACGTTATCTTCTAATTTGTCCAATATTTTTAATCCCTCTCTCAATCCTTCCTCTTTTTTCCCTCTCTCTCTCCTTCTCTCTCTTCCCCTCCTTTCAGTCTGTCCCTCTCTTTCTCTGTGTTTTCCCTCTCCCTCTTCCTCTCCCTTCAGTCTGTCTCTCTCTTTCTCTCTATCTCTGTTTTTTTGGCCCTGTCTCTCTCTCTCAGTCTCTCTCTCAAAGCAGGAGGGAGACAGAAAGGAGTTTGAGGACAGCACAGAAGTTAAAGAGAGCACATTAAGTAGTAAAAGGCAGTTTCAGTAATCCTCATACCAGAGAGATCAGGCAAAAGCAAGACAGAGAGCAAGGGAAGTTCCAGATTAAACTCCATTTATTTCAATGCAAGAGGTCTGACGGACAAGGCAGACGAACTCAGGGCATGGATGGGTACGTGGGACTGGGATATTATAGCAGTTACTGAAACATGGCTCAGGATGCTTTCTATGGTAAAAATTAGTGAGAGCCATAGTGGACATGCCAAATTTTCCCAGCCTCCTGAGAAAGTAGAGGCATAGATGGGCTTTCTTAACTATAGTGTCAGCCCGGGGTGACCAGTATAGCTGGTCTCACAAGAATAGCAACTTCACATTCCTGCCTGGATACAAGGCTCATGCCATTCACATCGGCAGGGCTTTGAGAGCACCAAGCCCCGCTCTACAATTTAAAGTATAGATTTCTGGCAAAAAGAATGTTTTGTTATTGGTGCCGACATTCAACATCTTAGAAGGGGAAATCTTGTTGCCAGCTCTGTTTTGTTATGAACAAGAAGTTTGAACTTACTCTGACTAAAGTTATCAGTCTCGACTTGATCATAGTATCTGTCTTTGTCACTTTTTTACTTTTTCTCTCTTTCTCTCTCTTCCTCTCGTTTACCCACTGCCTCACGCCTTTTCTGCGTCTTTCGTTCTCTCGCTTCATCTTCCTCTCTCCTTATTTTTCCATCAGTCTCTTTCTGTTCACTACTGAGATTAACAAACCAAGAAAGTGTGAAATTGCAGTGACAATCTATATTTGTTTCCAGACGGACAGACTGTAAAGTGGATTAGTAATGGTTGTGGACCTTGCCCTGATCCCATCTCCTTTAACACTGGAAGGCTGGTTATCTCAAAGAGTAGCAGTTGCTGTACCTCTGATCAATGTAATGCACTGACAGAAACAGGTAAGGTTTCAGTGCATTATAACACAAATCATCATCTGATACATTCATCTGATAATGAGACCATCCCACTGAGTGATACTGTAACTGAATAAAATCAACACTGCTAAATTCCCTCTACACTGGCCCCATCAAACACTCCCAGGACAGGTACAGCACAGGGTTAGATACAGAGTAAAGCTCCCTCTACACTGTCCCCATCAAACACTCCCAGGACAGGTACAGCACGGGGTTAGATACAGAGTAAAGCTCCCTCTACACTGTCCCCATCAAACACTCCCAGGACAGGTACAGCACGGGGTTAGATACAGAGTAAAGCTCCCTCTACACTGTCCCCATCAAACACTCCCAGGACAGGTACAGCACGGGGTTAGATACAGAGTAAAGCTCCCTCTACACTGTCCCCATCAAACACTCCCAGGACAGGTACAGCACAGGGTTAGATACAGAGTAAAGCTCCCTCTACACTGTCCCCATCAAACACCCCCAGGACAGGTACAGCACAGGGTTAGATACAGAGTAAAGCTCCCTCTACACTGTCCCCATCAAACACTCCCAGGACAGGTACAGCACGGGGTTAGATACAGAGTAAAGCTCCCTCTACACTGTCCCCATCAGACACTCCCAGGACAGGTACAGCACGGGGTTAGATACAGAGTAAAGCTCCCTCTACACTGTCCCCATCAGACACTCCCAGGACAGGTACAGCACGGGGTTAGATACAGAGTAAAGCTCCCTCTACACTATCCCTATCAAACACTCCCAGGACAGGTACATCAAGGGGTTCAATACAGAGTGATGCTCCCTCTAGCCTGTGCCCATCAGACACTCCCGGACAGGTACAGCACGAGGTTAGACACAGAGTAAAGATCGGGGCTGGCTATCGGAGTGGGCAGGTGGCGTTCGGGACTGCGGGGCGATTGGGAAATTGAGGCTGCCGGTGGGGGTGTGTCAGGGAGGGAGATATCGGGACTGTAGTGTGGGGGGAGGAGATCATAATTACAGCAGGGGGGTGGTGAGATCAAGGCGGGTGTGTATGGGGAGGGTGCAACTCAGGCCTGGACGTGTCTGGAGGATCAGCGGTCAGGCCGTGGGGTAGGATCACATGGCAGGTGATGTGAAGCTAGTCAGTGATCGGGAAGTTGACAGTGCGGGGCTACTGCACATGAGACTGTTAGTGAGTCAAAATACTTTTATTTCAAAACTCTGGCGTTTATTCCAGAATTTTGGGAGAAGCAGGGACTACCAGACTCCTCATAGAACACAAACACAAGTGGACATTTACACATCCTGAGTCTTAGTGTCAATCACGACACAAGTTTCCCATTCCGGCCAGAATTCCGGGTCTTCCCTCCTTGGTAGTGATACAACCCCAGATTTAATCAAGATTCACAGTCCAGCTGGCAGCTGCAGAATTGACACAGTTTTAATCCGGTCACGATTCAAACCCCTCCTGCAGCAGTACTGGCATCCCTGTCTTTGAAGTTACTTGTGCAATCGCGCCTGTCCCAGCAGGATTCTTCCTGTTAAAAACTGGGATCGCGACCTGCCATCAGCAGCTGTCAAAAGCCGGTATCGTAAATTACCATCTGTGTAACAATGTCCAACTAACACAAATAGGCAAGAATTGCAAAATAACAGCCACATTAAACTATCAGTCTTTTATAAAAATGAAAATTAAAGCATGTAAGACATGAACAAATAACTTATATTACTGCCAGGAGCAGTGTAAGCTTGAGAAGATCAGTCATGATGAAAGGTACAAAATGCATGAATCCTTTCCCTACTTCATGGGCCAACCCATGCAGACACGGGGAGAATGTGCAGACAGTGACCCAAGACTGCTATTGAACCTGGGTCCTGACGCTGTGAGGCAGCAATGCTAACCATTGTGCCACTGTTCAGTTATCTTTGCTGCCTGCCTCATCATTTTAACCCTTTGTTCTTCAACCTGGATTTGAACAACTGAAGGAAGTGAATCTATAAATTCTCCCAAAATAATTATTTCTCAAAGTTTCATGTGTTAGCTCTGTTTTTACTGTCTGTATACATCAGTAAAAATGGCTTTGTTTTACTTTCTGAAGCTCCATACAAGTCCATGCAGCCTGTGTTCTTAGATTTCACCATTTCTGTCTGCATGTGCCAGGAACCTACTCAAATGTAGTGAGTGTAGCCTCTTTCCTGCGTTGTAATCCCCCATTGTAATCCCTCCAATGTAATCCTCAAGTCTTCGGAGCTCTGGAGAAGAGTCATACAAACTCGAACTGTTACCTCTGTGTCTCTCTCTTTCCACAGATGCTGCAGAACTGCTGAGTTTTTAGGCTTTTAGGTTTTTAATTATTTCAGGGATCGTTGCTTTGGAAGTGTTTACATGGGGGTCTAACCAAGCAGGTGAATGCTTTACAAGATGATTTCTTAACTGTGTAATTGTAGTAATGTGTGTTTAAATTTTCTTCTCTTCTTCTCAATAAATCTTTTATTTTTAAACTCCCAAAAGTATTAGCAGACTTCTTGCTGCTAAGATCCTTCTCATTCTCAGAATACACCAAATAAAGGCTATGGCCAAATTTCCCTCAGGATATTTGGTTCACTCAGCACTTAATGCCTGCTGTGGTTTGTATTTCAGAGCCTAGGAACATCACACAGACTGGACTGAAATGTCAAGGGTGTTTCGACAGATCGTACAAGTCCTGCAGAGATACTGAAAAGATGGTGGACTGTGTTGGAGCAGAAAATCACTGCATGAATGCCTCAGGGACAGAGAGCTTATGTACGTTCAACACTCTGCCAGAGTTGTGAGGCTTTTCATGAATTTCTTCCTAAAGAACAAAGCAAAGTACAGCACAGGAACAGGCCCTTCTGCCCTCCAAGCCCATGCCGATCATGATACCCTGTCTAAAGTAGAAAAAACCTTTTGCCCTTACTCACCACTCTCTGTATGAAAAACGTACCCTGCACATTTCCCTTAAACTTCTCCCCTCTCACCTTGAACCTGTGCCCGCTTGTCATTGACACTTCCACTCTGGGAAAAAGCCCCTTACTATCATCTTGTCTGTGCCTCTCATTATTTTGTAGACCCCTATCAGGTCTCCCCTCAGCCTCTGTCTTTCCAGTGAAAACAACCCGAGTTTATTCAACCTCGTCTCAGAGTCAACACCCTCGAGACCAGGCGACATCCTGGTGGTCATTCTTTGCACTCTCTCCAAATCTTCCTTAGCCTTCTGGTTGTGTGGTGGCCAGAAGTGCACACAATACTCCAAATGCAGTCTAACCAAGGTTTTATTTAGCTGCAACAAGATTTCCCAACTCTTGTACTCAATGCCCCGGCTAATGAAGGCAAGCATGCCATGTGCCTTCTTCATCTCCATGGCCACCAGACTTGCCACATTGAGGGAGTAGTGGACCTGCACGCCCAGATCCCTCTGTATGTTACTGTTCCTAAGGGTTCTGCCATTTAGAGTATAATTCTTTTATAAGTTTATTTATTAATGTCGCACGTAGGCTGATATTAACACTGCAATGAAGTCACTGTGAAAATCCCCTCGTCGTCATACTCTGGTACCAGTTCAGGTCCACTGAAAGGGAAATTGGCACGGCCAAAGCACCTAATCAGCACGTCTTTCAGTCTGTGGGAGGAAACTGGAGCATCCAGAGGAAACCCACGCAGACACGGGGACAACATACAAACTCCACACAGATAGTGACCCAAGCCGGGAATCGATCCCGGGTCCCTGGTGCTCTTGAGGCAGGAGTGCTAAGCACTGTGGCACCGTACTCAATCCATTTGTTTCTGCTTGTCTCTGAGCCTGACGCTGAGGGCGTGAGGATGCGTCCCAGGGTCTCCCACATCACTCAGTCAGGATGGGATGGGTCAGAGTCCGCCCCCTTCTACAGAACTGAAGAGGGATGGAAATGTGATGAATTGTATTCTTGGGGAGCGGGAGGAGGGTTCTGGAGCAAATTGGGAGAGGGCGGAACTCAGGAGAGATTGACAAAGATGTCACAGGCGTGAGATAAAGGGGCTGTTAATGGTGAGGGATGGAAGTGTATTAACTGCTGCAAAGGTCGGATAGCAGGATGTGTTAATCGGAAAACCGAGGTCAGTGGGAACAAAGAGACAGTGACCATGTGGGGGAGGGGTGCGGTCGTGTTGGGACACGCCAGGGAGATTGAAAAACAGAAAACAAAAGGAGAGGGAGAGGAGAACGTTCCCTTCTTCCTCTCCTCCAGAAGATAAGTCATCTCATTTCTGCCCCTCCTCACTCCTGGGGAAGGCTCCGAGTTATCGAAACGTTAACTCTGTTTCTCCACAGATGCTGCCAGACCTGCTGAGTATTTCCAGTGTTTTCATTTCAGAATTCCAGCATCCGCGGTGTTTTGCTTTTATACACCCTCTGTCCTGTCTGTTTCTAGTTGGAGGGGGAGTTTTCTTCGCCAAGGGCTGTGTCCCCGAACGTGTCACTCTATCACGGGACAGCGTGAAAGATCGCTTCATCCAGTTTGACGAAAATCCTCACTTTTGTAAGAGCAGCTTCTGTAACAGTGACCAGCAAGGTGGTACCACCACAGCAGCGCCAGGTAAAGGCGGGGCGTGGGGAGGGGATGGAACGGGTGCACAGGCCCCCGAGTGTAGGGATATTGATCCATGTTATGGGCATGATTTTCCTCTCAAAATAATAATTGACCAAGAGGCGGGAATACTGGAGTTTTTCCCGCCTGTTTTTCAGGCAGACTTAATTCAATGAATCTCCAGCATCACAGAGTCCATCCGGTGATTCATGCCAGTGTGTATGGGGGTGGGGGAGGGGGGTGTGCAGATCCTAACCCAAACCTGCCAGAGAGGCGGCATCAGCCTGCTGAGGGAGCCATTGCGCATGTTCCAATCTGCCAGTATACTGGGAAAGCAGTTGATAAGCAGTTCCCCCTGCCCCTGATCCCCCCCCACCACCATCGCTGGCCTCCCTATCGCCGACCCTGATCCCATCCTCCCTCCATGTTGTTGCTGGCCCCAACCGCCGCACCCCCCACCCCCCCGCCCCACCCCCAACCACATCAAACAGCTCCAACCCTGCTGGTGGCTGGACCCGGCCTTCAGTTCCTGGCCCCATCACGAGCCCCACCACCCCCATGCAGAGTTTTCCCCATTCCATCCCCTCCTGCCTCACCCTAACCCTGGTGCGTCTCTGCTCCTATCTGACCCTGCCCTCTGAAGCCCCACCATGTGGCACTGCCTGGTGCCTACTGGACACTGCTGGTGTTCCGGGCTGGCAGTGCCAGGGTGCCAGGCTGGTAGTGCCAGGGTTCCAGGCTGGCAGTGCTGGGCTGGCACTGCCCATGGGGCACTACCCTGTCCCCAACCTCCCAGGGGGCCACAATGGCCCCATCAGCGAGGCTTTCAGGCCTGGTCCCCGATGATGGGGACAAAACCTGATCTCCACTGATGTGGACCTCCACCAATGTTGACGGAAACTTTCCTGAATGATCCTGTTCCAAGATCGCGAATGCGATGGAAATGCTAATTGCCGTATCGTAATCAGCCTTGTTTCTCAGCACGAGACAGACTATGCCCAAAAAAATGGACCAGGACGATCATGACCGGCAGGAGGTTTCCTGACATTTCCCAGCATGCTGTGTTACTTGAGCAGCGCAACAGGCCATGAAAACGATACCCTATGACTGGAGAGAGAGAGAAAGGGGAATGAGGGAGAGAGAGAGAAAGGGGAAGGGAGGAGAGAGAAAGGGAAAGGGAGAGAGAGACAGAGAGAAAGGGGAAGAGTGAGAGAGAGAGAAAGTGGGGAAGGGGAGAGAGAGAGAGAGAGAGTAAGGGCAGGACAGAGAGAGAGAGAAAGGGGAATGGAGGAGAGAGATAAGGAAGGGAGAGAGAGAGACAGAGAGAAAGGGGAAGAGTGAGAGAGAAAGAAAGTGGGTAAGGGGAGAGAGAGGAAGAGAGAAAGGGGAGGGGAGAGATAGTGAGAAAAGGAAGGGGGGGGACGTGGAGAGAGATCTTTTATAGGGCCAGCACAAGGCAGGATGGGCTGAGTGGTCATTGCCTGTGCTGTAAGATTCTCTAATTCCAACATGGCTTCCACAAGCCCAGAGCCTGTGATAGCTTTTAGTTTATTTATTTGTGTCACAAGTCAGCTTACATTAACACTGCAATGAAGTTACTGTGAGAATACCCGAGTGGCCACACTCTGGAGCCTGTTTGGGTACACTGAGGGAGAATTGAGCACGGCTAATGCACCCAACAAGCATGTCTCTCAGACTGTGGGAGTAAACTGGAGCACCCGGAGGAAACCCACACAGACACGGGGTGAACATACAGACTCCAAACAGACTGTGATCCAAGCTGGGAATCCATCCCGGCTCTGTGCTAACCACTGTGCCACCGTGCGGTCAGGTAGTGAACCCAATGGAAAGTGCATTGGGAATACCCTGGGACCATCCATCTCTCAACTTTAGTTAGTGATCTCTTCATTTCCCCTCCCCTTCCCTGATTGGTCCAACAGGAGTCACAACGAGCAGTCCAGTGATGTCAGAGACCACCGCTAAAGAGTCAACCAATAGCAACGGTAAGAATTCACATCACCTCTTATACCAAGGATCAATAGGCAAGTACACAGGAACTGGGATCTGTGTCTGTGTTACAGGCCTCCTCTTGTGTAACAGTCTTGAGGGGCTGAATGGCCTCCACCTGTTCCTGTGTGACAGTCTCGAGGGGCTGAATGGCCTGCTCCTGTTCCTGTGTAACAGGCTCGAGGGGCTGAATGGGGCCTCCTCCTGTCCCTGTGTAACAGTCTCGAGGGGCTGAATGGGGCCTCCTCCTGTCCCTGTGTAACAGGCTCGAGGGGCTGAATGGGGCCTCCTCCTGTTCCTGTGTAACAGTCTCGAGGGGCTGAATGGGGCCTCCTCCTGTTCCTGTGTAACAGGCTCGAGGGGCTGAATGGGGCCTCCTCCTGTTCCTGTGTAACAGGCTCGAGGGGGGCTGAATGGGGCCTCCTCCTGTTCCTGTGTAACAGGCTCGAGGGGCTGAATGGGGCCTCCTCCTGTTCCTGTGTAACAGGCTCGAGGGGCTGAATGGGGCCTCCTCCTGTTCCTGTGTAACAGTCTCGAGGGGCTGTGTCTGGGTTGATATGATTTCAAATCACGGTCAAACATAAGAACATAAGAACATAAGAAATAGGAGCAGGAGTAGGCCATCTGGCCCCTCGAGCCTGCCCCGCCATTCAATAAGATCATGGCTGATCTGAAGTGGCTCAGTTCCACTTTCCCGCTTTCTCCCCATAACTCTTAATCCCCTTGCCTACCAAAAACCTATCTACCCGCATCTTAAATATATTTAGCGAGGCAGCCTCCACCACTTCAACGGGCAGAGAATTCCAGAGATTCACCACCCTTTGTGTGAAGAAGTTCCTCCTCAACTCCGTTCTAAACTGCCCCCCCCTTATCTTGAGGCTGTGCCCTCTAGTCCTGCTGAGCGGGAAGAACCTCTCCACCTCGACCCTATCCATCCCCTTCATCATCTTATACGTCTCAATAAGATCCCCCCTCACCCTTCTAAACTCCAGCGAATACAAGCCCAGTCTATTCAGCCTCTCCTCATAGTTCAACCCCCTCAACTCCAGTATCAGCCTAGTAAACCTCCTCTGCACTCCCTCCAAGGCCAAAATATCCTTGCGCAAGTGCGGCGACCAAAACTGCACACAGTACTCCAGCTGCGGCCTCACCAGAGCCCTGTACAGTTGCAGCAAGACCTCCCTACTTTTATATTCAATCCCCCTCGCTATGAAGGCCAGCATCCCATTTGCCTTCCTGACCACCTGCAGGCTGGGTTTTTGCGACTCATGCACAAGGACCCCCAGGTCCCTCTGCACTGTCGCATGCTGCAGCTTTTCGCCCTTTAAATAGTAGTCCCTCCGATTATTATTCGTGTAACATCACCTCTAAAATACGCTCAACATTGTGGGAATGCACAACCCAATAACAACAATGATGTTTCCTATTAAGTTTTATTTACAATTCTCGTTACAGGACCTTCTTGTACTCTTGCCGTAGTTCTTGGACCCTTAGCAGGTTTGCTGATCATTGCGATAATATGTTGCTGTTGCGGCAGGAAAGAAAGAGGTCAGTCTGATGTCCCTGTGATAATATTACTTTGATTTCAATCATAGAATATACGACATGAAATAAATCCTTTCTCCTTATCATGTTTGTAGTACCACATTCTAAACATATTCCCAAGCTCCTCACATCCATCTAATTTTCACAGCCTGAGTCACCTCTTCCAGTCCCGACAACCCTCCCAATCTCAGTAACCTCCTCCAGCCCCGACAACCTTCCCTATCTCTGTAACCTCTTCCAGACCCGACAACCCTCCCAGTCTCTGTAACCTCCTCCAGCCCCGACAACCTTCCCTATCTCTGTAACCTCTTCCAGACCCGACAACCCTCCCTATCTCTGTAACCTCCTCCAGCTCCTACAACGCTCCCAGTCTCTGAAACCTCTTCCAGCCCCTACAGCCTTCCCTATCTCTGTAACTTCCTCCAGCCCCTACAACCCTCCCAATCTCTGTAACCTCCTCCAGCCCCGACAACCCTCCCTATCTCTGTAACCTCCTCCAGCCCCGACAACCCTCCCTATCTCTGTAACCTCCTCCAGCCCCGACAACCCTCCCTATCTCTGTAACCTCCTCCAGCCCCTACAACCCTCCCTATCTCTGTAACTTCCTCCAGCCCCTACAACCCTCCCTATCTCTGTAACCTCCTCCAGCCCCTACAGCCCTCCCTATCTCTGTAACTTCCTCCAGCCCCTACAACCCTCCCTATCTCTGTAACCTCCTCCAGCCCCTACAACCCTCCCTATCTCTGTAACTTCTACCAGCCCCTACAACCCTCCCTATCTCTGTAACCTCCTCCAGCCCCTATAACCCTCCCTATCTCTGTAACTTCCTCCAGCCCCTACACCCCTCCCTATCTCTGTAACCTCCTCCAGTCCCGACAACCCTCCCTATCTCTGTAACCTCCTCCAGCCCCTACAACCCTCCCTATCTCTGTAACCTCCTCCAGCCCCTACAACCCTCCCTATCTCTGTAACTTCTACCAGCCCCTACAACCCTCCCTATCTCTGTAACCTCCTCCAGCCCCTACAACCCTCCCTATCTCTGTAACTTCCTCCAGCCCCTACACCCCTCCCTATCTCTGTAACCTCCTCCAGTCCCGACAACCCTCCCTATCTCTGTAACCTCCTCCAGCCCCGACAAACCTCCCTATCTCTGTAACCTCCTCCAGCCCCGACAACCCTCCCTATCTCTGTAACCTCCTCCAGCCCCTACAACCCTCCCTATCTCTGTAACTTCTACCAGCCCCTACAACCCTCCCTATCTCTGTAACCTCCTCCAGCCCCTACAACCCTCCCTATCTCTGTAACTTCCTCCAGCCCCTACACCCCTCCCTATCTCTGTAACCTCCTCCAGTCCCGACAACCCTCCCTATCTCTGTAACCTCCTCCAGCCCCTACACCCCTCCCTATCTCTGTAACCTCCTCCAGTCCCGACAACCCTCCCTATCTCTGTAACCTCCTCCAGCCCCGACAACCCTCCCTATCTCTGTAACCTCTTCCAGCCCCGACAACCCTCCCTATCTCTGTAACCTCCTCCAGCCCCTACACCCCTCCCTATCTCTGTAACCTCCTCCAGTCCCGACAACCCTCCCTATCTCTGTAACCTCCTCCAGCCCCGACAACCCTCCCTATCTCTGTAACCTCTTCCAGCCCCGACAACCCTCCCTATCTCTAATCTCCTCCAGTACCTCTAACTCTCCCTGTCTCTAAAGTCCTCCAGCCCCCTCCAACCCCTCGTAACACTGTAACCTCCTCCAGCCCCTCCAACCCTCTCAGATCTCTGCTCTCCTCCTCTTCTGCCTCCCCCGATTTCCATTGCTCCGCCATTGGCGGCCGTACCTTCAGCTGCCTGGGTCGGGGGGGTGGTGAGGGGGGTCGAGGGGGGAGGGGGGTGAGGGGTGTGGAGGGAGGGGGTGGTGTTGGTGGGGGGGATGGTGAGGAGGGTCGAGGGGGGAGGGGGGGTGGTGTTGGTGCAGGGAGTGGTGAGGGGGGTCGAGGAGGGAGGCGGGGTGAGGGGGGTCAGGGGGGGTGGGGGTGGTGGGGGTGGTGGGGGTTGGTGAGGGGGTTCGGGGGGGGTGGTGAGGGGGGTTGAGGGGGGGTGGGGGTTGGTGAGGGGGGTCGAGGGGGGAGGGGGGTGTCGCACACTCTCTCACACACTCTCACAGTCACACACTCTCTCACTCACTCTCTCACACACACACTCTCTCACACACTCACAGATCTCTCACACAGTCACACACTCTCACAGTCACACACACTCTCACTCACTCTCTCACACACACACTCTCTCACACAGTCACAGATCTCTCACACAGTCGCACACTCTCTCACACACTCACACAGTCACACACTCTCTCACTCACTCTCTCACACACACACTCTCTCACACAGTCACAGATCTCTCACACAGTCGCACACTCTCTCACACACTCACACACTCACACAGTCACACACTCTCTCACACACTCTCTCACACAGTCACAGATCTCTCACACAGTCGCACACTCTCTCACACACTCTCACAGTCACACACTCTCTCACTCACTCTCACACACACACTCTCTCACACAGTCACAGATCTCTCACACAGTCGCACACTCTCTCACACACTCTCACACAGTCACACACCCTCTCACACACTCTCTCACACACACACTCTCTCACACAGTCACACACTCTCTCACACAGTCACAGATCTCTCACACAGTCACAGATCTCTCACACAGTCACACACTCTCTCACACACACACTCACAGCTTAATTAAAAGGGATAATTGGACACGAATGGGAACCCATTGTAACAGGCGAACTGATCCACGCCGAGAAGTATAACTCCCTAAAAATAAAAATATAAATGTGTAACTCTGATGGATGATACTCTGAATACATGGTGTCTGGGTAGAATCCACAGGCAGGTCTGGGGAAAATGCAAATCTTTCAGTATTTGAGCACCAGGAACAAAGGGAGAAAGCTGGACACACATTGACTCATTACAACTAACAAAAGGGGGCTGCCTAAACAATGCTTGAGTAATGGGAAGAACCCGGGATACAAGGTGACTCATCATCAGCTAAAAAAAGAATCACCCCCAAGAAAGGTGATTATTTTAAAGACAGCCTTATCATAACTAGCAAACAGAATCCTGTCTAACAAAATGTAAATGTCAGGATATAGAGGGATAGAACAAGAGCCCAGTACACCAAACTATTCCCCAAAATGGATACGGGAGGCCAATGGCTGGAGCCAGGACAGGGAATTACAGGATAGAGCATTGGGAGACTAATGGTGGAATGGAAGGTGGGGAATACAAGGACAATAGGGCAGGACAGGGGGATCCCAACCCCTACACTGAAGATAGCCTCACCAGGATGATTACAGGGGGTTCCAGAGGAAGTATAGACAGAGGATGCAGCCAACACCCCAACCACACGGGGGCAAGGGAGCATGGGAGACACAGGTGAGAAAAGTGGGGTGGATGGGACTTACTCAATATATTGGGGAACACAAACAGGGAAAGCCAGGAAATGTACAGGGGAACACCAAAAATTCAGGGGACGAACAAAAGGACACAGGGTACTCTATTAGACAGCCGGAGCTTTGGAGAGACACAAACACCTGCTCCATGGGAACAGGGGGGACACATTGCAGACCCCAGGAAAGCATAATAAAGAGACCACAGAACCTGTGCAGCTCAACACAGGGTGAGACTCCCTCATGGACACACACAAACCCCAGTAGAAGCTGAACCAACACAGGCCACGGGGAAGGAACGCAATACGCAACAGAGAGAGGCAGCCACTAACAACAGTAGAGTGGAACACAGCAAGGACATACAACTCACGGTTAACACGAGGAGTGATGCAACATTGGGCAACACCAACAAAACAGGACACACCAACCATGGAAACACGAACAACATGGTGTAACAGGAGGAAACAGAGGGCGGGGATGGAAATCTTGCATGACTGACCACCCCACCAAACCAATAGCACCCCAACAACATATTGCGTAACAACAAACAGAGGACAACAACATTAATGCAAGGTGATTCATTTGGTAGGACAAACTTGAATGTGGATTACAGGGTCAACGGCAGGGTTCTGAGGAATGCAAAGAACAAAGAACAAAAATAGCCCGGGGAACAGGCCCTTCGGCCCAACGAGCCCGCGCCGCCATTTTAACACTACCAGTCCCCCCCTCCACCCATGACCCTTATCTATTGTTTATGGCCATCCACATTGAGGGAAACTAATTTAGGGACAATTTATTACTGCCAATCAGCCTAATAGCACATCTTTGGGATGTGGGAGGATACCGGAGCACCCGGAGAAAACCCACGCAAGTTCGAGGAGAATGCGCAAACTCCCACAGACACCGGCCCAAATCCATGTGTCTGCACAGCAAACAGCGATAGTTGGGCCGAAGGGCCTGTTTCCCGGGCTGATTTTGTTCTTTGTTCTTTATTCTTTGATAGAGTGGACGTACAGAGACTATTTCCTCGGGTGGATGTAGCTGTTTCTAGGGGGCATAACTATAAGGTTCATGGTGGGAGATATAGGAGGGATGTGCGAGGTAGATTCTTTACTCAGAGAGTGGTTGGGGTGTGGAATGCGCTGCCTTAGTGGAGTCGGACACTTTAGGAACTTTCAAGCGGTTATTGGATAGGCACATGGAGCAAACCAGAATGATAGGGAGTGGGATAGCTTGATCTTGGGTTCGGACATAGCTCGGCACAGCATTGAGGGCCTGTACTGTGCTGTACTGTTTTATGTTTCTCTGTTCTGTGAAGGAGAGGTAGCACAGAGAAAGGAAGGGAAACCCATCATAATCGTCAGCCCAGAGGTCGAAAAATAAGTCGAATAATGAAAACAACATTGAAAACTTAAAAAAGCACAGCAGAACCTGATTATTATAATAGCAGAACCTGAACATTATAATAGCCTACAGACAACACAGAAACCTGAAGGACATGCTCGTCAGAAGCCAGATAAAATGACCCAAGGAGGGGAAATGTAGAAGCAGAAACTGCAAGACCTGTGAATGCCTGGTAACACCGGAGGAAACAAAGAACGGCTACACCAACACCAGTGCAACACTACAGTCAAAAATCAAACGCGACCAATGCAGTGTAGTATATGCCATCCAAAGTAAAATAATACACATAGGGGAAACGGGCAACACACTAAGGGAAAAATTCTCCAGACACCCCAGTGACATTAGGACAGAGAAGGAAAACAAGGCCTATTTCATGCAACAGAGCGTGGAAGCCCAAAGTGTTATGGGACGAGACACAAATATTCATTGGACCACAGCAGAAAGAAAACCAACAGAGAAGGGGTGGATCTATAGAATGAAAACTTTACTCCCAAATGGGCTAAGACACAAACCACACAAGAACAGGGATAGATAAGGGCAACCACCCACAACACATGAACAATAAGTAATGAACAGAAACCCCGTCAAACACCACTGGAAGAAATAGGGAAACATAACTGGAAAACCATAAGAAATACAGGTCACACGCAGAGAGGGGACCACAGATTAACGGGTCACTAATGGCCAGGTCCCCCCGAACACAAACACTGACAAAGGCCAGATTAAAACCTCCAAACCACCCAAAGTTGATTGAACCATCCCCAAAACAAACCTCCCCCCCAACCCCAAACATTTTCCCAAGCAAATTTTGATGGTAGAGCGGGAGAAGGAGGATACGAGGGAACCACAACAAGGAGGAGAAGGTATGGAATGAGGAGGTGGCACAGGAGGTCAACCCCGAAGGCAAATATCTAAGGGAGAGCCACGACAGACAGCAGGGAAACCAGCATTGTGAAAAGACAAGTCATACATCTGTGGGCAGCGTGGTGGCTCGATGGTTAGCACTGCTGCCTCAGAGGGCCAAGGATGCAGGCTGGGAGCTTGGCTTGGATCTCTACCTGTGTAGGGTTTGCACATTCTCCCCATGCTTGTGTGGGTTGCCTCTGGTCTCCTTCCACATAGCAAAGAAATGCTTGTTAAGTGAATTGGCCATTCGAAATTCCCCCTTGGTTTAACCCTTCCACAGCTACTTCATTACATTGCTAATGTAAGACACTGGGGACACGAATGAATTAATGAATAAAGAAAGAAATAACTGGATAAATTGTGGGTGAAGTAATATTTGCGCTCCCAACAAAAGGCCTACCCTCATACCGAACCCGGAAACCATCGGAAAAGAGGGGAATGGCCCCGTACCAACTTGCTCCGCCAACTAGTGACCCCACACCAATTCGATACACACTACCCGAATCCACACCTGCCCACCACAACAGAAAACACCCACAAAGAATAAAAAGTCACCCCATCCCACCAGCCCTGGGAGCCTCCTCACCCCACCCAACCTAATAGGCACACACAGGACACAAAAGTGCCCAAGACAGGGGAGGACAGTGAACCAGTCTTCAACTTACCCAGACGATATCCCTATCAGGGAATCCCCAGGATTTTTTTCCCACTGCCTGATCTCTTGCCCCCCACTCCCTGTAGCCCACCTACTACCCCCTCAGTAGCCCACCCAACTAACAAAGCCTTCCCCTCCTCCCCCCCGCTGACACCCCAGTAAAACAGAATCTGGCTCATACAAACCCTACAGTGCAGAACGAGTCCATTCAGCCCATCAAATCTGTACCGACCACAATCCCACCCAGGCCCTTCCCCCATATTCTGACCAAAGAGTCGAAGATGTTGAGAGGTATCGATCGGGTGGATTCTCAGAGGCTTTTTCCCAAGGGCTGGAATGGTTGCTGTGAGAGGACACAGGTTTAAGGTGCTGGGGAGTAGGTACAGGGGAGATATCAGGGGTAAGTTTTTCACTCAGAGGGTGCTGGGTGAGTGGAATCGGCTGCTGTCGGTGGTGGTGGAGGCAAATTCGATCGGGTCGTTTAAGAGACTTTGGATGAGTACATGGGAATTAATAGGACTGAGGGTTATAGGTAAGCCTAGTAGGTATGGATATCATCGGTGCAACTTGTGGGCCGAAGGGCCTGTTTGTGCTGTAGTTTTTCTATGTTCTATCTTCCTACATATTTACCCGCTAATCCCTCTAACTTATGCATCTCAGGGCACGAAGGGGCAATTTTTAGCATAGCCAATCAACCTAACCCGCACATCTTTGGACTGTGGGAGGAAAGCGGAGCACCCGGAGGAAACCCACGCAGATACGAGGAGAATGTACAAACTCAACACAGACAGTGACCCGAGCCGGGAATCGAACCCAGGACCCTGGAGCTGTGCAGGAGCAGTGCTACCGTGTCACCCTGCCATGATCAGCAATAGACACAAAACTTCCCCAGCCAAGGAACCCCCAAAAGACAACTCTCCCAACACACGCACCACTTGGACATCCATCCCAGCCCCCGGATACACGTAAACACCTGATCTAGCAGCCCCCTCCTCCTAACACACTCCACCTCCCAACCGGCATGTCTTTTGGAGGAAACCAGAGCACCCGGAGAAAACCCATGCAGACACGGGGAGAACATGTAGACTCCACACACACAGTGACCCAAGGGTAGAATTGACCCTGGTCCCTGGCACTGTGAGGCAGCAGTGCTAATCACTGCGCCACCCCAGCTATGGGCAGAAGTTTATGGGGAGTGTGGGGATAATTAGTCATCTCTTCAAGAGCTGATGCATGTCCAATTCCATCCCACTCCTGACTTGTGTCCTTGTAGATGGTGGACAGGCTTTGGGGAGTTGGGAGGTGAGTTCCTCACTGCAGGATTCCCAGCTTCTGAGCTGTTCTTGTAGACACAGTATTTATATGGCTCGTCCAGTTCTGTTTCTGCTCAATGGTAACCCACTTCAGGATGTGTCACAAGGCACAAGTTTGGAGTGTGATGGAATACTCCCCACTTGCCTGGATGGGTGCAGCTCCAACAACACTCGAAACTCGACACCATCCAGGACAAAGCAGCCCCACTTGATTGACACCCTACCCACAAATATTCATTCCCTCAAACACCCACACAGAGTGGCAGCCGTACATACCATCTACAAGATGCACTGCAGCAACTCACCAAGGTCCCTGAGGCAAGATCTCGCTAAAGCCATCCCCACACCCCCCATTTCTTGCCTTCAAACAACCACACAACGTCAAACAACCATTGTCCGCAGCAAAGTACCCAGCCATCAGGAGAACAGTGACCATGACACCACACAACCCTGCCACAGCAACCTCTGCGAGACATGCCGGATCATCGACACGGATGCCATCATCTCACGTGAGAAGACCATTCACCAGGTACACGGCACATACTCTTGCAACTCGGCCAATGTTGTCTCCCTGATACGCTGCAGGAAATGATGTCCTGAGGCATGGTACATTGGGGAGACCGTGCAGACGCTACGACAACAGATGAATGAACACCGCTCGACAATCACCAGGCAAGACTGCTCCCTTCCTGTTGGCGAACATTTCAGCGGTCATGGGCATTCGGCCTCTGATCTTTGGGTAAGCGTTCTCCAAGGTGGCCTTCATGATACACGACAGCGCAGAGTCGCTGAGCAGAGACTGATAGCCCAGTTCCACACACATGAGGACGGTCTCAGCTGGGATCTTGGGTTCATGTCACACTATTTGTAACCCCCATGACTTGCCTGGGCTTGCAAAATCTCATTAACTGTCCTGTCTGGAGACAATACACATCTCTTTAACCAGTGCTTAATGCTCTCTTCACTCACATTGTCTGTACCTTTAAGACGTGATTAGCTGTAAAGATCCGCATTCCAATCATTATTTTGTAAATTGAGTTTGGATCATTATACACCTTGTTTGTGAACAGAAATCCCATTTACCCGATGAAGGGGCAGTGCTCTGAAAGCTAGTGGCTTTTGCTACCAAATAAACCTGTTGGACTTTAACCTGGTGTTGTGAGACTTCTTACTGTGTTTACCCCAGTCCAACGCCGGCATCTCCACATCAGGTTCTGTGAAACCAGTGTAGAAATATTCTCAATCTCACAACGAGCTGAATCTTGGAACATGGTTTATGTTCTCACATCATTTTCCGAAAGCCCGCATGTTTCAAAAAAACCCTAAAAGCCTCCCAGCCGAGAATAATCATGGACGGACTCTGTGAGAATTAAACAAGAAATAGAGTCAATATCAGGAATCTGGGCAGACAGCGAGCCAGAACAAGGAATGTGTGTTTTAAAATGTCCTAATCCTTCTTGTCTGTCTCAGAACTGGTTAGACCACAAATCCAAAACTAAACTCAGCAATTCTGCTCAGAGCGGTTTTATCGTTTGTTTTCAAATTACAGCGATGCTTTATGAGAAATGTTCCTTCTGGATGACTTCAACCTGACTGTCCCCCTCATCCCTCCCCTCTTCCCGAGATGGGATCAGCGAGAGCGGGAGGATGGTGTGGGAGAACCAGCCCAGTCTCCGGGACAGGGAGGGAGGCAGCTCAATTGACTGTTATTGGAATGGCTGGGAAAGCACCTTGGCAAAGACACAAGGAAGTAGCAGCAGGTTCTAGGACTGTGCTCACCTCCTCAGGAATATATTCAGTGGGTGCCGAACACAGAGTTGGTGTGGAGTTCTGTCTCAGTGCTCTAGAACATAGAACATAACAGCACAGTACAGGCCCTTCGGCCCTCAATGTTGTGCCGAGCTATGTCCAATCCCAAGATCAAGCTATCCCACTCCCTATCATTCTGGAGTGCCCCGTGTGCCTATCCAATAACCGCTTGAAAGTTCCTAAAGTGTCCGACTCCACTATCACAGCAGGCAGTCTGTTCCACACCCCACCCACTCTCTGAGTGAAGAATCTATCTCGGACATCCCTCCTATATCTCCCACTATAAACCTTAGAGTTATGCCCCCTAGTAACAGCTCCATCCACCTGAGGAAATAATCTCTGCACGTCCACTCTATCAGTCCCTCTCGTCATCTTATAAGCCTCTATTAAGTCGCCTCTCATCCTCCTCTGCTCCAAGGAGAAAATCCCCAGCTCCCTCAACCTTTCCTCATCAGACCTACCCTCCAAACCAGGCAGCATCCTGGTAAATCTCCTCTGCACTCTCTCCACATCCTTCTTATAGTGAGGTGACCAGAACTGCACAGAATGTTCCAAATGTGGTCTCACCATGGTCCAGTATAGTTGCATCATAACCCCAAGGCTCTTAAACTCAAACCCCCTGTTAATAAATGCTAACATACTATAAGCCTTCTTCAGGGCTCTATCCACTTGAGTGGCAACCTTCAGAGATCTGTGGATATGGACCCCAAGATCTCTCTGTTCCTCCACATTCCTCAGAACCCTGCCATTGACGCTGTATGTCTCTGTCCCAGGAACATCAAATATCAAAGTGAGATGAAGCCAATCTCCTGTATTCTCATCATCTGGGCTCTCATTGCTGAAGGTGAGACTTTTCATTAAATGAGTCACTCATTATGTCCTTCAGACTAAATATTTCAATAGCGTTTTCGTTCATGGCACCCCATGATATATCCATATATATTTAAGAGGAGGCGATAGCCTAATGGTATTATCGCAAAGCTATTAATCCAGAAACTCAGCTGGGGACCTGGGTTCGAATCCCGCCATGGCAGCTTGTGGAATTTGAATTCAATAAAAAAATACCTGGAATTAAAAATCTACTGATGACCATGAAACCATTGTTGGAAAATCTCATCTGGTTCACTAATGTCCTTTAGAGAAGGAAATCTGCCATCCTTACCCAGTCTGGCCTACATGTGCCTCCAGAGCCACAGCAATGTGGTTGGCTCCAACTGACCTCAGAGAACTTGGGATGGGCAATAAATGCTGTCAAAAGTCTGACAACACCAGGTTTAAGTCCAACCGATTTATTTGATAGTAAACTCACTAGATTTCGAGATTTCCCTCTTCTTCAGGTGAATGGAGAGTTCTGGCCTCAGACAGAGCATATAAAGCACAGACAGTTTGGAGATTACTGATTAGAATGCGAATCTTTACACCTAACCTGCTGTTCAAGTCCTAAAGTGGCCGACAATGTGAGTGGAAGGAGCACTGATCACAGGTTAAAGAGATGTGTATTGTCTCCAGACAGCACAGTGAGTGAGGTTTTGCAAACCCAGGCAAGTCACGGGAGTTACAGATAGTGCGACATGAACCCAAGATCCCTGTTGAGACCGTCCTCATGCGTGCGGAACTTGGCTATCAGTCTCTGCTCAGCGACTCTGCGCTGTCGTGTGTCGTGAAGGCTGCCTTGGAGAACGCTTACCCGAAGGTCAGAGACCTATCCACGTCCACATCATGCTGGCATATCCATATCAATAAATGATGGCCAGCCAGCAACACCCGTGACCCACAAATGAATTAAAAAAAAATAAATATTTGTGTGCTTGCACATAAGTATCTGGTGTTGATGTGCACTGTTATTTGTCATTTATATTAATGATTTGGATGAGAATATAGGAGGCATGGTGAGTAAGTTTGCAGATGACACAAAGATTGGTGGTATCGTGGACACTGAAGTTTATCTCGGATTGCAACAGGATCTTGATCAATTGGCCCAGTGGGCTGATGAATGGCGGATGGAGTTTATTTTAGACGAATGCGAGGTGATGCATTTTGATAGATTGAACCATGGCAGGACTTAGTTAATGATAGGGCGTTGGGGGAGTTACAGAACAGAGATCTAGGGGTACATGCTCATAGCTCCGTGAAAGTGGAGTCACAGGTGGACAGAGTGGCGAAGAAGGCATTTAGCATGCTTGGTTTCATCGGTCAGAACATTGACTACAGAAGTTGGAATGTCTTGTTGAAGTTGTACAAGACATTGGTAAGGCCACGCTTGGAACACTGTGTGCAGTTCTGGTCACCCTATTATAGAAAGGATATATTAAACTCGAAAGAGTGCAGAAAAGGTTTACTAGGATGCAACCAGGACTTGATGGTTTCAGTTATAAGGAGAGGTGGGATAGACTGGGACTTTTTCCTCTGGCGCATTAGGAGTCTGAGGGGTGATCTTATAAAGGTCTATAAAATAATGAGGGGCATAGACCAGGTAACTAGTCAATATCTTTTCCCAAAGGTAGGGGAGTCTAAAACTAAAGGTCATAGGTTTAAGGTGAGAGGGGAGAGATACAAAAGTGTCCAGAGGAGCAATTATTTCATCCAGAGGGTGGTGAGTGTCTGGAACAAGCTGCCAGAGGTAGTAGTAGAGGCGGGTACAATTTTGTCTTTTAAAAAGCATTTAGATAGTTACATGAGTACGATGGGTATAGAGGGAGGGGGTTACAGAGATAGGGAGGGTTGTAGGGGCTGGAGGAGGTTGCAGAGATAGGGAGGGCTGTAGGGGCTGGAGGGGATTACAGAGATAGGGAGGGTTGTCGAAGCTGGAGGAGGTTACAGAGATAGGGAAGGGGTGTAGGAGCACCTGGAGGAAACCCACGCAGACACGGGGAGAATGTGCAGACTCCACACAGACAGTGACCCGTGCTGGGAATTGAACCCGGGTCTCTGTGAGGCAGCAGTGCAAACCACTGTGCTAGCCCCAATCCTAGTATCCTTTGGACAGACAGAGCTGACAGAGTGAAAGCTCACCTCATGGGGTTAATGAGTCCTGAGGCAGTTCCTTGGAAAGAGGAGGCTGGAACTGAAAAGGCAACACCTTTGTCTTATTGATTTCTCATTAACTTGGGGGAGTTGCTTCATAAACAGGACGCTGTTGGAGGCTCAGGTTCTACACCAACCTATTCGAGGAACAATGATGTGGAGGGCAATTTTAAACACTTTCCGCATGGCTGTCATCTTATATACGGTGCTGCCTGAAGGTAATGCTTGTCTTTATTTTATCATTCCATCCAGACTGTTGTTTTATCCCGACTGTAGTCCTGGAATATAGTCTGACACTGCAGAGGAACAGGGCAGTTATACTCTGACGTCCTGGGACGCACAGTCCAGTGCGATCCACTCCTGCCTGCTCTACACAGTGTCCAGCCTTTGTGACATTGGCCTTTGTGGGATCTTGCTGTGCGATACCATTAGCTGTCGTTTCTACAAACGGTTTAAACGGAGCCACATTTTATTTCCTAGTCTGTCACTGAGTGTTCTGGGACGTTTGCCAGGGTGGGAATGACTCTTGAGGGATGCACGATTTCAAAAGCGTTCCAGCACAGGGTCAGGCCATTTGGCCAGTCTGCCCTGTGAGTGCCTGCGGCTGCCTTCCTGCTAACCCTGCCCTCCCCAAACCCGCCTTCTGAAGTCAGGGACAGGAGTGGGGTGAGGCCACTCAGCCTGTCAAAAGTCTGCTCGGGATCAAAGGTTAAGCGGAGTTAGCAGGATGAGGCTATTGAGTTGGATGATCAGCCATGATCGTGATGGAGGGTGGAGCAGGCTCGAAGAGCCGGATGGTCTCCACCTGCTCCTGTCTTCTATGTTTCAACGGGAGACCCAACCGCTAAAACTGCCCCTCCCCCATTCTCAAATCCCACCCCCGCCTTATGAAGGGAGAAATGTCCTCCCAGCATCCACCCTCTCGAGCCCCCCTCACAATCTTCTCTGTTTCAGTAAGATCACCTCTCATCCCTCTAAACTACAATGCGTAAAGACCCCCAACCTTCCCTCGTTAGACAAACCCCCTCCATCCCACACGGTGAACCTTATCGAGTCATAGAGGTTTACAGCACGGAAACAGGCCCTTTGGCCCAACTTGTCCAGGCGGCCATTTTTTTAAAAACCCTTCAGCTCGTTCCAATTGTCTGCTTTTGGCCCAGATCCCTCTATACCCATCTCACATGTAACTGTCTAAATGCTGTTTTAAAACAAAATTGTACCCACCTCTACTAATACCTCTTGTTCCAGACACTCACCACCCTCTGTGTGAAAAAATTGCCCCTCTGGACACTTCTGTATCTCTCCCCTCTCACTTTAAACCTATGCCCTCTAGTTTTAGACTCCCCTACCTTTGGGAAGAGATATTGACTATCTAGCTGATCTGTTTTATAGACCTCTATAAGATCACCCCTCAGCTTCCTGCGCTCCAGAGAAAAAAGTCCCAGTCTATCCAGCCTTTCCTTATAACTCAAACCATCAAGTCCCGGGAGGATCCTAGTAAATCACACCCTCTCTGAACTGCTTCCATTGTGAGTACACCACAACTGAAATAAGGAAGCCAAAACTGTGCTCAGTATTTTATGCGTAGTCTAACCAACACCCTGTACAGTGGAGGCAAGACTTCCTTATTCTTATAACCCATCTCCCCTCGCAATAAGAGTGGTGTGGTGGCCAATCCACCTAACTGACACAACTTGTGACACGAAAGGGCAATTTAGCATGGCCAATCCATCCAACCCGCTCATCTTTGGACTGTGGGTGGAAATTGGAGTACCTGGAGGAAACCCATAGGGAGGACGTGCAGACAGTCACCCAAGGCTGGAATGGAAACCTGACACTGACACTGTGAAGCAGCAGTGCTAACCACTATACCAATATGCTGCCCACTTCTATACTTCTGTTCCTTTCTTTGCAAATGTGTGTCCACCTCTTCACTTCGCTGACAAGTGGACAATCAGCTGACGTGCTTTAAGGTTGTGTGTGTGTGGCCCTGGATGATTGGGCAGAGGGGCCACACTGAGTTACTGTCTTTAGCCAGGAATTGTAATGTTACTCATTCTGGCCTCTTCTTTCTCTCCACTCAGTGCGTCCTTTGATCTGTAATCAATGTTCAGGTCTATCCGGTTCCTGCTTGTTTACACCAGTGACTTGTAAAACAGGAATCACCACCTGCAGGACCACTTCAACCACTCTCATTTATGGTAACAAGTTATCTTCTAATTTGTCCAATATTTTTAATCCCTCTCTCATTCATTCCTCTTTTTTCCCTCTCTCTCTCCTTCTCTCTCTTCCCCTCCTTTCAGTCTGTCTCTCTCTTTCTCTGTGTTTTCCCTCTCCCTCTTCCTCTCCCTTCAGTCTGTCTCTCTCTTTCTCTCTATCTCTGTTTTTTTTGGCCCTGTCTCTCTCTCTCAGTCTCTCTCTCAAAGCAGGAGGGAGACAGAAAGGAGTTTGAGGACAGCACAGAAGTTAAAGAGAGCACATTAAGTAGTAAAAGGCAGTTTCAGTAATCCTCATACCAGACAGATCAGGCAAAAGCAAGACAGGGAGCAAGGGAAGTTCCAGATTAAACTCCATTTATTTCAATGCAAGAGGTCTGACGGACAAGGCAGACGAACTCAGGGCATGGATGGGTAAGTGGGACTGGGATATTATAGCAGTTACTGAAATATGGCTCAGGATGCTTTCTGTGGTAAAAATTGGTGAGAGTCATAGTGGACATGCCAAATTTTCTCAGCCTCCTGAGAAAGTAGAGGCATAGATGGGCTTTCTTAACTATAGTGTCAGCCCGGGGTGACCAGTATAGCTGGTCTCACAAGAATAGCAACTTCACATTCCTGCCTGGATACAAGGCTCATGCCATTCACAGTGGCAGGGCTTTGAGAGCACCAAGCCCTGCTCAGCAATTTAAAGTTTGGATTTCTGGCAAAAAGAATGTTTTGTTATTGGTGCCGACATTCAACATCTTAGAAGGGGAAATCTTGTTGCCAGCTCTGTTTTGTTGTGAACAAGAAGTTTGAACTTACTCTGACTAAAGTTATCAGTCTCGACTTGATCATAGTATCTGTCTTTGTCACTTTTTTACTTTTTCTCTCTTTCTCTTCCTCTCGTTTACCCACTGCCTCATGCCTTTTCTACATCTTTTGTTCTCTCGCTTCATCTTCCTCTCTCCTTATTTTTCCATCAGTCTCTTTCTGTTCACTACTGAGATTAACAAACCAAGAAAGTGTGAAATTGCAGTGACAATCTATATTTGTTTTCAGGTGCATTGACTAGAAAGCAGATTAGTAACGGTTGTGGACCTTGCTCTGATCCCATCTCCGTTAACACTGGAAGGCTGGTTTTCTCAGAGAGTAGCGTTTGCTGTACCTCTGATCAATGTAATAAACTGACAGAAACAGGTAAGGTTTCAGTGCATTATAACACAAATCATCATCTGATACATTCATCTGATAATGAGACCATCCCACTGAGTGATACTGTGACTGAATAAAATCAACACTGCCAAATTCCCTCTACACTGGCCCCCATCAAACACTCCCAGGACAGGTACAGCACGGGGTTAGATACAGAGTAAAGCTCCCTCTACACTGTCCCCATCAAACACTCCCAGGACAGGTACAGTATGGGGTTAGATACAGAGTAAAGCTCCCTCTACACTGTCCCCATCAAACACTCCCAGGACAGGTACAGCATGGGGTTAGATACAGAGTAAAGCTCCCTCTACACTGTCCCCATCAAACACTCCCAGGACAGGGACAGCATGGGGTTAGATACAGAGTAAAGCTCCCTCTACACTGTCCCCATCAGACACTCCCAGGACAGGTACAGCAGGGGGTTAGATACAGAGTAAAGCTCCATCTACACTGTCCCCATCAGACACTCCCAGAATATGTACAGCATAGGGTTAGATACAGAGTAAAGCTCCCTCTACACTATCCCTATCAAACACTCCCAGGACAGGTACATCAAGGGGTTCAATACAGAGTGATGCTCCCTCTAGCCTGTGCCCATCAGACACTCCCAGACAGGGTTAGACACAGAGTAAAGATCGGGGCTGGCTATCGGAGTGGGCAGGTGGCGTTCGGGACTGCGGGGCGATTGGGAAATTGAGGCTGCCGGTGGGGGTGTGTCAGGGAGGGTGATATCGGGACTGTGGTGTGGGGGGAGGAGATCATAATTGCAGCAGGGGGGGTGGTGAGATCAAGGCGGGTGTGTATGGGGAGGGTGCAACTCAGGCCTGGACGCGTCTGGAGGATCAGCGGTCAGGCCGTGGGGTAGGATCACATGGCAGGTGATGTGAAGCTAGTCAGTGATCGGGAAGTCGACAGTGCGGGGCTACTGCACATGAGACTGTTAGTGAGTCAAAATACTTTTATTTCAAAACTCTGACGTTTATTCCAGAATTTTGGGAGAAGCAGGGACTACCAGACTCCTCACAGAACACAAACACAAGTGGACATTTATACATCATGAGTCTTAGTGTCAATCACGACACAAGTTTCCCATTCCAGCCAGAATTCCGGGTTTTCCCTCCTTGGTAGTGATACAACCCCAGATTTAATCAAGATTCACAGTCCGGCTGGCAGCTGCAGAATTGACACAGTTTTAATCCGGTCACGATTCAAACCCCTTCTGCAGCAGTACTGGCATCCCTGTCTTTGAAGTTACTTGTGCGATTGCGCCTGTCCCAGCAGGATTCTTCCTGTTAAAAACTGGGATCGCGATCTGCCATTAGCAGCTGTCAAAAGCCGGTATCGTAAATTACCATCTGTGTAACAATGTCCAACTAACACAAATAGGCAAGAATTGCAAAACAACAGCCACATTAAACTATCAGTCTTTTATAAAAATGAAAATTAAAGCATGTAAGACATGAACAAATAACTTATATTACTGCCAGGAGCAGTGTAAGCTTGAGAAGATCAGTCATGATGAAAGGTACAAAATGCACTCTGTGTATTTCTGTTAGAGTTATAAATAAAGGGATTTTGGTGGAGGGACTTATTGCAAGATGTAACTCCACAACTTTTACTGAGCTAAACACTTTGGCCTCATTCTCTTCAACCTGCTCCTCTGAACAATCTTTAAAAGAAATAGGTCTGGCAGCCTCCTAAGGAGAGAAAAGAGCTGACGTTTCGAGTCCGGACAAGCCTCAGTCAAAGGGACTCGAAACATCAGCTCTTTTCTCTCCTTGCAGAAGCTGCCAGACATGCTGAGATTTTCCAGCATTTTCTCTTTTGGTTTCAGATTCCAGAATCCGCAGGAATTTGCTATTATTTAAAAGAAGCAGTTTTACCAAACTGGGTTTCAACATCCTTCCAATGGCTTTTAGACATCTCCACTTCCTGTTGCAACTTGGCAGTCTGTGGCCTTGTTATTACACAATCTGGAAACAATTTCTGCAACACCTCTTGTTTACTGTGTCTCCACAGGCTGCTCAACTACTGTAGGCATCGCCACCATGTATGCCCCACCCTCATTGTTTCCGAGGTTCGACTGCACACATGCAATGGGCAATTTCTTCACTACCTTTTCAATAACTACAAACGTTTTCAAACTACTTTTTCAATTTACATTGATCTATGGGACATTTTTAGCTTATCCATGAGTTCCACATACAAATATTTTTTCCTGCAAAACTTCCCCATTCTGTCAGCATGAGGGGTAGAGTGGCACAGCGGTAAGTACTACCGTTTCACAGTGCCAGGGATCCAGGTTCAATTCCCGACCTTGGGTGGCTTACTGTGCAGAGTCTGCACATTCTCCCCATTTCTGTGTGGGTTTCCTCTGTGTGCTCCAATTTCCTGCCACAGCCCAAAGATCTGCAGGTTAGTTGGATTGGCCGTGCTAAATTGCCCCTTAGCATCCAAAGATGTAGGTTAGGGAGATTGGCCATGCTAAATTTCCCCTTAACGTGCAAAGATGCAGGTTAGTTGGATTGGCCATGCTAAATTGCCCCTCAGCATCCAAAGATATAGGTTAGGTAGATTGGCCATGCTAAATTGCCCCTTAGTGTCCAAAGATGTAGGTTAGTTGGAATGGCCATGCTAAATTGCCCCTTAGTGTCCAAAGATGTAGGTTAGTTGGAATGGCCATGCTAAATTGCCCCTTAGTGTCCAAAGATGTAGGTTAGTTGGAATGGCCATGCTAAATTGCCCCTTAGTGTCCAAAGATGTAGGTTAGTTGGAATGGCCATGCTAAATTGCCCCTTAGTGGCCAAAGATGTAGGTTAGTTGGATTGGCCATGCTAAATTGCCCCTTAGTGTCCAAAGATGTAGGTTAGTTGGATTGGCCATGCTAAATTGCCCCTTATTGTCCAAAGATGTGTAGGTTGGTTGGATTGGCCATACTAAGTTGCCTCTTAGTGTGCAAAGATGTACAGTTTAGGTAGATTGGCCATGCTAAATTGCCCCTCAGTGTCTCAAGATGTGTCAGTTAGGGGCATTAGTAGGGTAAATACTTCGGATTACGGGAAAGGGCCTGGGTGGGTTCCTCTGTTGGAGGGTGGGAGCAGACTTGATGGGTTGAATGGCCTCCTTCTGCTCTGGAGGGAGTCTATGAAGAGGCTGATGAAAGAAAGATTTTGATTTGTGGATGAGCTCATAATCTTAGAATCATAGAATCCCTACAGTGCAGAAGGAGGCCATTTGGCCCATTGAGTCTGCACTGACCAAAATCCCATCCAGATCCTACTCCCGCAACCCCACACATTTATCCTACTAATCCTCCTGACACTAAGGGTTAATTTAGCATGGCCAATCTACCTAACTCACACAGCTTTGGACTGTGGGAAGAAACTGGACATGTGGAGGAAACCCATGCAGACACGGGGAGAATGTGCAGTCAGTGACCCAAGACTGGTATTGAACCTGGGTCCTGACGCTGTGAGGCAGCATTGCTAACCATTGTGCCACTGTTCAGCTATCTCTGCTGCCTTCCTCATCATTTTAACCCTTTGTTCTTCAACCTGGATTTGAACAACTGAAGGAAGTGAATCTATAAATTCTCCCAAAATAATTATTTCTCAAAGTTTCATGTGTTAGCTCTGTTTTTGCTGTCTGTATCCATCTGTAAAAATGGCTTTGTTTTACTTTCTGAAGCTCCATACAAGTCCATGCAGCCTGTGTTCTTAGATTTCAACATTTCTGTCTGCATGTGCCAGGAACCTACTCAAATGTAGTGAGTGTAGCCTCTTTCCTGCGTTGTAATCCCCCATTGTAATCCCTCCAATGTAATCCTCAAGTCTTCGGAGCTCTGGAGAAGAGTCATACAAACTCGAACTGTTACCCCTGTGTCTCTCTCTCTTTCCACAGTTGCTGCAGAACTGCTGAGTTTTTAGGCTTTTAGTCTTTTAATTATCTATTTGCTTTGGAAGTGTTTACATGGGGGTCTGACCAAGCAGGTGAATGCTTTACAAGATGATTTCTTAACTGTGTAATTGTAGTTATGTGTGTTTAAATTTTCTTCTCTTCTTCTCAATAAATCTTTTATTTTAAACTCCCAAAAGTATTAGCAGACTTCTTGCTGCAAAGATCCTTCTCATTCTCAGAATACACCAAATAAAGGCTATGGCCAAACTTCCCTCAGGATATTTGGTTTACTCAGCAGTTAATGCCTGCTGTGGTTTGTATTTCAGAGCCTAGGAACAACACACTGACTGGACTGAAATGTCAAGGGTGTTTCGACAGATCGTACAAGTCCTGCAGTGATTCTGAAAAGACGGTGGACTGTGTTGGAGCAGAAAATCACTGCATGAATGCCTCAGGGACAGAGAGCTTACGTACGTTCAACACTCTGCCAGAGTTGTGAGGCTTTTCATGAATTTCTTCCTAAAGAACAAAGCAAAGTACAGCACAGGAACAGGCCCTTCTGCCCTCCAAGCCCATGCTGATCATGACACCCTGTCTAAAGTAAAAAAAAACCTTTTGCCCTTACTCAGTCCGTATCCCTCTATTCCCTCCCTATTCATGTGCCCATCCAGATGCCTCTTAAATGTTGTTAATGTGCCTGCTTCCACCCCCTCCTCTGGGAGCGCGTTCCAGGCACCCACCACTCTCTGTATGAAAAACTTACCCTGCACATTTCCCTTAAACTTCTCCACTCTCACCTTGTACCTGTGCCCGCTTGTCATTGACACTTCCACCCTGGGAAAAAGCCCCTTACTGTCATCTTGTCTGTGCCTCTCATCATTTTGTAGACCCCTATCAGGTCTCCCCTCAGCCTCTGTCTTTCCAGTGAAAACAACCCGAGTTTATTCAACCTCGTCTCAGAGTCAACACCCTCGAGACCAGGCAACATCCTGGTGATCATTCTTCGCACTCTCTCCAAATCTTCCTTTGCCTTCTGGTTGTGTGGTGGCCAGAAGTGCACACAATACTCCAAATGCAGCCTAACCAAGGCTTTATTTAGCTGCAACAAGATTTCCCAACTCGTGTACTCAATGCCCCGGCTAACGAAGGCAAGCATGCCATGTGCCTTGTTCATCTCCATGGCCACCAGACTTGCCACTTTGAGGGAATAGTGGACCTGCATGCCCAGATCCCTCTGTATGTTACTGTTCCTAAGGGTTCTGCCATTTAGAGTATAATCCTTTTATAAATTTATTTATTAATGTCGCACGTAGGCTGATATTAACACTGCAATGAAGTCACTGTGAAAATCCCCTCGACGTCATACTCTGATACCAGTTCAGGTCCACTGAAAGGGAAATTGGCATGGCCAAAGCACCTAATCGGCACGTCTTTCAGTCTGTGGGAGGAAACTGGAGCATCCAGAGGAAACCCAGGCAGACACGGGGACAACATGCAAACTCCACACAGATAGTGACCCAAGCCGGGAATCGAACCCGGGTCCCTGGTGCTCTTGAGGCAGGAGTGCTAAGCACTGTGGCACCGTACTCAATCCATTTGTTTCTGCTCATCTCTGAGCCTGACGCTGGGGGCGTGAGGATGCGTCCCAGGGTCTCCCACATCACTCAGTCAGGATGGGATGGGTCAGAGTCCGCCCCCTTCTACAGAACTGAAGAGGGATGGAAATGTGATGAATTATATTCTTGGGGAGCGGGAGGAGGGTTCTGGAGCAAATTGGGAGAGGGCGGAACTCAGGAGAGATTGACAAAGATGTCACAGGCGTGAGATAAAGGGGCTGTTAATGGTGCGGGATGGAAGTGTATTAACTGCTGCAAAGGTCGGATAGCAGGATGTGTTAATCGGAAAACCGAGGTCAGTGGGAACAAAGAGACAGTGACCATGTGGGGGAGGGGTGCGGTCATGTTGGGACACGCCAGGGAGATTGAAAAACAGAAAACAAAAGGAGAGGGAGAGGAGAATGTTCCCTTCTTCCTCTCCCCCAGAAGATAAGTCATCACATTTCTGCCCCTCCTCACTCCTGGGGAAGGCTCCGAGTTATCGAAATGTTAACTCTGTTTCTCCACAGATGCTGCCAGACCTGCTGAGTATTTCCAGTGTTTTCATTTCAGAATTCCAGCATCCGCGGTGTTTTGCTTTTATACACCCTCTGTCCTGTCTGTTTCTAGTGTCTGGAGGGAACGTTTTCTTCGCCAAGGGCTGTGTGTCCGAACGTGTCACTCTGTCACGGGACAGCATGAAAGATCACGTCATCCAGTTTGACGAAAATCATCACTTTTGTAAGAGCAGCTTCTGTAACAGTGACCTGCAAGGTGGGACCACCACAGCAGCGCCAGGTAAAGGCGGGGCGTGGGGAGGGGATGGAATGGGTGCACAGGCCCCGAGTGTAGGGATATTGATCCACGTTATGGGCATGATTTTCCTCTCAAAATAATAATTGACCAAGAGGCGGGAATACGGGAGCTTTTCCCGCCTGTTTTTTAGGCAGACTTAATTCAATCAATCTCCAGCATCACAGAGTCCATCAGGTGGTTCATGCCAGTGTGTATGGGGGTGGGGGAGGGGGGTGTGCAGATCCGAACCCAAACCTGCCAGAGAGGCGGCATCAGCCTGCTGAGGGAGCCATTGCGCATGTTCCAATCTGCCAGTATACTGGGAAAGCAGTTGATAAGCAGTTCCCCCGCCCCTGAGCCCCCCCCACCACCATCGCTGGCCTCCCTATCGCCGACCCTCATCCCATCTTCCCTCCATGCTGTTGCTGGCCCCGACCGCCGCACCCGCCCCCCCCCACCCCCAACCACATCACACAGCTCCAACCCTGCTGGTGGCCGGACCTGGCCTTCAGTTCCTGGCCCCATCACGAGCCCCACCACCCCCATGCAGAGTTTTCCCCATTCCATCCCCTCCTGCCTCACCCTAACCCTGGTGCGTCTCCGCTCCTATCTGGCCCTGCCCTCTGAAGCCCCACCATGTGGCACTGCCTGGTGCCTACTGGACACTGCTGGTGTGCCAGGCTGGCAGTGCCAGGGTGCCAGGCTGGCAGTGCCAGGGTTCCAGGCTGGCAGTGCTGGGCTGGCACTGCCCATGGGGCACTACCCTGTCCCCAGCCTCCCAGGAGGGCAGGACAAAGAGAGAGAGGAAGGGGAATGGAGGAGAGAGATAAGGAAGGGAGAGAGAGAGAGAGACAGAGAAAAGGGGAAGAGGGAGAGAGAAAGAAAGTGGGGAAGGGGAGAGTGAGAGAGAGAGAGAGAAAGAGGAGGAGAGAGAGAGAGAGAAAGGGAAGGCGGGGGCGGAGAGAGAGAGAGCAAGAAAGATTCAAGGCTAAGAGAGAAGGGAGGGAGAGTGCGGAAAGGGGAAGTGAAAGCGAGGATGCGAGAGACAGGAATGGAGGAATAAAAGAAAAAACAAAATGAGAGGCAGAATGACAGAGAGAGAGAGAGAGACTGTACGAACTGATTGTGGGGGATTATCACAGTTACGTCACTGTGGTGTGAATGTCAGCTGACTTGTGAGACTAATAAATAAATGGATAAACAAATAAACAAGTAGATATAAAGGTGGAAAGTGGAAACATCTTCTGATATATTTACAATTAAACCCAGCACGACCTCTCCTTCCAGTGACAGGATAACCAGAGGGGACACAGATTGAAGAGGAAAAGGACCAGAGGAGGTTGGGGAGGGGGGCGCGGGGAGGTGGAGATGAGGAGAATTATATTTAAACACAGCAGGTGTGATTTTCCAGACACGCTGGCCTCAAGGCTGGAAAATCCAGCCCGAGGTCAATGGACCTTAGCATGGTGTGAACCGCCTGCTACGATTCCCTTGGCAGGTGGAAGGGGAGAACTCCACCCAGGGAGTTGTTGTGGTCTGGAAGGCACTGCCTGGATGGGCACAGGAACTTTCAAAGGGATGGTAAATAGAGGGTTATGGGGTAAATTATGAGGAAGGGTGGGTTGGAGAGTGGGACAACTTCAAGAGATGTTTTACAGGGCCAGCACAGGGAGTGGTGGGCTGAATGGTCGGTGCTGAAGATTCTCTAATTCAAACATGGCCTCAACATTGCCGGAGCCTGTGATTGGTCAGGTAGAGGACCCAGTGGAAAGTGCAATCCATCTCTTAACTTTAGTTAATGATCTCTTCATTTCCCCTCCCCTTCCCTGATTGGACCAACAGGAGTCATAACGAGCAGTCCAGTGATGTCAGAGGCCACCGCTGAAGAGTTAACCAATAGCAACGGTAAGAATTCACATCACCTCTTATACCAAGGATCAATAGGCAAGTACACAGGAACTGGGATCTGTGTCTGTGTTACAGGCCTCCTCCTGTTCCTGTGTAACAGGCTCGAGGGGCTGAATGGGGCCTCCTCCTGTTCCTGTGTAACAGGCTCGAGGGGCTGAATGGGGCCTCCTCCTGTTCCTGTGTAACAGTCTCGAGGGGCTGAATGGGGCCTCCTCCTGTTCCTGTGTAACAGGCTCGAGGGGGCTGAATGGGGCCTCCTCCTGTTCCTGTGTAACAGGCTCGAGGGGCTGAATGGGGCCTCCTCCTGTTCCTGTGTAACAGGCTCGAGGGGCTGAATGGGGCCTCCTCCTGTTCCTGTGTAACAGGCTCAAGGGGGGCTGAATGGGGCCTCCTCCTGTTCCTGTGTAACAGGCTCGAGGGGCTGAATGGGGCCTCCTCCTGTTCCTGTGTAACAGGCTCGAGGGGGGCTGAATGGGGCCTCCTCCTGTTCCTGTGTAACAGGCTCAAGGGGGACTGAATGGGGCCTCCTCCTGTTCCTGTGTAACAGGCTCGAGGGGGGCTGAATGGGGCCTCCTCCTGTTCCTGTGTAACAGGCTCGAGGGGTTGAATAGGGCCTCCTCCTGCACTCCCTCTATACTAAGGACACCCTTCCTCAGATAAGGACACCAGAACTGCCCACAATACTCCAGGTGTGGCCTCGCCAATGCCCTACAATTGCGTCAATCTCCCAGCATACCAATAGATTGGTTGACAGATGCCTCACCCCTATCCCCGTCTCCTGATCGCTGAACCCTACCCCCTACTACCCGATCCCCAAACCACCCCAGCCAAGAAAATGCAGTGTTGTGGGGTCAAGATTTCGGGCATGGAGTGTGGAGAGTGGGAGCCGTACCAAGCTGTGATACAACCAGAAAGAATGCTTTCTGTGGTGCATCTGTAAAATCGATAAAAAATGACACCATGGGTGTGTCAGATTTGGAGAGCACTTCTTTGACAGCCTCAAGCAGGGAGTTAAATAAACTTTCGATGGGGAATGAATTCACAAAGCAGTGTGGAAAGATCACCACAATGGGGTTTGTTAGATAGCCCTGTCAAAGAGACAGCACAGATATGATGGACTGAATAGCCTCCTTCTGCTTACTGCCATTGTACAATTCCACTAACCCTGTGTTGAAATATTCTCCTTCTCACAATGTCTCAGGACACCGCTTTGGTTCTCACACTATCTTCCGAAATGTCTTGGGGGGGATTTTCCCATTTCGCTCTCCAGGGGAATCGTAGCGAGCACCCGGGGAAAGGACGGACAATGCAAACATCCGTCACCTGCGGGCAGGATTTTCCAACCTTGGGAGTGAGCGTAGCTGGAAAATCTCACCCCCCAAAAAAAAAATCCAAGCCAAATATGATCCAAAACCAAAATCCAAGCCAGTTGGGTTGGCACGGTGGCACAATGGTTAGCACCGCTGCCTCACAGCACCAGGGATTCGGGTTCGAATCTTGGCTCGGGTCACTGTCTGTGTGGAGCTTGCATGTTCCTCCTGTGTCTGCGTGGGTTTCCTCCGGGTGCTCTGGTTTCCTCCCACAGTCCAAAGATGTGCGGGTTTGGTTGATTGGCCATGTTAAAATTGCCCCTTAGACATGCGTAGATTAGCGGGTAAATATGTAGGGAGATGGGGGTAGAGCCTGGGTGAGATTGTGGTCGGTGAAGACCCGATGGGCCAAATGGCCTTGTTCTGCACTGTAGGGTTTCTATGATTCTATGTTTCTATGATTGTAGAAAGTCTGATGGGGAGAGATGACAGCAATAGGTCAGGAATGTGTTTATCTCATAGAAAACCTTGAACTGACTCATTGACCTGAAAGCAGGTTGGATAGACACACACCCTAAACTATCCAAAGTCATTCTGGGCAAAAACGTATCGTTTGCTTTCCAACGTTTTGTGAGCAAGACCCTGACGGCTTTCTTCACAACCGTCCCCCTCACACTCCCCTCGTTCTGAGGCGGGACGAGTGAGAGCTGGAGGGTGGTGTGGGAGGGGCAGGGAAGGAGGCAGCTCGATCTACTCTCATTGGAATGGCTGGGAAAGCACCTTGGCAAAGACACAAGGAAGTAGCAGCAGATTCTAGGACCGTGCTCACCTCCTCAGGAATATATTCAGTGGGTGCTGAACACAGAGCTGGTGTGGAGTTCTGTCTCAGTGCTCTGTGCCAGGAGTGTCAAATATCAAAGCGAGATGAAGCAATCTCTGACATTCTCATCATCTGGGCTCTCATTACTGAAGGTGAGACTTTTCACTGAATGGTTCACTCATTAATGTCCTTCAGACTAAATTCTCCCAAAAAAAAAACTGCCCAATGGATGGGACAATGGGAAAATTTTGGGTCGAGCTTTCCTGAATAAATCTCCAACACAAAGTGCCTCAGAGAGATTCCCGCTGGAAAGATGCCTCAGTCCGCCCGAGAAGCTGGCAGCGTAGTGCTGAGTGGGCAATTGCGCATGGGCCAGCCTTAGTGCAGAGGTCAGCGCCATCTGAATCCCCCTCTGTCCAAGGGATACCCCCACCCCCAGCTCTGGGCCTCCCGAGTCTCCGAATTTCCGGTCTTGACAGCTCTGTTCCGGAAATTAGAGTGGAACTGATTTGAATATTTAAAATCTAATTTTAATCTCATTTGCGGGCTCGGGGCTGAAGAGTTTGGGTCCGCTCGGCTCTCCAATCCCATGCCAGGCATGTTCCACTCCAGCAGGGTTTATAACTGCTCCGCGCCAGTGGGCAGCTGGCGGCCTGACCCCAGTGGAATGAAGGGGGGGGCAGGCAGGCCCCCGCCACCCCCCCACCTCCACCCCCTCACCCCCCCCAACCCACACCCCCACCCCCACTCTCCCCCCCCACCCACTCCCCACCCCCTGCCCTAACCCACCCCCCCAAACCCCACCCAACCCCCCCCACACCCCACCCAACCCCCCCACACCCCACCCAGCCCCCCAACCCACCCCCACCCCACCTCCACCCACCCCCGCCCCACCCCACCCCCCCCAACCCCCCCCACTACCCCCCAACCCCCCCACTCCGCCCCACATCCCCAACACCCCCCCCCCCCACACCCCAGCGATCAGGGGGTGGGGAGCTCTGCAAGCCAGGGTCGCTGTTCTGGCCAGTATTCGGGAAGCCGGCAGTACGGGGTTTCTGCGCATGCGTCGATCTTGGTGCTGACTGACTGACGCATGTGCAATGGCCCACTCAGTGCTATGATGCCGGCTTCTCTCCCGAGAATAGTCCCCGTCCACTGATTTTCAACATGATTCACGCTAGGGCTTTCTCTGATGCATCGAGTGTGGGAGATTCATTTTGAAAATCCCACTGAAACAAAAAACCAATGGGATTTACTTCAGTTTTTACATGAATTTGACACAGATTTTTTTTGGGCAAATTCCACCTTGGGTTATGATGACTGATGTTTTATTGAGATATTTATATATTTAGAGATATATGGGTGCTTTTTTCTATTGTGACTGCTCATTATGAACCTTAATTGCATCTTGGGAAGGTGGTGGTGAGTTGCCTTCTTGATACGCTGCAGTGTAGGTACACCCACAGTGCTGTTAGGGAGGGAGTTCCAGGAGTTTGAGCCAGCCACAGAGAAGGAACGGCCGATACTGGCATGTTTTGCAGGTTAACATTCGACCTGTTTGACTGCATAGTTAGTGCACCTTCCTTGGCCATCAGGAGCTGGGGTGGGACTCGAACCCGGAGCGTTCGGTTCAGAGGCCAGAGTTCCATGAACTACGCCACATCAGCTTCTCCTGTCTATTGTGCAATAACGTCACATACCATTTATCTCATCGCTTTTTGTAGGATCGTAGACTCCCACAATCCCACCCAGGCCCTATTCCCGTAACAGCTCACCTGTTGATCCCTCACGCGAGGGTCAATTTAGCGTGGCCAACTAACCTAACCCTGCACACCTCTGGACTGTGGGAGGCACCCAGAGGAAACCCACGCAGACACAAGGAGAACGTGCGGACTCCACAGGGGCAGTGACCCGAGGCCGGAATCGAACCTGGGTCTCTGGCGCTATGAGGCGACAATGCTAACCACTGTGCTACATTGCTGTGTGTTAATTACAGGTCACATTTCCCTTTATTATAACACTGACTGTGCCTCACACCTACCCCATTGTCCCTGAGAAGCTCAGGAACGTTGTGCCCGATGATGAGATCTGTTCATTAGTTCCGTCCAGTAGGACCGAAAAAGTGATGGGTGATTTCTCCTTGTTTGTTCCTGTTACAGCTCCAACTCTGAAATGTTTCAAATGTGAGAGTCCAACAGGAAATTGCACACAACAGGAAGTGTGCGATCCAGCTCAGAACCTGACCTGTCAAACTATCTCAACCACAGTGATATCGGGTGAGAATTCTCCATAAGATGAACTCATTGTAAGATTGGAAAGGTACAATATTGGATAAATAGACAGATGGATAAAAGACTCGAAACGTTGGCTCTATTCTCTCCCCACAGAAGCTGTCAGACCTGCTGAGATTTTCCAGCACTTCTTCTGCTTTTGTTTCAGATTCCAGCATTTTGCTTCGATCTTATGGATAAGTTGTACATTGGGCCGAGATTCTCCGACCTCGCCCGTGGCCGGGATTCTCCAGTCCCGCTGCTGAGAGTGAATGCTTGGCTGAGAACCAAATTCCCCATTCAACGACATCGGAGAAATCCGACCACAGATTGGGTTTTAAAAATCTTAGATATCCAAGAAGCCAAATTGAGAGAAGGGCCGAGATCTTGCAGAGGCTAGCCGCTGGAGGAATTTATATTCATAAAGAGGGTTCAAGTAGTTTACAGAGTTTAGGGAGGGTTACACATAAACATACGAATTAGGAGCAAGAGTAAGACCCTTGAGCCAAGAAGATCATGGCTGGTCTGATTGTAAACTCAACCCCACTTTCCTGCTGATCTCCGATAACATCTCCCTGCCTTGTTAATCAAGAATCTATCTCACCGGACCTTAAAAATATTCAGAGATTTTGCTTCCACTGCCTTTTGAGGGAGAAAGCTCCAGAGATTCACTATCCTCTGAGAGAAGAAACCTCTTCTTCTCTCTTAATGAGTGACCCCTTATTTTTAATCAGTGACCCCCTAGCTCTAGATTCTCCCCACAGGAGGAAACATCCTGGCCACATCCGCCCTGTCACTTCTAGAGCAGTTAATTCCAAATTCTATTGTAGTTGACGCCAAAATATTGAAAGTGTTCAAGAGGCAGCTGGATAAAACACTTGGGGTGAATGGGATCAAAGGTTACGGGGGGAAAGCAGGATCAGGCTATTGAGTTGGATGATCAGCCATGATTGTGATGAATGGCGGAGCAGGCTCGAAGGGCTGAATGGCCTTCTCTTGCTCCTATCTTCTCTGTTTCTATGTTTTTCTATATGCCTCGTAATCTTAAATGCTTCAATCAAGTCACATCTTGCTCTTCTAAACTACAAGCCTAGCTTGTCTAACCTATCCTTGTAAGGTGACCCACCCATTCTTGATATTAGTCTAATAACCCTTCTCTGAACTGCTTTTAACACATTTTTCCTTAAATAAGAAGACCAATAGTGTACACAATACTCAAGATGTGGTCTCACCAATGCCCTGTACAACTGAAGGATAAACCTCCCTACTCTTGGAATCAATTCCCCTCACAATGAATGATAACATTCAATTATCTTTCCTAATTACTTGTTGCATCTGCACACTAAACTCTTGCGATTCATGCACTAGGACACCCAGATCCTTCTGCATCTCAGAGCTTTGCAATCTCTCACCATTTAGATAATAACGCTACATTTTATTCATCCTGCCAAAATGGACAATTTTACATTTTCCTGCATAATACCCCATTTGCCAGAGTTTTTCCCACTGACTAAATCGATCCATGCTCCTTTGTTGTCTCCTTATGCCCTCTTTTGGATCACAGTCAAATTTAGCAACTGCACCTTCAGTTCCTTCCTTGAGTCACTTATACGGATTGTAAGATGTTTAAGCCGTGGCACTGATCTCTGTGGCACATTACACATTGCATCCTTTCATTCAGAAAATGACCCATTCACCCAGGCAGTGCAGTTGACGTTGTCTACATGGACTTTAGCATGGCCTTTGATAAGATACCGCATGGTAGGTTGTTGCATAAAGTTAAATCTCATAGGATCCAGGGTGAGGTATCTAAATGGATACAAAATTGACAGAAGTCAGAGGATGGTTGTAGAGGGTTGTTTTTCAAACTGGATCTGTGAGCAGCGGTGTGCCTCAGGGATCAGTTATTTGACATTTATGTGAATGATTTGGATGAAATTATAGGGGGCATGGTTAGTAAGTTTGCAGATGACACCAAGATTGGTGGCACGGTGGACAGTAAGGAAGGTTATCTCCAATTGCAACGGGATCTTGATCAATCGGACCATTGGGCTCATGAATAGCAGATGGAGTTTAATTTAGATAAATGCGAGGTGATGCATTTTGATAGATTAAGAACATAAGAACGTAAGAAATAGGAGCAGGAGTAGGCCATCTAGCCCTTCGAGCCTGCCCCGCCATTCAATAGGATCATGGCTGATCTGAAGTGGATCAGTTCCACTTGCCCGCTTTCTTTCCATAACCCTTAATTCCCCTGTCTATCAGAAACCTATCTACCCGTGACTTAAATATATTTAGTGAGGTAGCCTCCACCATTTCAACGGGCAGAGAATTCCAGATTTACCAACCTTTGAGTGAAGAAGTTCCTCTTCAACTCTGATCTAAACTGCCCCCCCCCCTTATCTTGAGGCTGTGCCCTCTAGTCCTGCTATCCTTTCTAAGCGGGAAGAATCTCTCTACCTCTACCCTATCCATCCCTTTCATCATCTTATACATCTCTATAAGATCCCCCCTCATCCTTCTAAACTCCAACGAGTACAGACCCAGTCTATTCAGTCTCTCTTCATAGGCCAACCTCCTCATCTCCGGTATCAGCCTAGTGAACCTCCTCTGCACTCCCTCCAAGGCCAATATATCCTTCTGCAAGTGCGGTGACCAAAGCTGCACACAGTACTCCAGCTATGGCCTCACCAGTACCCTGTACAGTTGCAGCAAGTCCTCCCTGCTTCTATATTCTATCCCCCTCGCTATAAAGGCCAGCATCCCATTCGCCTTCTTGATCACCTGCTGCACCTGTAGGCAGGGTTTTTGCGACTCATGCACAAGGACCCCCCGGTCCCTCTGCACCGTAGCATGCTGCAGCTTTTCGCCTTTCAAATAATAATCCCTCCGACTATTATTTCTGCCAAAGTGGATAACCTCGCACTTGCTAACATTATACTCCATCTGCCAGGTCCTCGCCCACTCGCTCAGCCTATTCAGATCTCTCTGCAGACTTTCCACACCCTCCGCACAATTTGCTTTTCCACTCATCTTCGTGTCATCAGCAAATTTCATCACCCTACACTCAGCCCCCTCCTCCAGATCATCTATATAAATGGTAAATAGCTGAGGCCCCAGCACCGATCCCTGCGGCACTCCACTAGTCACCAACCGTCAACCAGAATAGCACCCATTGATACCAACTCTCTGCTTCCTATTAGACAACCGATCCTCTATCTACGCTAACACCTTACCACCAACTCCGTGCACCCTAACCTCCTGTAGCAACCTTTTGTGAGGCACCTTATCAAACGCCTTCTGGAAATCTAAAAACACCACATCCACCGGTTCCCCTCTGTCTACCGCACTAGTCACATCCTCATAGAAATCCAATAAATTCGTCAAACGTGACTTCCCCTTAACGAATCCGTGCTGCATCTGCTCGATGAAACCGTTCTTTTCTAGGTGCCTCGCTATTTCTTCTTTGATGACGGATTCTAGCATTTTTCCAACTACAGACATTAAACTAACTGGCCTATAATTCCCTGCCTTTTGTCTGCTACCTTTTTTAAACAGCGGCGTAACATTAGCCGTTTTCCAATCTTACAGCACTTCCCCGGAGTCCAGTGAATTTTGATAAATAATCACTAAGGCATCCACTATTACCTCTGCCATTTCTTTCAGAACCCTGGGATGCATTCCGTCCGGTCCTGGGGACTTGTCCACCTTCAGTCCCATTAGTCTATCAAGCACTACCTCTCTAGTGACAGTAATCGCATTCAGGCCCTCAGCTCCTACCATCCTTCTATCTTTAATACCCGGCAAACTATTCATGACCTCCTCTGTGAAGACCGAGGCAAAAAACTTATTTAAAGCCTCAGCCATTTCCTCATCTCCCACCATTAAAACCCCCCTCTCATCCTCTAAGGGTCCAACATTCATTCTAGCCAGCCTCCTCTTCTTTATATATTTATAAAAACTTTTACTGTCTTTTTTTATATTTAGTGCTAGTTTAGCTTCATACTCTATCTTTCTTTATCACCTTCTTAGTCATTCTTTGTTGATTTTTAAATCTTTCCCAATCTTCTAATCGCCCACTATTTTTAGCCACTCTAAACGCATCAGCTTTTAATTTAATACTCTCCTTTATTTCCTTCGATAACCACGGCTGGTTATCCCTTCTCCTACATTCCTTCTTTACCATCGGAATATATTTCTGCTGAGTACCGAAAAAGATCTCCTTAAAACTCCTCCACTGTTCCTCAACTGTCCTACCGACCAATCTGCGCCCCCAATCTACATTCGCCAATTCCTCTCTCATCCTATCGTACTCCCCTCTGTTCAAACAGAGGACACAGGTTTGGGACCCGACTTTCTCATCCTCCATCTGCATCAGAAATTCAACCATACTATGATCACTCGTCCCAAGAGGATCCCTCATTCTACCTGCCTCGTTACATAACACCAGATCTAAGATCGCTCGCTCCCTCGTCGGTTCCGTCACACACTGTTCAAGGAAACTATCCCGGCAGCATTCCAAGAACTCTTCCTCAAGCCCACCGCGTTCGACATGGGTGTTCCAATCAATGTACAG
Source organism: Carcharhinus amblyrhynchos (assembly GCF_965287045.1). NCBI lineage: Eukaryota > Metazoa > Chordata > Chondrichthyes > Carcharhiniformes > Carcharhinidae > Carcharhinus > Carcharhinus amblyrhynchos. The sequence goes on from NW_027649794.1 coordinate 1,307,971, forward strand.
ATTAAAATCCCCCATAATTATCGCTGTTCCATTTCGGCACGCATCATTTATTTGCTTGTTTATAGCCCGCCCCACCTCCAAGTTATTATTTGGGGGCCTATAGACCACACCCACCCACGCCTTCCTCCCCTCACTGTTCCTTATCTCCACCCACAACGATTCCACATTCTGCTCTTTGGAGCCTATATCTTCCCTTACTACCGCCCTGATACTATCCTTAATTAACAGAGCTACCCCACCCCCTTTTCCCTCCCGTCTATCCTTCCTAAACACCTGATACCCCTGGACATTCAGTTCCCAGTCCCTGTCACCCTGCAACCACGTTTCCGTAATGGCCACTAGATCATTTCCATTTGTGCTGATCTGCGCCACCAGCTCATTCACTTTGTTCCGAATGCTTCGTGCATTCAGGCAAAGTGTCTCTATACCAGCCTTTATCTGGACCTTATTTGTAGAAACGTTACTAACTTCTCTCATGCCCCCTACTCCTTTTATTATTGGGACATCCTCAATATTTACCTGCACCCGTACCCTCTCCTTTACTTTAGATTTTGTAATTTCTCCCACCCCTGCAGCCTCCCCCACCCCCATTAGTTTAAAGCCCTATCTACAGTCCTAGTTATACGATTCGCCAGGACTCTGGCCCCAGCACGGTTCACACTAAGACCATCCCATCTGAACAGGTCCCATCTGCCCCAATACTGGTGCCAATGCTCCATAAATTCAAACCCATTCCTCCCACACCAATCCCTGAGCCAGCCATTCATCTCTTTAATCCTATTTACCCTCCGCCCATCTGCATGCGGTTCAGGTAGTAATCCAGAGATAACCACCTTGTCGGTTCTGCTTTTTAATTTGGTTCCCAGCTTTGCACACTCCCTCTGTAGATCCTTAGTTCCTATTTTGCCTATGTCGTTGGCATCCACATGTACCACAACGACTGGATTCTCACCCTCCCACTCCAGGTTCCTCTGCAGCCCAGATGAGAAATCCTGGACCCGAGCACCCGAATCTTCTTGAAACACATGAACTTTGGGAAATTCACAAGTCACTTCCTTTAAGAGTCTAGGATGAAATCCACCAGGGCCCAGTAACATGGTCTGTTTTGCTTAACACCACTCCTGTGGTGGATTGTAACTCTCCTGCCTCCCTCCCTCCCTTCCATTTCCTGTTCTACAGCTATTTCTACGATGTGTCCTCTCTGATGAAGAGCGTAGCAAACTATCTCTTCAGTTCTATAGGGAAGTTACAGAGATAGGGAGGGTTGTAGGAACTGGAGTTCACCTGCCATCTCCTTCTCTTCTGTCGCTGAGTCCTCAGACTCATTCCCCAGAGGTTACAAAGATTGGGAGGGTTATGTAGGGGCTGGAAGAGGTTACAGAGATAGGGAGAGGGTTGTAGGGGCTGGGGGAGGTTACAGAGATAGGGAGCGTTGTAGGAATTGGAGGAGGTTACAGTTATAAGGAGGGTTGTAGGTGCTGAAGGGGGTTACAGCGATAGGGATGGCTATAGGTGTTGGAGGAGGTTACAGAGATAGGGAGTGATGTAGGTACGAAGGAGGTTACAGAGACAGAAAGGGTTGTAGGCACTGGGGAAGGCTACAGAGATAGGGAGGGGTGTAGGGGTTGGGGGTGGTTACAGAGATAGGGAGGATTGTAAGAACTGGAGGAGGTTACAGAGATAGGGAGGGGAATCGGGGCTGGAGGAGGTTACAGAGATAGGGAGGGGAGTCAGGGCTGGAGGAGGTTACAGAGATAGGGAGGGGAGTCAGGGCTGGAGGAGGTTACAGAGATAGGGAGGGGAGTCAGGGCTGGAGGAGGTTACAGAGATAAGGAGGGGAGTCAGGGCTGGAGGAGGTTACAGAGATAGGGAGGGTTGTAGAAGTTGGTGGGGATTTACAGGGGTGGATGGTGGTGACTGGAGGATTTTCACAGTAACTTCATTGCAGTGTTAATGTAAACAGACTTGTGACACTAATAAACAGGTAAACTGAGAAAAAGCGGAGCATAAAAGTGGGGAAACCTGAAGATTTTGGTAGTTACAGATATATAGGGTGGGTGGATATCATTTACACCCTAACCTGCACCTTTGGCCACTAAGGGGCAATTTAGCACAGCCAATCCACCTAACCTGCACACCTTAGCACTGTGGGAGGAAACTGGAGCACCCGGAGGAAACCCATGCAGACATGGGGAGGACATGCAAACTCCACACAATCACCCAAGCCGGGAATCAAACCTGGGTCCCTGGAGCTGTGAGGCAGCGGTGCTAACCACTGTGCTATCGTGCTGCTCCTTCTCTAGATTTCCTGGGCAACTAATCCTGGAAGACATCCAAAGTCTTTGGATGCAAAGATGCATCCAAAATCTCTGATATTAATCTGAGTTTCATGTGGTTCCCAATGTGAGTTGGGTGCCCAGGTGAACTTCTGGAGGCCTTCTTACGCAATCTTTACCTTGGCGATTCCAGGCATCCCCCCACCCACCCATTTATGACTCCCCAGGGAATGGAAGATATGGGTCAATATTATTTAATTCTGAGGGTAATCCCCAGAGTATAGGAGAGTGACAGTGCCCTCCACAGTGGAAATAATCAGTCGGTGCAGCATTGCTGGTAAAGTTTGAAGTTTATTTGTTGTTGTCACAAGTAGGCTTACATTAACACTGAAATGAAGTTACTGTGAAAATGCCCTAGTTGTCACACCCTGGCGCCTGTTCGGGTACACTGAGAGGATTTCGCAATGCACCTAACCAGCTTGCCTTTCGAACTGTGGGAGGAAACTGGAGTGCCCGAAAGAAACCCACGCAGACACGGGGGGAATGTGCAGACTTCGCCCAGACGGTGACCCAAGCCGGGAATCGAACCTGGGTCCCTGGTGCTGTGAGGCAGCGGTGCTAACCACTGTGCCACCCTACGCAGCACCGAGTGACTCAGAGCATCGTTCACTTGGGCACCCAATCTACATTGAAACTCGGATTAATACCGGAGATTTTGGATGCACCTGAGCATCTACCAGGATTAGTTACCGAGGGAATGCTGGAAGTGGGCAGCGGAGGCACAGTGTCTGGCACCACTGCCTCATGCCACCTCACACAACACATTCCTAGTGGTACTTGAGAGTTTTGTAAACCTAAAATTAACTTCAACAAAGTGACCTCTCAGGGGTGGAAGATGTTGGGTTGTGTGAAGTTAATTGGAAGACCAACAAAACTTTGGGTTGAATGATCTTTCCCTGCAATTTGATTTGATTTATTATTGTCACATGTATTGGGGCACAGTGAAAAGTACTAGTAATAAGCGCAGGTAGATGGGTTTTTGGTAGGCGAGGGGATTAAGGGTTATGGGGAGAAAGCGGGAATGTGGAACTGATCCACTCCAGATCAGCCATGATCTTATTGAATGGAGGGGCAGGCTCGAAGGGCTAGATGGCCTACTCCTGCTCCTATTTCTTATGATCTTATGTTCTTATAAGTCCTCAGAGGCAGAAGTCCCTTGACCAAAATCCCTTTCTTTACAAGTCTGACAACAGCATACAGGGTGCTTTCCATTAGTAGCCTACACTAGGAGTCCCAGAGGAACTGACACTCCTGGTTACATACAAAACAACAGCCTCCGTGATTGACTCATCAATTTGGCCCTTAATCAGGGAGCTCATATTCTAACAAGCCAACCTCAATTGCCTGATTAAAGTACTTACAATATTGTTTCTTGCGCGCTATACGGACAAAACATACTGTTCCTAGAGAAGGAAAGGAGAGGGCTTTGTTAGTCTTGCAGAGAACCAATGGGAGTGGCATTCCTGAAGATTGGCTTTCCCAATAGGAATGAAATGTTACAGGAACCAAGTGTCGACAGGAGGCGAGTGGCAGGAATCAGTCCTCACGTTGTGTTAGAACTTTAACTCAATACAATTCCTATTTCCCCAGCTGGAGCCTCGACCAAACGTTATATTTACAGATGTGGGAAATGCATTGGACATCTGTCCTTAAATGCTGGGATGTTATCAGCGGCCATGACAGACAGCTGCTGCCAATCTGACCTCTGCAACAACCAAACAATTCCAGGTACGGCGCCAACCTGTTCGGGGGGAGGGAGGTGTAAGTTGATGCGCAGATTGTCAAAGTTTGGCAAGCTTTTTTTTATGAGAGTCGGGGCTCGCAGGGTCATCATGTCAAAGTAAAAGGCTTTGCGGCCCTTTGCTGCCATCCAGCTGTCTGCTTGGTCCACTGTCTCCACTCTCCCTCAAACACCCATTTCCTCTTGACGGTTCCCGCTTTGTACGCAGCGAGTTGTACTTGCTGTGGAAAAGAAGACGGCTAGGCCGGAATTCCCTGGCCGTTCACACCGGTGGGATTCTCCAGTCCCTCCGGCAGTGCACCTGTGCTCAGGGGTTTCCCGCCAGCGCGGGGTGACGTCAATGGGACTTGCGATTGACAGCAGCGGGACTGGAGAATCCCACCACCAGCAAACAACAAGCCACCTCCGGCTGGTCAGGAGAATGTAGCTGGGAGGCCACAGAATCTGGCTCCTGTTCTTTCGAGGAAAAGGTGGCCTCCCTTATTCCTCCTACCAAAATGTGTCTTCTCAGGGATATACCCCCATGACAAGCTGGCCTAGTCATTGCTCTTAAAGTCAGAATAAAGCTTATTTATTAGCGTCACAAATTGGCTTACATTAACACTGCAATGAAGTTACTGCGAAAATCCACCAGTCGCCACATTCCGGTGCCTGTTCGGGGACACTGAGGGAGAATTCAGCATGGCTAACCAGTACGCTAACCAGACTTTGGGAAGAAAGTGGAGCACCCGGAGGAAACCCACGCAGACACGGGGAGAATGCGCAAGTTCCACACAGGCATCGACGATGAGCGACCAAACGTTTCACTCATTCGTGGGACGTGGGAGTCACTGGCCGGGCGAGCGTTTATTGCCCATCCCGAGTTGTCCGTGACGAGGGGGTGGTGGGCTGCCTTCTTGTCTATACGCTGTGGGTTGGCCCACAACGCCATGAGGAAGGAAATTCGGATTTTGACCCGGTGACTGCCAAGGAACATGTTACCAAGTCGGGATGGTGAGTGCGTGGAGGGGCATTTGGTGTTGGTGGTGTTCCCATGTATCTGCTGCCCTTATCCTTCGAGACGGAAGTGGTTGTGGGTTTGGAAGGTGCTGTCTAAGGATCCTTGGTGAGTTGCTGCAGTGCATCTTGTGGATAGTGCACACGGCTGCTACTGAGAGTTGGTGTTGGAGGGAGTGGATGTTTGTAGACAGGGTGCCGATCAGGTGGGGCTGCTTTTTCCTGGATGGTGTCCAACTTTCTGAGTGTTGTTGGAGCTGCACACTCCCGACTTATGCCTTGTAGATGGTGGACAGGCTTTGGAGAGTCAGGGGGTGAGTTACCCGCTGCAGTATTCCCAGCCTCTGACCTGCTCTTGTATCCAGTCTGTTTATGCGGTGAGTCCAGTTGAGTTTCTGCTCAATGGCAGCTAGATTTCTCTTTAAATATTCACGGCCTTTTCACAGGCTGAGGAAAAACCGGTCTTTCTTTGCTCAGTCGAGACAGGATATCGGCAGTGCTGATTATACAGAATGGGCTCCAGAACGCGTACAATTAGGACTTAGAATAGACAACTTCATCAGCATTCATATAGTGCCTATAGAACATAGAACATAACAGCACAGTACAGGCCCTTCGGCCCTCAATGTTGTGCCGAGCTATGTCCAATCCCAAAATCGAGCTATCCCACTCCCTATCATTCTGGAGTGCCCCATGTGCCTATCCAATAACCGTTTGAAAGTTCCTACAGTGTCCGACTCTACTATCACGGCAGGCAGTCTATTCCACAACCACTGTCTGAGTAAAGAATCTACCTCGGACATCCCTCCTATATCTCCCACCAAGATCCTGATAGTTATGCCCCCGAGTAACAGCTACATCCACCCGAGGAAATAGCCTCTGCACGTCCGCTCTATCAATCCCCCTCGTCATCTTATAAGCCTCTATTAAGTCCCCTCTCATCCTCCTCCGCTCCAAAGAGAAAAGCCCCAGCTCCCTCGACCTTTCCTCATAAGACCTACCCTCCAAACCAGGCAGCATCCTGGTAAATCTCCTCTGCACTCTCTCTCCAATGTTTCCGCATCCTTCTGAGCATGGCAGTTGTATGGTTAGTGTCCCTGCCTCTTTGGTTCAAATCTTTGGGTTTAAATCCCACTCAAGGTCCCACGGTGGGCATGGCCAAGCACTGTTGACCATCAAACTGTAAACCTGGCGCTGGTTGGCACAACTGCCTCACAGCGCCAGGGACCCGGGTTCCATTCCCGGCTCGGTCTGTGTGGAGTTTGCACGTTCTACCCACATCCGCGCGGGTTTCCTCCGGAGGCACCCTGACGCTGGTGGGCACTGCCTGGCCGTGTCTCTGACCCACGGTGGCACAGTGGCTAACTCTGCTGCCTCACAGGGTTTCGCTCAGCCTCCTGGCACGGCCATTGTGTCTGAAGGAACCCTGCGCTGATCCTCACTGTCACAGCACCGCCTCCGAAATATTCTGTGCGCTGGGTTCTGAAGGGACTATGTATATTTAAATGCTGCTTTTGGCATGCAAACTGGCTTCTTTCTGGGATGGGAGGGTCAGGGACGCGGCCCATCGGACACCGGGCGCCAAGGGGATATGTGGCATTGCATGCCAGTTTCCAGACTTGCCATACTGTTCTCGGGGCATGGCACGGTGGCAAAGTCATGCCAGTCTCAGGACTTTCCCCTCTCGCCCGCCACAGGGCACGGCCTATGAATTGGTCTGTTGACTTAAGGGGGCGAGATTTCCTGGTCGTGGGGGGTCAGTGCAGGCCGTAAATCCCGTCCACCCTCTCCAGTCCCTTTGGAAGCCAATAGGGTTCAACGGGATCTCCTCCCCAACACTTCTAACCCCCAGAGAATGTGCGCCCAATTTAGTTAGCATCGGACATCTGCTATGGCGGCAGTCCCAAGTTATTCGGAGTTCTGCTGGAACCGAACTTCCGGTCGTTAATGTTAATACGGCAGCGCGGGCTATCCCAAGTGGATGTCGGAATTCCTGAAAGAGTCCAATATCTATCCTCTTCTGTGTCGCTCAGATGTAGCAAACACCACCATCAACGGCCTCGAGTGTTACGCGTGTGCATCACCATCCGACAGCAAATGTAACGATCCCACAAGAATGGTGAAGTGTGTCGGGTCGCAGACGAGGTGCTTCCGATCTTTACTCGCTCGTAAGTCTGAGGTTTTGCTCCGTCTGTTATCTCACACTAACGTGCAGTGTAACACTGCCCTACCGTTAACACAGCACCAACGTAACGCCGACTCAGCACCAACATATCACAAGCACACGGGGGCGGCACGGTGGCACAGGGGTTAGCTCCGTTGCCTCGCAACGCCGGGGACCCGTGTTCGATTGCCGGCTCGGGCCTCTGTCTGTGCGTAGTCTGCACATTCTCCCCGTCTCCGCGTGGGTTTCCTCCGGGTGCTCCGGTTTCCTCTCACCGTCTAAAGATGTGTGGGTTAGGTTGATTGCCCTGTAATGTCAGGGGGACTGGTTAAGGTAAATGCAAGGGGTCATGGGGATGGGGCCTGGGTGGGATTGTGGCCGGTGCAGACTCGATGGGCTGAATGGCCCCCTTCTGTACTGTAGGATTCTATACCATCAACGTAAAACTGCCATAACACTGTGTTAAGACCCAGTCCAGAAACTCCAAGCTGTTTTATGAAGATAGCCTAGACCCTAAGTTTTACATTTATGCATGGGTGTTTCACTCCAGGTAAGATTCAAATGTCCTACTAGGGAGCTTTAATCAAACATAGTTTATTAAAGAACACAGTTAGAATATAAGGCAACATATTGGGTAGAGCTCAGGGATAGGAAAGGTGTAGTCACAATGTTGGGGGTTTACTATAGGCTACCCACCAGCCAGCAGGAGATAGAGGGACAGATATGAAGGCAGATTTTGGCAAGGTGTAAAAGTAATAGGGTTGTTGTGGTGGGAGATTTTAACTTCCCCTATATTGACTGGGACTCACTGAGTGCAAAGGGCATGGATGGGGCAGAGTTTGTAAGCAGCATTCAGGAGGGCTTCTGTATGTAGATACTCCAACTAGGGAAGGGGCCTGGTATTGGGGAATGAGCCCAGTCAGGTAGTCGATGCATCAGTAGGGGAGCAGTTCGGGAACAGTGACCACAATTCAGTAAGCTTTAAGGTACTGATGGATAAAAATATGTGTAGTCCTCAAGGGAAGGTGCTAAACTGAGGGAAGGCTAATTACAACAATATTAGGCAAGAACTGAAGAATGTAGATTGGGGGCAGATGTTTGAGGGCAAACCAATATCTAGCATGTGGGAGGTTTTCAAGTATAAGTTGATAGGGATTCAGGACCGGCATATTCCTGTAAGGATGAAGGATAATTTTGGCAAGTTTCGGGAACTTTGGATAACGAGAGATATTGCGAGCCTAGTCAAAGAGAAAAAGGATGCATTTGTCAAAGCTGGGAGACTGGGAACACACGAAGCGAGTGTGGAATACAAGGAAAGTAGAAAGAAACTTAAGCAAGGAATAAGGAGGGCTAAAAAGGATAACGAAAAATCATTGGCCAGCAGCATTAAGGAAAATCCTAAGCCTTTTTATACATATATAAAGAGCAAGAGGGTAACCAGGGAAAGGGTTGGGCCACTTAAGCACAAGGGAGGGAATCTATGTGTGGAACAGTGGAAATGGGCGAGGTATTAAATGAGTACTTTGCGTCAGTATTCACCAAAGAGGAGGACTTGGTAGATATGAGTCTGGGAAAGGATGTGTAGATAGTTTGAGTCATGTTGAGATCAAAAAGGAGGAGATATTGAGGTTTTTGAGAAACATTAAGGTAGACAAGTCTCCAGAGTCTGGTAGGATATATCCCAGAATACTGAGAGAGGCAAGGGAGGAAATTGCTGGGGCCTTGAGAGAAATCTTTGTATCCTCATTGGCTACAGGGGAGGTCCCAGAGGATTGGAGAATAACCAAAGTTATTCCTTTGTTTAAGAAGGGTAGCAAGAATAATCCAGGTAATTACAGACTGATAAGCCTTACATCAGTCGTAGGGAAATTATTGGAGAGGATTCTTCAAGTCAGGATTTATTCCCACTTGGAAATAAGTGGACGTATTAGCCAGAGGCAACAGGGTTTTGTGAAGGGGAGGTCGTGTCTCATGAACTTGATCAAGTTTTGTGAGGAAGTGATGAAGATGATTGATGAGGGTAGGGCAGTGGATGTTGTCTACATGGACTTCAGTAAGGCCTTTGACAAGGTCCCTCATGGCAGACTGTTACAGAAGGTGAAGTCACATGGGATCAGAAGTGAGCTGGCAAAGTGGATACAAAACTGGCTCGGTCAAAGAAGACAGAGGGTAGCAGTGGAAGGGTATATTTCTGAATGGAGGGCTGTGACAAGTGGAGTTCCTCAGGGATCAGTGCTGGGACATTTGCTATTTGTAATATGCATAAATGATTTGGAGGAAAATGTAACTGGATTGATTAGTAAGTTTGCAGACAATACAAATGTTGGTGGATTTGTGGATAGCAATGAGGACTATCAGAGGATTCAGCAGGATATAGATCAGTTGATGACTTGGGCGGAGGGATGGCAGATGGAGTTTAATCTGGACAAATGTGTGGTAATGCATTTTGGAAAGTCTAACATAGATAGGAAATATACAGTAAATGGCAGAACCCTTAAAGTATTGATAGGCAGGGAGATCTGGAAATATGTGGGCTTACAGGGAGAGGGGTGGGCAGGTTGGAGAGTTGGTGCAGACCTGATGGGCTGAATGGCCTCCTTCAGCCTCTATAATTCTATGATACTAACTTTGCCTGATTCTAACCTTCCATTTTTTTTTGCTCAGAAACTGAGGTACTGAATATAACAGTTAAAGGCTGCATTTCAGAGGATATCTGCACAATACCCGGCGTATTTCCGACTGACAACATCAACCAAACTTTGGCCTTCTACTGCTGTGGGGGGAGCGGGTGTAACCGTGGGCAAACACCACCGGAGGGCAGCACCACCACGGTGGCTATGTCAACCAACTCCAACCCAGCTCTTATACAACATGGAGCCCTCCTTGTTTTGCCATTACTCACTCTGATAGGAAGCCTGGCTTAACCAGAGCTCCAGGAACAACATTTCTGGGCCTCTGGGTTTCAGTCGATTAGACCCTTGAGGAGGTTGCCCTGGATAGGCCTGGTGTCCATTAAAGAATGTGTACCCATCTTGTAGGTGAAGGTTTCAATTATGCTTGTTGCTTTCGCTTCTATCTTCTTCTCATCATTTGGGATCGTACGGTGGCACAGTGCTTAGCACTGCTGCCTCCAGTTTCCTCCCACAGTCTAAAGATGTGTGGCTTAGGGTGAATTGGCCATGTTAAATTGCCCTGTAGTGTCAAGAGGACTATAGCTAGGATAAATGCATGGAGGCTTATGGGCATAAAGCCTGGGTGGGATTGTGATCAGTGCAGACTTGATGGGCCAAATGGCCTCCTTCTGTACTGTAGGATTCTAAACATGGAACTGTACAGTACATTAATAGGCCCTTAGGCCCACAATATGGCGCTGACCATGGCACCAAATCCCTTCTGCCTGCCCTTGGTTCATGTATCTCTCTTCCTTGCATATTCATGTGCCCCCTTAAATGTCCTATCGTATCTCCACCACCACCCCTGGCAGCATGTTCCAGAGACCTGAGTAAAGAACTTGCCCCCCCACATCTCCTTTAAACTTTCACCCTCTCACCTTGAGAGCATGCCCCTCTAGTTAGCCATGGGTCAGTTAGTAACGCTTGCGTTTTCCTGAACTCCCGACCACCTCCCACTCTCCCCTTTGCTTTTATCCATTGATGGGATGTGGGCATTGCTGGCCAGGCTCAGCCCTTGCCCCTCGAGATGGTGGGTGAGCTGCCTTCTTGAGGCAGTGCATTCCCCTACGGTGTGGGGACAACCATCGCCAACCCTTCCCTGCACTGCCATCTCCCTCCTCCTCAATCCCAACCCTTCCCCGAATCCTCGATTCTCTTCCCCATCCCGCTACCCTCCTCTGTCCAGAGGACCCCAACTCCCTCCCTCCATCTCTCTATCTTGCCTCTTTCCTGAAGCCCTTCGCCCACCACTCTCTTGAACATCTCTGGCTTCTAGCAAATGCTTTGTACATCATTATAGGAGATGTCTTTTTATGCCTGCCTTGCATTAAACAATAAACTGTTTCATCAGAGAGCTGATGTTGTGTGCTTTCACTGGACATAGTTCCATGAGTCATGATTCCGAGAACTCTGTGCCGGTGTAGAGGCTATGTCGCAACTACAGAGAGACACAAAGGTCGCTGGCAGTGGTGATATTAGGAGCGGGTGGGGTGGTAGGGGTGGGATCGGGGAGCACAGTGGGTCCTAAGTAGAGAAACATGTCCCTCCCCCAACACAATCTGTGACAAGTACTCAGTTTTGGCCTACGGTGGTTAATTAAGTCTCTCCGATATGAAGTCCAAAGCCATGCATGTTAGATAGATTGCCATGCTCACTTGCCCCTTAGTGTCTGGGGGATTCGCAAGGGTAGATACATCGGGTTATGGGGATGGGGCTTGGGTGGGATTGTGGTCGGTGTAGACTGGATGCACTGTAGGGTTTCTACGAAGAAATTCAGATTCGGGGTGGTATGATGACACTGTGGTTAGCACTTCCAGCACCAGGGACCAGAGTTGCCAAAACCCACGTGAGCCTCCATTTCTGTCTGGACCTCTCAGCTCTGCCTCTCGTAGGGTGTCAATAAGCCGAATAGACCTCTATAGGCTAGCGTCGCCCCCTCTTTCCCCAATTGGTCAGGGAAGCTGAACATGCAAACACATTGGCTGCATTAAAACGTCGTGAAGAGAACGTGCCAATATGATCTCCAGGCTGCTCATCATTTGGTTTGGCTTTAGGCTTCTCCTGCCATCTTTATACTCTATCCACAATCTCCAAATCTTCAATCTGCAATTGATGGGACATGGGTGAGGTTAACTGGGCCACTATTTATTGCCCATCCCTCGTTGCCCTTGGAGGGCAGATGAGAGTCAACCACATTGGCTGTGGTCCTGGAGTCACGTGTAGGCCAGACTGGGTAAGGATGGCAGATTTCCTTTCCCAAAGGGATAATCAGTGAACCAGATGGGGTTTTTTTCCCCAACATTTGACAATGGTTTCATGGTCATCAGCAGAGCCCCAGTTCCAGATACTTTTTTATTGAATTCAAATTCCACCATCTGCCGTGGTGGGATTCGAACCCTGGTCCCCCGAACATTAGCTGAGCTTCTGGATTCATAGTCCAAGGATAATACCACTTGGCCATCACCTTCCTGATGGCAGGAGCCTTATCGCATGCTAATAACTGACTTTCAAAGCCAGACCAGAGTTGCGTTTGGCATAATTATGGGTGGCACGGTGGCACAGTGGTTAGCACTGCTGCCTCACGGTGCCAGGGACCCGGGTTCAATTCCCAGCTTGGGTCACTGTCTGTGCGGAGTTTGCGCGTTCTCCCCGTGTCTGCGTGGGTTTCCTCCGGGTGCTCATGTGCTGGTTATGTGCTAAATTCTCCCCGCCGTGTATCCAAACAGGAGTGTGGCGACTCGGGGATTTTCACAGTAACTTCATTGCAGCGTTAATCTGAGCCTACTTGCGATGCAAATAAATAAACTTTGAGAGCAAAATACTGCGGATGCTGGAAATCCAAAACCAAAGTGGCAAACTGTCGGATAATCTCAGCAGGTCTGGCAGCATCTGTGGAGAGAGAGAGAGAAACAGAGTTAACGCTTAGGACCTGCTTAGAAAATTTTAACTCCGTTACTCTCAGAGCTGCCGAGTTTATCCAGCGTATTCTGTTTTTATTTCATAATTCTCCTCCTGATAAAGGTGATCACAGAGAGGCAAACACAATGGGTTGCTGAGCTGCTCTGCCAGTTAGTTTAGCAGAGCCTAACGCCCTGATCTGTTTACGGGCCTCTGCGTTTCACAGAGTGGCTTTGATTGGAACCAAGGAGAGTACACGGCGCACAAATAGGCCATTTGGCTCAAGCAGCTGATGCCAGGGTTCATACGCAAATATCCTCCAGCCAGGCCTCCAATCTCCACCCATCCATCCTTACCCCGTGTGTTAATTCAGCTTTCTTTAGCCCTCAGCACTCTCTGTGGTAACAGAACCCTCCACTGCTCCACGGAGAACGGTGTTTCTCCTGAACTCCCTGTTGGATTTCTTGCTGCCAATCTCACATCTACAGCCTCTGGTTTTCTCCTCCCCATTCGGGAAGCCCACGCTCTCTCTCTCTCTCTCACACTCTCCCTCTCTCTCTCTCTGTTTTGACGCTTTCAAAACCTTTCCGAGTTTTGAAGACTCTCTGCCCAAGAGGAAAGTCTGCACATCCTTTCTCTCTGAAATTCTGGGACAAATTTTTGGAAATCTTCTCAGTGGGCAGATCTATACTCCCCTCCTCCCCACCCCTGTCTGGCTAGCAGGTGGGTTGCATACCTGTCAGATTCCCTGGGTGGCTTTTCTGCTCCCCTCCCTTCCCCAACCCGTCCGCAATTTTACACAGGACAAGACTAGGATCTCTTCGCCACTCAGTTAAGGCCCCCTCCCCATCTCCATCCGTCCTAAGTGAGACAAAAGGCCTCAGTCCCATCCCAATTGAGGCCTGAGGTTTCTCCCTCACCTAATTGAGGCCTAAGACCTCTCCACCACCAAATTAAGCCCAGGGCCTCTCCCTTATCCTCATTGAGATCTAGGGCCTCAACCCAATTGAAACCTTAAGCCTCATCTCATTTGAGGCCTAAGGTCTCTCCCCCACCTAATTGAGGCCTAAGGTCTCTCCCCCACCTAATTGAAGCCTAAGGTCTCTCCCCCAACTAATTGAGGCCCAAGGCCTCTCCACCACTCAATTAAACATTGGGCCTCTTCCCCATCCCAATTGAGAGCAGAGGCTCACTCCCATCCCAGTTGAGGCCTGAGGCTTCTGCTTCACCCAATTGAGGCCTAGGGCCTCATGCCTACCCCAAAAGAGGCTTAAGGCCTGTCCTCCAACCTAAGGCCTTACCCCGCATCTCATGAGGCTTAGGGTCTCAACCTCAACCCAATCAAGGCGTAAGGCCTCATTCCCATCGCAATTGAGGCCTGAGGTTTCTCCCTCACCCAATTGAGGCCTAGGGCCTCTTGTCTAGCCTAATTGAGGCCTAAGGCCTCACCCCGTCACACAAAAGAGGCCTAGGCCCTTTCCTCCAACCTAAAGCCTCATTACCACCCCAAAAGAGGCCTAGGGCCCCAACTCCAACCCAATTGAGGCCTAAAGTCTCACATCCATCCCCAGTTGAGGCCTCAGGCCTCTCCCACACCCTAATTGAGGCCTTCATGTTATCAATTATTTCCCACTTAAATGGCTGCTGCCTGTTTGGCCTCAATGTTGAGGCTGTGGGGGAGGATTTTAGGGGTGGGGCTGGTGGGGGGCTGTGGGGTAAGTCCAGCAGGTTAGCCTGTCTGGGCCTTTGACATGTAGTGGGGTGGGAGTGCCTCCTTCAAGGCCTCCCTTTCCACATTAGGGAACCTCTCCACAAGTTCTCCATCCCCAAACCCTCCCCCGGCCCAGGAATCACCCCTCCTTCCAGCTGTGTGATCCTCAACAGCGGGACAGTGGGCTAACCTCCAACACGCCCTCCTTGAAGCCCGTTCATCTAGAAGTCACTGACCGCTACCTCCCGAGCGGATCAAATCCCCGACTATGGACCTTACCTCATTCCCTTACCAACATCTTAAATGATAACATGAACCCTTCCTTTCATCCAGCAACCCATCTGAGCTGGAATTCCCTCCGAGTTTGGGCTTTCTGGTTACTGTTAAATTAGATGCTTTTTTTCCCTATCCCTCATTGGGGTTCGAACAAAGAACAAAACAGCCCGGGAAACAGGCCCTTTGGCCCAACGAGCCTGCGCCGCCATCTCAACACCACCAGTCCCCCTCTCCACCCACGAACCTTTTAGTTTCAAAGAATGAGAGGCTTATTGAGACTTATAGGACTCTCCGAGGGTTTGCCAGTGTAGATACTGACTGGTTGTTTCCTCTTGTGGGAGAGCCTGGGACCAGCGGACATCATCACAGACAGAGCTGAGGAGGAATTTCTTCCCCCGGAGGGCAGTGAATCTGTGGAATTCCTTCCCTGCAGGGGGCGGTAGAGGCTGGGTCATTGATGTTCAAGGCTGAGAGAGACAGATTTTTAATCAGCCAGGGAATCGAGGGTTATGGGGATAGGGCAGGAAAGTAGAGTTGGGGATTATTACAT
Source organism: Carcharhinus amblyrhynchos (assembly GCF_965287045.1). Taxonomy (NCBI): domain Eukaryota; kingdom Metazoa; phylum Chordata; class Chondrichthyes; order Carcharhiniformes; family Carcharhinidae; genus Carcharhinus; species Carcharhinus amblyrhynchos. Next base: position 1,323,315 of record NW_027649794.1, read on the forward strand.
TCGATCAGTCACTATCTCATTGAATGGAGGAGCAGACTCGATGGGCTGAATGGCCTACTTCTATTCCTGTGTCTTATGATTTTTACTCTATACATGAGAGTTTGTGTGTCTGTGTGTATGCACGTTCTGTGCGTGTGTCTCTGAGTGTGTGTGAGTGTGTAGGTGTGTGTGTGCGCGTGGGTGTGTGTATGTGTGTGTCAGTGTGTGTCTGTGTGTGTGTCTATCTGTGTGTGAGTGTGTGTCTGTGTGTGTGTCTATCTGTGTGTGAGTGTGTGTCTGTGTGCGTGTATGTGTATACATGTGTATGAGTGAGCGTGTGTATGTGTGTGTGTGAGTGTGTGTGAGCATGTGTGCGTGTGAGTCTGTGTGTGAGTGTGTGTGCGTGTGTATATGTGTGTGTGTGTGTGAGTGGGTATGCGAGTGTGTGTATGTGTGCATGTGTGTGCATATGTGTATGTGTGTGTGTGAGTGTGAGTGTGTGTATGTGTGTGTGAGTGTGTGTGAGTGTGTGTGTGAATGTGTGTGTAGTGTGTGTGTGTGAGTGTGTGTGTGTAGTGTGTGTGAGTATGAGTGTGTGTGTGAGTGTGTGTGTGAGTGTATGTGTGTGTATGTACGTGTGTGTAGTGTGTGTGAGTGAGTGTGTGAGTGAGTGTGTGTAGTGTGTGTGTGAGTGAGTGTGTGAGTGAGTGCATGTGTGTAGTGTGAGTGTGTTTGTGTGTGTGTGTGTGAGTGTGAGTGTGTGTGTGAGTGTGAGTGTATGTGTGTGTATGTATGTGTGTGTGTGTGAGTGTGTGAGTAAGTGTGTGTGTGTGAGTGTGTGTGTGTGTAGTGTGTGTGTGTGTGTGTGTGTGTGAGTGTGTGTGTGTGTAAGTGTGTGTGTAGTGTGTGTGTGTGAGTGTGAGTGTGTGTGAGTGAGTGTGTGTGTGTGAGTGAGTGTGTGTGAGTGTGTGTGTAGTGTGAGTGTGTGTGTGTGTGAGTGTGAGTGTGTGTGTGAGTGTGTGTGTGTAGTGTGAGGGTGTGTGTATGAGTGTGTGTGTGAGTGAGTGTGTGTGTGTAGTGTGAGCGTGTGTGTGTGTGTGTGTGTGTGTAGTGTGAGTGTGTGTGTGAGTGAGTGTGTGTGTGTGTGTAGTGTGAGTGTGTGTGAGTGTGTGTGTGTGTGTGTGTAGTGTGAGTGTGTGTGTGTGAGTGAGTGTGTGTGTGTGTGTAGTGTGAGTGTGTGTGTGTGTGTGTGTGTGTGTGTGTGTAGTGTGAGTGTGTGTGAGTGTGTGTGTAGTGTGAGTGTGTGTGTGTGAGTGAGTGTGTGTGTGTGTGTGTAGTGTGAGTGTGTGTGAGTGTGTGTGTGTGTGTAGTGTGAGTGTGTGTGTGTGTGTGTGTGTGTGTAGTGTGAGTGTGTGTGTGTGAGTGAGTGTGTGTGTGTGTGTAGTGTGAGTGTGTGTGAGTGTGTGTGTGTGTGTGTGTAGTGTGAGTGTGTGTGTGTGAGTGAGTGTGTGTGTGTGTGTAGTGTGAGTGTGTGTGAGTGTGTGTGTGTGTGTGTGTAGTGTGAGTGTGTGTGTGTGAGTGAGTGTGTGTGTGTGTGTAGTGTGAGTGTGTGTGAGTGTGTGTGTGTGTGTAGTGTGAGTGTGTGTGAGTGTGTGTGTAGTGTGAGTGTGTGTGTGTGAGTGAGTGTGTGTGTGTGTAGTGTGAGTGTGTGTGAGTGTGTGTGTGTGTGTGTGTAGTGTGAGTGTGTGTGAGTGTGTGTGTAGTGTGAGTGTGTGTGTGTGAGTGAGTGTGTGTGTGAGTGTAGTGTGAGTGTGTGTGAGTGTGTGTGTGTGTGAGTGTGAGTGTGTGTGAGTGTGAGTGTGTAGTGTGTGTGAGTGTGAGTGTGACTGCGTGTAATCATCATACCTCTACCCCAGGTTTGAATGTGTAAATAAACTAAACATCTAAATTAATCTTAAGAGAGTTTGCTCTGAGTCATTATTAAAAATTGACAGCACAATCAAAGTGTTTTTGGAATAAGTGCCACAGTTTATCACAAAATAAAACCCCTCCTTACAGCCAGCTGGCGAGGGAATAAAGAGTTTAGTCTTGCCCTTCCCTCTCTCCTGTCCGTACATGAGCCAAAAGGTGACGTGGACTACTGAGAGTGCGTGTGGACAATGGGATTAAATCAGGATTGCTGAGCCAAGAACTCCTTCTTTGCTGTGAGCTTGCGTGTTTGAGGCACTGGCCAAAACCTCTGCCCTCGTACGATATCCCGTAGGTTTCCAGCATTCTCTGTTACCTTTTCAATCAAGGGCTCAACCATTTGGCAGTAACAGTTATCAAGATAAACAGACCTTTCCAATCAATCGTTCCACAGTCTGTGCTGTACCTGTCCTGGGAGTGTTTGATGGGGACAGTGTAGAGGGAGCTTTACTCTGTATCTAACCCCGTGCTGTACCTGTCCTGGGAGTGTTTGATGGGGACAGTGTAGAGGGAGCTTTACTCTGTATCTAACCCCGTGCTGTACCTGTCCTGGGGGTGTTTGATGGGGACAGTGTAGAGGGAGCTTTACTCTGTATCTAACCCCGTGCTGTACCTGTCCTGGGAGTGTTTGATGGGGACAGTGTAGAGGGAGCTTTACTCTGTATCTAACCCTATGTTGTACCTGTCCTGGGAGTGTTTGATGGGGGACAGTGTAGAGGGAGCTTTACTCTGTATCTAACCCCGTGCTGTACCTGTCCTGGGAGTGTTTGATGGGGACAGTGTAGGGGGAGCTTTACTCTGTATCTAACCCCGTGCTGTACCTGTCCTGGGAGTGTTTGATGGGGGACAGTGTAGAGGGAGCTTTACTCTGTATCTAACCTCGTGCTGTACCTGTCCTGGGAGTGTTTGATGGGGACAGTGTAGAGGGAGCTTTACTCTGTATCTAACCCCGTGTTGTACCTGTCCTGGGAGTGTTTGATGGGGACAGTGTAGAGGGAGCTTTACTCTGTATCTAACCCCGTGCTGTACCTGTCCTGGGAGTGTTTGATGGGGACAGTGCAGAGGGAGCTTTACTCTGTATCTAACCCCGTGCTGTACCTGTCCTGGGAGTGTTTGATGGGGGGACAGTGTAGATGGAGCTTTACTCTGTATCTAACCCCGTGCTGTACCTGTCCTGGGAGTGTTTGATGAGGACAGTGTAGAGGGAGCTTTACTCTGCATCTAACCCCGTGCTGTACCTGTCCTGGGAGTGTTTGATGGGGGACAGTGTAGAGGGAGCTTTACTCTGTATCTAACCCCGTGCTGTACCTGTCCTGGGAGTGTTTGATGGGGACAGTGTAGAGGGAGCTTTACTCTGTATCTAACCCCGTGCTGTACCTGTCCTGGGAGTGTTTGATGGGGACAGGGCAGTGGGCTCAGGTTGTTTGATGGATATTCGGATACCTCTTGGGAGAGAAGACTGCGGCAGTAGTTAATGAACCGATACCTCCATTAAGAAATGTACCAGTCAACTTGGTTTAATAAATTCCGGGAGGAATAACATTAAAGAGAATTTGATACAGGTCGCAGGAACAGAGAGACCTGGGACTTTGCACACACAAATCTTTGAATCTGACAAGATTGGTTGATAAGACTGAGTAAAATATAAACGCAGCTTCATAAATAACAGCATAAAGGATCAAAGCAAGTTTGTCATTTTAAACCTTTATATAAATCATTGCTTAGCTCACAGGTTTCACACTGAGCCCATTCCTGAGAAGCAGTTTTTCAGCAAAACAGGCTGAAGAAAGAATTGCCCTCCTCAAACCAGGGAAGCTTAAGGAGAACTTTAATAGAGGCGTTCAAATTGTGTGGAGTTTGTACATTCTCCTCGTGTCTGCATGGGTTTCCTCCGGGTGCTCCGGTTTCCTCCCACAGTCCAAAGACGTGCGGGACAGGTTGATTGGCCGTGCTGAAATTGCCCCTTAGTGTTCTGAGGTGTGTAGATTAGAGGGACTAGCCCGTAAATACGTAGGGATATGGAGTTAAGGAATGGATGGTCGGTGCAGACTTGATGGGCGAATGGCCTCTTTTTGCACGGTAGGGTTTCTACGATCCTGGAAGGATATGGAAGCTTTGGGGAGAGTGCAAAGAAGGTTCGCCAGGACGCTGCCTGGTCTCGAGGGTGTTGACTCTGGGAAGGGGTTGAATAAACTCGACAGCTTTCACTAGAAAGATGGAGGCTGAGGGGAGACCTGATAGAGGTCTGTAAAATGATGAGAGGCACAGACAGGGTGGATAGTCAGAGGCTTTTCCCCCAGGGTGGGAATGTCAATTACAAGAGGGCACAGTCTCAAGGTGGGAAGGGGAATGTTTAAGGGAGCTGTGTCGGGAAAGTTTTCCAGAGTGGTGGGCGCCTGCAACGCGCTGCCAGAAGAGGTGGTGGAAGCAGGCACATTAGCAACATTTAGGAGGCATCTGGGCAGGTACATGGACAGGGAGGGAATAGAGAGGTATGGACTGAGTAAGGGCAAGAAGGTTTTTGTTAGTTTAGCTCAGCACAGGCTTGGAGGGCTGAAGGGCCTGTCCCTGTGCCGTACTTCTCTTTGTTCTCAGAGTCAAAAAGCATAGATTCTTGTGCTGATCATTTCTTTGTTCTTTGTATCTCTGAAATCTCAGGTTCTCAAATATTAAAATGTTTAATGTTCCCATTTTCCCTCTATTTTGGGTCAGCAAAATGCCCATCTTTGCTCTTGAATCTCCTGTAAAATGCAAAGGTTTTTGCCAGCGTTGACATGCAGCAGTTCATCAATTCCAACAGGTATCCCCTAATGCAAATTTCAAATTTACTCCACTTACTTGCAATTTAAAACTCATCACAACGCCTTATTGTAAAAAGCAGAAAGATAACACTTTTACTGTTCAATTCCTTAGACTCTACAGACATCTTAACTCCAACAGCCTCTCCTTTGATTAACCATACACATATACAGATAGGGCATTGTTCTCATCTATTCAGGAGTTATAAATTAACTCAAAAACATCAAAATGTATATACATATCATCACATTGGTGATTTATTTCTTTTTTTCTCATTGTCTCTTCTTGTGTTCAGGAGTAGCACAGTGGTTAGCATTGCTACCTCACAGCGCCAGGGACCTGGGTTCGATTCCTGGCTTGGGTAACTCTTTCTGTAGAATCTGCACATTCTCCCCATGTCTGCGTGGGTTTCCTCCAGTTTCCTCTCACAGTCTAAAAGACATGCTGGTTAGGTGCATTGCCTGTGCTAAATTCTCCCTCAGTGTATCCAAATAGGCACAGGAGAGGGGATTTTCACAGTAACTTCATTGCAGTGTTAATGTCATAGAGGTTTACAGCATGGAAGCAGGCCCAACTTGCCTCTGCCATCCAGTTTTTACCACTAAGCTAGTCCCAACTACCCGCATTTGGTCCATATCCCTCTATACCCATCTTACTCATGTAACTGTCTAAATGCTTTTTAAAAGACAAAATTGTACCCACCTCTACCACTGCCTCTGGCAGCTTGTTCCAGACACTCATCACCCTCTGTGTGAAAAAAATACCCCTCTGGACCCTTCTATATCTCTTCCCTCTCACCTTAAACCTATGCCATCTAGTTTTAGACTTCCCTGCCTTTGGGAAAGGATGTTGAATATCTAGCTAATCAATGCCCCTCATTATTTTATAGACCTCTATAAGATCAGGGACTTAAGAGAGGTAAGCCTACTTGTGACAGGAATAAATAAACTTAGAGTATATTCAGTAGCTGCTCAATCTCCGATTGGAAATAATGTTTGGTTAAAATTTGTCTGCAGTTATGGCAGACAAATCGAAAATCCCCTGTTGAAATTGGTCACTTTGATTTCCAATTTTGCATCCAGGCCATTTTCACTTAACCTCTTCCCAGCCTCTGGGACATTTCTGAGGAGGGAACACCAGGTTTCCACTTCCCTTTGCATGAAGAAGCACTTCCTAACGTCATTCCAAAATGGCGTGGCTCAAATTTTAAGCTTCTTCACCCCCATCCCAACCCTGCACACCCCCCTGTCCTTTACACCCCCAAGCCCCCAACAAGAGGAGATAGTTGGTCTCTATCGACCCTTTTGGATCATTTAATTATCTTTTCTTATTCACTCATGGGACATGGGTGATGCTGGCTGGCCAGCATTTATTGCCCATCCCTCGTTGCCCTTGAGAAGTTGGGCGGCACGGTAGCACAGTGGTTAGCACTGTTGCTTCACAGCTCCAGGGTCCTGAGTTCGATTCCCGGCTCGGGTCACTGTCTGTGTGGAGTTTGCACATTGTCCTTGTGTCTACGTGGGTTTCCTCCAGGTACTCTGGTTTCCTCCTACAGTCCAAAGATGTTCGGGTTAGGTTGATTGGCCATGCTAAGAAATTGCCCCTTTGTGTCCAGGGATGTGTAGGTTAGAGGGGATTAGTGGGTATAATATGTTGGGATATGGGGGTAGGGCCTGGATGGGATTGTGTTCGGTGCAGACTCGATGGGCCGAAGGGCCTCTTTCTGCACTGTTGGGTTCTATTAACAAGTTGGTGGTGAGCTGCAGTCCCTGTGCTGTGGGTTGACCCACAATGCCGTCACGGAAGGAATTCCAGGATTTTGACCCAGCGACTGCGAAGGAACGGCCGATATATTTCCAAGTCGGGATGGATACTTAATCCCTAACCATGCATGTCTTTGCCAGCTCGTGACAAGGGGCAACTTTGACAGAGGCCGTTAGATTAATCTTTGCATTTGTTAAGTAGATGCTTGTGAGTTCTACTTTGGATTTGAAAATCTCCCCTGGCCTCCATGATTTAGAATCTCAAAGTGCGGGTAAAACAACGAGATCGATATTTCTCAGCTCCACACTGCAGGAATCCAGTCTTCCACATTGGACTAGGGAAGAATCAGAACATTAGCTCAGTAAATCCTGAACTCTGGGGAACCCAATAGGCAAGAGTTAACAGCTGGAGATCTGAGTGTTTATTCTCAGGGACACTGTGACCTTTCTAGTTGCCAAAGCATTCCTTTCACATCTTATCTTTCCAGCAGACAGGTTGTCACCTGGTCATTGATCAAAACCACCGGAACGCCCATTCATCACCAACTCTGAGAGGAAGCCAAATCAGACAACTTCTCCCAAAGATATAAAACCCCCCACTTAGGGTGAGCAGGTAATGCCAAGGACAAGAAGGCAACTTAGGGCAACAATGAACCTCTGCGCTCTCCTCCTGCTCAGCATGTTGGCTTCCAGTACAGCAGGTAAGGAAAGCCGTACATTCCCACACCCTCATCGGCATTAATAACTGAGGGAGCAGTGCAGAGGGAGCTTTACTCTGTATCTAACCCCGTGCTGTACCTGTCCTGGGAGTGTTTGATGGGGACAGTGTAGAGGGAGCTTTACTCTGTATCTAACCCTGTGCTGTACCTGTCCTGGGAGTGTTTGATGGGGACAGCGTAGAGGGAGCTTTACTCTGTATCTAACCCCGTGCTGTACCTGTCCTGGGAGTGTTTGATGGGGACAGCGTAGAGGGAGCTTTATTCTGAATCTAACCCCGTGCTGTACCTGTCCTGGGAGTGTTTGATGGGGACAGTGTAGAGGGAGCTTTACTCTGTATCTAACCCTGTGCTGTACCTGTCCTGGGAGTGTTTGATGGGGACAGCGTAGAGGGAGCTTTATTCTGAATCTAACCCCGTGCTGTACCTGTCCTGGGAGTGTTTGATGGGGACAGTGTAGAGGGAGCTTTACTCTGTATCTAACCCCGTGTTGTACCTGTCCTGGGAGTGTTTGATGGGGACAGTGTAGAGGGAGCTTTATTCTCAATCTAACCCCGTGCTGTACCTGTCCTGGGAGTGTTTGATAGGGGACAGTGTAGAGGAAGCTTTACTCTGTATCTAACCCCGTGCTGTACCTGTCCTGGGAGCGTTTGATGGGGGACAGTGCAGAGGGAGCTTTACTCTGTATCTAACCCCGTGCTGTACCTGTCCTGGGAGTGTTTGATGGGGGGACAGTGTAGAGGAAGCTTTACTCTGTATCTAACCCCGTGTTGTACCTGTCCTGGGAGTGTTTGATGAGGGACAGTGTAGAGGGAGCTTTATTCTGAATCTAACCCCGTGCTGTACCTGTCCTGGGAGTGTTTGATGGGGGACAGTGTAGAGGAAGCTTTACTCTGTATCTAACCCTGTGCTGTACCTGTCCTGGGAGCGTTTGATGGGGGACAGTGCAGAGGGAGCTTTGCTCTGTATCTAACCTCGTGCTGTACCTGTCCTGGGAGTGTTTGATGGGGAAAGGTGTAGAGGGAGCTTTATTCTGAATCTAACCCCGTGCTGTACCTGTCCTGGGAATGTTTGATGGGGGACAGTGCAGAGGGAGCTTTACTCTGTATCTAACCCCGTGCTGTACCTGTCCTGGGAGTGTTTGATGGGGGACAGTGTAGAGGGAGCTTTACTCTGTATCTAACCCCGTGTTGTACCTGTCCTGGGAGTGTTTGATGAGGGACAGTGTAGAGGGAGCTTTATTCTGAATCTAACCCCGTGCTGTACCTGTCCTGGGAATGTTTGATGGGGGACAGTGCAGAGGGAGCTTTACTCTGTATCTAACCCCGTGCTGTACCTGTCCTGGGAGCGTTTGATGGGGGACAGTGCAGAGGGAGCTTTACTCTGTGTCTAACCCCGTGCTGTACCTGTCCTGGAAGTGTTTGATGGGGAAAGGTGTAGAGGGAGCTTTATTCTGAATCTAACCCTGTGCTGTACCTGTCCTGAGAGTGACATTGAAAGTTGAGTATTTTGTCTGGCTTACTGCAGAATATGACAATGCAATTCTGTTTCTTTCACAGTGCCTGCTACTGAGTGCCATAAAGGTAATTCCGAGTGTTTATCCTCTTCACCTCCAGCCACCTCACCTGCCAGCGAGAGGAATTGTACTCTCCCTGAGATAGATTTCCACATTTGCCAGATGGTCAGATTGGACTCAACACTCCAGAGGACCTGATGCTAATGCCGATACTGTGAAACCCAATCAATATTATACAGTTTCTCTGGCAAAACCTTCTAAATTTGGAGGTAGAGGGGTTTGCGAGGGAAGGAGAGGGGAGGCGGGTTAAGAAAGGTGGCGCAGTGGTTAACACCGCTGCTTCACAGAACCAGGGTTCGATTACAGCCTCTGGTGCGGCGTCTGCACATTCCTCCCCCACTCCCATGTCTGCGTGGGTTTCCTCCAGGTGCCCTGGTTTCCTCCCACAGTACGAAAGACATGCTTGTTAGGTGCACTCGCCGTGCTAAATCCTTCCTCAGTGACTTGAAAAAGGCGCAATTGTGCTCGTCAAATCTCAGATAATTCTTTGAGAATGGAATAGTCATGGAACGCAGGGGAAGTGCGGTGGATGCTGTGTATATGGACAAAGGGGCATGTCTTGGCGCGATGTCATGCAGGGAATGAATGGAAGAGCTCGAGATATAAAGAATTAGGGAGAGAGTAATGACCTGAATTAAAATGGGTGAGACTGGGGGGAATGGAGTTTTGGAGATAAGGATGGTCACACCCAGTTGAGGTCAGGGATTGTACCTGTTCAAAGTGTGCATCAGGAATTTTATTTCAGAATTTGTTTTGACCCATGATTTTAACCCTCAATTGAGGCCTTATTTTGCCGATTTACTAGCTATTCACAGTATGGAGTCTCACAACACCAGATTAAAGTCCAACAGGTTCATTTGGTAGCAAAAGGCGTTTTTGTTGGACTTTAACCTGATGTTGTGAGACTTCTTACTGTATTTACCCCAGTCCAAAACCAGCACCTCCACATCCTGATGCTATTTGACAGAGACCCATTCTAAATCTGGCCACTGTCCCATTACACCAGTCAATAAACTAAGTAGGATTTATTGCTCCCTGCTCACTAGATCTTACCGATGACTTAATAGAATGGCCGTGTTATCTCAATTGCTCACTCTGATCAAACATGCAACAAGAAAGGCATCAAAAGCAAGTTTCCCTTGAGTTAATTCGGAAAGGTAGATGCCGCATTGTTGTTAAGGCGAAAATAAATCAACTGAAATGAAATAGGCATCAGAAATTTCTTATCCGGCCTGCTGTGCGAATTGTAATGGGCCAGATTATAAATTTTGCGGACCATGCTAAACATCTGTTGACCCCAGACGGATATTTCTGGCCACCAAAAATCCCACTCAGAGAATTTCATGGAATCATAGAATCACTGCAGTGCAGAAGAAGGCCATTCGGCCCATCGAGCCTGTTCTGCCATTCAATCATAGCTGATATTTTTCTCATCCCAGTTCTTTTTTCCCCATAACCCCTGGATCCCCCTTATTAATCAAGAACTTATCCATCTCTGTCTTAAAGGCACTCAATAATCTGGCAGATTAGAGGAGTTATTGAGCTAGAAACATATCTGCTGAGGAATGTGAGGTGCTTAAGTGAAATAACATTGATACGGTTATTGGGTTTCAGTTTATTTTGGAGTAAACAGTATTTCATCCAGTGCCAATTATGTCAAGTTGACACAGATTGTGTTGAACTATTTCTTTATTCACAATTGATTCTGTGCAGGCAATGTTGATACATTCTATTTCTTCCGCAGGAGGGAAAATACTTACCATCTTTGGTATGTTCCTCCAATCCTACTATTTATGGTTCCTCAGAAGCAGTGATGGCAGCTAGTGTGGGCATGCATGGAGTGAGATAATACAAGACCCTCTACTTTATTTTTACTCATTCATGGGACAGGGGCGTTGCTGGCTAGCCAGCATTTATTACCCATCCCTAGTTGCCTGAGGGCAGTTGAGAATCAGCCACATTGCTGTGGCTGTGGAGTCATACGTAGGCCAGACCAGGTAAGGTTGGTAGATTTCCTTGGTTCCTTATCCCCTCTGAACTCCCTTTTGAAATTCAGGAGCCGAAAAATCAGATTTCCCACTTAGCCCACCATGCAAATTTTAGATCCTAAACTATTCACTTCCTCACCAGAACCTTTTATTACAAATGCTTCAACCCTGCACATTTTGGGCAGGATTTTCCAGCCATGCTCTCCCCAAAGTTGGAAAATCTCACCCAATGTCAACGGACCTTTTCATCGTCCATGAGCTGCCCGCCACAATTCCTGTGGGATGGTAAAATTTCATCTCTCATCTCTAAGCCCTCATAGACCACCTGTCTTTAGTAATCCTCGTCCTGTTTAACTAACCCTGGACTCACACGCAGCTTTCTTTAACTACATAAAAAAAATCCTAAAAATACATATTAAAAATCTGTCATCATGCTTACATCTAATGCTCAGCAAATAAATATTTGCTGAGCATTTTAAATATTACAGCTTTTAATTCACAGTTACACCATTTTGACATTGGCAGCAAGAGTAATCCTGTTACAGATGTGACAGAAATGAGGCTGCTCTCTCAAAAAATGAAAGAGTTCTGTGGAAAACTCAACATAGTTGTTTGATTTCTTCACTGTAATAACGTTTGCATCGTCAGAAATAATGTTCACACTCACTTGGGACAGGTGTGCTATTTCCGAAAATAATTACGTAACTGTGTGGAGTTTGCACATTCTCCCCATGTCCACGTGGGTTTCCTCCAGGTGCTCCAGCTTCCTCTCACAGTCCAAAGATGTGCAGGTTAGGTGGATTGGCCATGCTAAATTGGCCCTTAGTGTCCCAAGATGTGCAGGTTAGGTGGATTGGTCATGCTAAATTGCCCCTTAATGTCCAAAGATGTGCGGGTTAGGTGGATTGGTCATGCTAAATTGCCCCTTAATGTCCAAAGATGTGTGGGTTAGGTGGATTGGTCATGCTAAATTGCCCCTTAATGTCCAAAGAGGTGCAGGTTAGGTGGATTGGCCATGCTAAATTGCCCCTCATTGTCCAAAGAGGTGCAGGATAGGTGGATTGGCCATGCTAAATTGTCCCTTATTGTCCAAAGAGGTGCAGGATAGGTGGATTGGCCATGCTAAATTGGCCCTTAGTGTCCAAAGAGGTGCAGGATAGGTGGATTGGCCATGCTAAATTGGCCCTTAGTGTCCCAAGATGGGCAGGTTAGGTGGATTGGTCATGCTAAATTGCCCCTTAATGTCCAAAGATGTGTGGGTTAGGTGGATTGGCCATTCTAAATTGCTCCTTCGTGTCCCAAGTTGTGTACATTAGGTGGATTGGCCATACTAAATGTTCCCTTAGTCTCCAAAGAGGTGCAGGTTAGGTGGATTGGCCATGCTAAATTGCCCCTTAGTGTCAAAAGAGGTGCAGGTTAGGTGGATTGGCCATGCTAAATTGCCCCTTAGTGTCAAAAGAGGTGCAGGTTAGGTGGATTGGCCATGCTAAATTTCTCCTTAGTGTCCAAACATATGTAATTAGGTGGATTGGTCATGGTAAAATGCACCTTACTGTCCCAAAGTCTGCAGGTTATGTGGATCAGCCAAGTTGAATTGCCCCTTAGTATCAGGGGGATTAGCTAGGGTAAATATGTGAAGTTATGGGGATGAGGTCTGGGTGGGATTGTTGTCAGTGCAGGCGCGATGGGCCAGTTGGCCTCCTTCTGCACTGTAAGGACTCTAAGTCATGAATTTTCCTGTTACTCCCACCACAGGAATCGGAGTGGGTGAGATGCGCACCATGGAAAGGTCCGTTGACCTCGGGCGGGATTTTCACCCCGAAACTGGAAAATCCCTCCCTCGGGATCTATAAATATTTCACTGAATGCTTTCCAGTTTTAGATCATTTGATACTTAACGAATAATAAGTGAGAGCTGAATAGGGTGAAATAATACTGGGTATTAATTGTGTTCTTGGATTAGCTTGAGAGCCAGAATTCTCCGAACTTGCCTGCAGCTGGCATTTTCCAGTCCTGCTGCAGGGAACGGAGATTTGGCTGAGCGCCAAATTCTCCATTCTCGCTGGCAGCAACGATGGGGCTAGAACAGCCGGAGAATTCCGACCTCAGGAACTCCAAACCTGAGTCTGTAGAGTGCTGAACGTGTTAGATTGCTTGCTGTTTGTGTTGAAATTTCAAAGTTTGGTTGGTTCCGCATCGAGAATATTAACCCAAATCTTTTTGTCCCCAGGAGGTGGAAAAGCTCGTGGTTGCGGTAATTATTTTAAATTGGAAGTTTAGTTTTATTCAATTTTAACAGCTACGGTTCATCATGACAGAACTCCTGAAGACTGAAGGGCTTACAATCTCCAAGCACATATCCCCTCTCAACATTTTTCCCCAGCTCATTCACGGTGATCTGATCTTGGAAACTGATTAGTGCAATGAATTATTTGTCCTCAGTGTTAGTGGAGAAGGTACAACCTTTACTCATGTTAGAATCATAGATACATAGCATCCCCACAATGCAGAATGAGGCCGTTCAGCCCATCAAGTCTGCATCGACAACAATCCCACCCAGACCCTATCCCCCCAATCCCACGTACCTATCCTACTTATCCACTTAAGGGCCAATTTAGCATGACCAATCGACCTAACCCGCACACCTTTGGAGTGTGGGAGGAAAGCGGAGTACCCGGAGGAATCCCACACGGACATGGGGAGAATGTGCACACTGCACGCAGACAGTCAGGCAATGCTGGGAATCGAACCTGGGTCCCTGGCGCTGTGAGGCAGCAGTGCTAACCATTGTGCCATGGTGCCGCCCAAAAATGTTCCAGTGAAACCCAACGCAAACTGGAGGAAGAGCGCTTCATCTTCCGAGTGGACACTTTATAGCCTTCCATACTGAACGTTAAGGATACCCATGTAGGCACGAGAGAGTGTAGAGACTCTGCACAAACAGGGACCCAAATCGGGAATCGAACCCAGGTCCCTGGTGCTGTGAGGCAGCAATGCTAACCACTGTGCCACCGTACGGCCCTTCAGGTACATTACTCATCTCACAATCACCATCAGACATATCACAAGTTGGAATTTAATGTGGATTTTTAATTCATCCCTTAGCCAATGTTAACTCAAATCTCTCTGTTCCACAGGAGCTGGTGGTCAAGCTTCCAGCTCTGGTAAATATCTTAACACAAATCTTTTATTTTCCACGTGCTCATTATATGGAGAGGTGTTGGCGTAGTAGTATCATCACTAGACTATGAATCTGGGAACTCAGCTAATGTTCTTGGGAGCTGGGTTCAAATTCCGCCATGGCAAATAGAATCTGAATTCAATAAAAAATACCTGGAATTAAGAATCGGCTGATGGCCATGAAATCGATTGTTGGAAAAACCCATCTGGTTCATTAATGTCCTTTAGGGAAGGAAATCTGCCATCCTTACCTGGCTTGACCTACTCCAGAGCCACAGCAATGTGGATGACTCTTAATTGCCCTCTGTAATGGCCTAGCAAAGCCACTCAGTTGTATTAATCGCTACAAAGACAAGGGCAACTAGGCATGGACAGCAACTGCTGGCCAGTCAGTGACTGATGTCCCATGAATGAATAAAAAGTGCTTTCAAATAAAATATTTCATAAGAAAGTGCTTGTAAAATGGAATATCTTGAACTACCTGATTTATTACAATAATTGAAATCTCTCACAGGACCTAGCTTATTTTGACTTTTCATTCTGGGATTTCTTAGAAAAATATTGTATTTAACACTTATTTATTTTGGAGTCACTGAGTGAGATAGGCATCTGTGAGATGAGTAAATTTGAAACGCTATGCCTATTATTAAGTGATGTGCTATTGACTTAGGGCAGCACGGTAGCACAGTGGTTAGCACTGCTGCTTCACAGGTCCAGGGACCCGGGTTCGATTCCCAGCTTGGGTCACTGTCTGTTTAGAGTTTGCACATCCTCCCTGTGTCTGCGTGGGTTTTGCCTGGGTGGTCTGGTTTCCTCCCACAGTCCTAAGATGTGCAGGTTAGGTTGATTGGCCATGCTAAAATTGCCCCTTAGTGTCCTGAGATGCTTAGGTTACAGGAGTTAGCGGGTAAAATATGTAGGCATATGGGGTTAGGCCTGAGTTAAACTTAACACCAATCCATTGCCTCCCCATTATTGTTGTTAAAATCATTGTGGCAGTCATTCCTTCTCTATCCACACACTGATTGTTTCTGGATTTGGATGAATTGTGACAATGTGATTGTGAATAGTGACATTGGGGAAAAGGATATGGAAAGATGTTTTGCAATGAGGAGCTTGTTCAGTGCTGAATGTGTCAGTCACTGTACTGATTGTGAATGAATGGGAATTTCAGATTGATTCTGTACCCCGAATGTTAACATAAATCCATCTCATCCACAGGGTCTGGACATCCCAGCAGCTATGGTAAATATTTTTATTCTGAGTTAGTTTCCTCAATTTTAATGTTTATTCTTCTTCATCAATAATAAAGTTCGACAGAGTAAGTTTTTTTATAATTCATTTATGGGACATGGGTGTCTCTGGCTGGCCAGCATTTATTGCCCATATCCAGTTGCCCTCATTCAGAGGGCAATTGAGGGTCAACCACATTGCTGTGGCTCTGGAGTCACCCAGAGGCCAGACTGAGTAAGGACAGCAGATTTCCTCCCTGAAGGGACATTAGTGACCCAGATGGGTTTTTCAGACAATCAACAATAATTTCACCGTCATCAGTAGATTCTTAATTCCAGATATTTTTCATTGAATTAAAATTCCACCATCTGCCATGGTGGGATTTGAACCCACATCCCCAGAGCATGAGCTGGGTTTCTGGATTAATAGTCCAGAGATAATAACTCTAGGCCATTGCCTCCTCACTATTGTTGTTAAAATCATTGTTGCACTCATTCCTTCTCTGTCCACACACTGATTGTTTTTGGATTTGGATGAATTGTGACAATGTGATTGTGAATAGTGACATTGGGGAAAAGGATATGGAAAGATGTTTTGCAATGAGGAGCTTGTTCAGTGCTGAATGTGTCAGTCACTGTGCTGATTGTGAATGAATGGGAATTTCAGATTGATTCTGTACCCCGAATGTTAACATAAATCCATCTAATCCACAGGGTCTGGACATTCCAGTGGCCATGGTAAATATTTTTATTCTGAGTTAGTCTTCTTCAATTTTAATATTTGTCCCTCTTCATCAATAATAAAGGTGGGCAGGGTAAGTACAAACTGAAATTCAGAGTCCCTGTAAACAAAAGGCATCCATACCTCATACAATCACTCAAGGATATCTTCCCACTTGTTAGAAAGGGACTGATGATGAGAATTTCTTCTCTTAACGATTTTAATCAGGTAATTGAGGTTGGCTGCTTGAATATGAACTCCCTGATTAAGGCCAAAATTGATGGTCCAATCAGGGGCCCATGGGGGGAGTGTCAGTTCCTGTGGCGCTCCGGATGGAGACTGCACCCTGATAGCACTCTGTATAGTGTGGCTGGATCTTGTAAATACAGGAATCTTGGTGAAGGGACTTCATCCTCCTGAAGTTATTACACCTCTGGTCATTACTAACGGCAGCACACCATGCGAACATGAAAAACAAAATCAATAGGTCACTCCACAATATCAATTATTAATTTTAATTCAGATTTTTAGTTTAAGTTAATATTTACATAATGTTTTCTCAGAATTGACCACAAGAAACTGTGCACAAAAGCCAAGGTTTAGTCACCTTCGTTAGTGTCTCACTGTTTCTGTCTGACCCTGAGTTGTGACCATTAACTAGAACAGTGCTGGGTGTATCAGTCACTGCACCAATTGTGTTGTAAAGTGTGCTTTCAATTGATTCTTCAAACAATGTTAACACCAATCTCTCTGTTCCGCAGGAGGGGGTAAAGATTCCAGTTACAGTAAATATTTTAAGTTAGCGACATTATTTCTTCAAGTTTATTATACATAGCATTTCATCGAACTGAATGGCAGGTAGTTTAATCAATAACATTCATTCATAATCCCTCATCTTGTATGATTTCTGTTACGGACCGGATCAGAATCTCCAAGGTATATAATGAAGTTAGCTTAGACCCTCACTTTTATATTTGATTTTGGCATTGGTGAACAAAGAACAAAGAACAAAACAGCCCGGGAAATAGGCCCTTTGACCCAACGAGCCCGCGCTGCCATTTTAACACCACCAGTCCCCTGTTCCACCCATGACCCTTATCTATTGTATTATGGTGAGCTTAAGGTGTTTCACTCCAGGTATGATTTCAGTGACCCATTAGGGAGCTTTTATCAAAATAAACTTTATTTAAGAGCATAGTTAGAATACAACAAAAATAATTAGCATTATCTTTATTAATGAAACTTGAAAAAGTAAAATTCTTAACAGCTAGCTATCTCTATTATTCCAGTTTAGCAGCATCTCCCATAGACATAAATCCCTTCTTCAGAATGAGTTAGCATGGAACCCAAAAAGACTGATGTAGATAGTAAATTTCCAGCCTTTTGACTCTTCTAGACAATGATCCAATCATTGTGACCGCTGGTGGCTACTATTTCTTAGCTAAGAAGGGGAATATTAAATATTGCACTGTTCAAATTGTGATAGTGGCGTATGAAGAGTGGTGTTGGAAAAGTAAATGAAAGATGTTTTACAATTAAGAAACTGCACCGATTGTATCAGTCACTTTACTGATTGTGTACAGATGTGGGTTTTAACTTGTTTCTGTAGTGACAAGATTAACATGAATTTATCTAACTCCACAGTAGCTGTGTATCTCATTGGCCACGGTGAGTATGATTTTTCTGAGAATTAATTGTGATTTAATTTGATTTGATTTAATTTTGATTTGATTGATTATTGTCACATGGATTGTAGTGAAAAGTATTGTTTTTAGCGTGCTATACAGACAAAGCATACCGTTCATAGAGTCCATAGTGGAGCAGGAAAGGATAAGATGCAGGATATAGGGCAGAAAATGGTAAAAGAACCATTTTACAGGTTACATTCTATCGTGTAAATGATTAATCTCACTGAGCAACACCATGCCAGCTCGTACAACACCTCTTTGAATAGTGTGGAGGAGCAGAGGGATCTAGGTGTATGTGTACATAGATCCCTGAAAGTTGGGAATCAAGTAGATAAGGTTGTTAAGAAGGCATACGGTGTCTTGGCGTTTATTGGTAGGGGGATTGAATTTAGGAGTCGCAGCGTCATGATGCAACTGTACACAACTCTGGTGCGGCCGCACTTGGAGTATTGTGTGCAGTTCTGGTCCCCACATTACAGGAAGGATGTAGAGGCTTTGGAGAGGGTGCAGAGGAGGTTTACCAGGATGTTGCCTGGTATGGAGGGGAGATCCTATGAGGAGAGACTGAGAGATTTGGGGTTGTTTTCGCTGGAAAGAAGGCGGCTAAGAGGGGACCTTATTGAAACATATAAGATGATTACAGGTTTAGACAGGGTGGATAGTGATAGCCTTTTTCCTAGGATGGAGAAAGCTAGCACGAGGGGGCACGGCTTTAAATTAAGGGGGGGTAGTTATAGGACTGATGTCAGGGGTAGGTTCTTTACCCAGAGGGTGGTGAGGGATTGGAATGCCCTGCCAGCTGCAGTTGTAAATGCGCCTAGTTTGGGGGCGTTTAAGAGATCTGTGGATAGGTTTATGGACGAAATGGGATTGGTTTAGATTAGTGGGTTAGTGTTGTTTTTTTTAAAAAAAGCTGGTCGGCGCAACATCGTGGGCCGAAGGGCCTGTTCTGCGCTGTAATGTTCTATGTTCTTGCCCAACTTCATGACCACCTTGGTTTAGTTTTGACAGTGACTATTGCTCGCAGTGTCTGCTGTTCACTCCAGGCAGCTATCACAGGAGGATCAAAAGGGGGTGATACTCCCAGACTGCTGTGCTGCCTTAGCAGTGGATCAGGAGACTCGAGCAGAGGATGTTTAGCAGGCATTCCGCTGGGCGCCACGGCCTCTGTGAGTGTCTGGTCGCTGCACGTCTGGCATTGTCAGCCCCCTGCCAGAAACTGGCCCGGAGCTGCACAACTTATTTAAATGAAGATTTGGGGGTTATTCATGGGCCCGGGACTGACATTCTGGGCCCACCAGCCTCTCCCCTCCCACCAGGAGTGTTTCGCTCCAGCGGGGATTCTACAATGGCTCCCCTCTAGCAGGGAGCCGGTGGCCCAACCCCACTGGGGTGAAAGGGCCCAGCAGGAGAAGGGGGCTACCCCTTGGATACTACCAGCCTGGCCCCTGGCACTGCCCAAGGGGCAATGTTGCAATGCCCTAGGGGCCCTTGGCACTGCCCACCAGGCACCAGCTAGTACCAAGAGAGCGGTCCTCTAGGGGTAGTCTGTAGGGTGATTGGTGGGGTGGGGGGGGTCCTGTTGCCTCCCTGCATTCAGAGATGACAGAGGGTGGGAGGTCAGTGATCGGGAGTGACCATCAGGATGTTGGGGGGGGTGGGTTCGGACTGTCTTGGGGGTGGCATGGGGCTGGCCAGCAATTGGGAGGCTGGCAGTGAGGGGCAACAGTGTATGCGCCAATTTTGTTGCTGACAGATTGGCACATGCACAATGGCCCCCTCAGCGCTACGCTGCCAGTCTCTCCAGCGGGAATAGGCCCTGATTTTTAATGAGATTGACGCTAGTGCGCTCTGTGATGCACAGAGTGTGGGAGATTCATTTTGAAAACACCGCTGAAAAAAAAATGGAATTTACTCCAGATTTTGCACAAATTTGACACTGTTTTGGAAGAATCCCACATGCAGAATCCTTGCAGTGCAGAAGAAGGCCATTCGGCCCATCGCTTCCGCACTGACTTTTTGATAGAGCATCGTATCCATTGGTTCTTAGGAATAAAAAAAGGCTGATGAATGTTTTACTGATGCTTTCGGATCTCGTTTGGATGGATTGAAATCACGTGATCGCGAATAGTGGCGTTGGGAAAAAAAATTTGGAAAGGTGTTTTGCAATGAGGAGCTTGTTCAGTGCTGAATGTGTCAGTCACTGTACTGATTGTGAATGAATGGGAATTTCAGATTGATTCTGTACCCCGAATGTTAACATAAATCCATCTCATCCACAGGGATTGGACATTCCAGCAGCCATGGTAAATATTTTTATTCCGAGTTAGTTTTCTTCAATTTTAATTCTTCGACATCAATAATAAAGGTGGGCAGGGTAAGTTTTTTTAAATTCATTTATGGGACCTGGACCTCACTGGCTGTCCAGCATTTATTGCCCATATCGAGTTGCCATTAGAGGGCAGCTGAGAGTCAACCACATTGCTGTGGTTCTGGAGTCACATGTAAGCCAGACCGGGTAAGGATGGCAGATTTCCTTCCCTGAAGGACATTAGCGAACCAGATGGGTTTTTCCAACAATGGTTTCATTGTCTTCAGTAGATTCTTAACTCCAGATATTTTTTATTGAATTCGAAATCCCCCATCTGCCGTGGTGGGATTCGAACCCAGGCCCCCAGAACATGAGCTAAGTTTCTGGGTCAATTGTCTAGAGATAATACCACTCGGCAATTGCCTCCCCATTATTATGTTAATATCATTGTTTCATTCCTTCTCTATCCACACTCTGATTGTTTCTGGATTTGGGTGAATTGTGTCATGAATGAACCAGATGCATTTTTCCAACAATGGTTTCATTATCTTCGATAGACTCTTAAGTCCAGATACTTTTTTACTGAATTTGAAATCCCCCATCTGCCGTGGTGGGATTCGAACCCTGGTTCCAAGAACATGAGCTGAGTTTATGGAATGCTCAGTGTTCCAGAGTGCTCAGTGATAATACCCCCCCTGGCATCGCCTCCCCATTATTGTTGTTAAAATCATTCCTGTGGTCATTTCTTCTCTATCCACACACTGATTGTTTTTGGATTTGGATGAATTGTGACAATGTGATTGTGAATAGTGACATTGGGGAAAAGGATATGGAAAGATGTTTTGCAATGAGGAGCTTGTTCAGTGCTGAATGTGTCAGTCACTGTACTGATTGTGAATGAATGGGAATTTCAGATTGATTCTGTACCCCGAATGTTAACATAAACCCATCTAATCCACAGGGTCTGGACATCCCAGCAGCTATGGTAAATATTTTTATTCTGAGTTAGTTTCCTCAATTTTAATGTTTGCTCTTCTTCATCAATAATAAAGGTTGACAGAGTAAGTTTTTTATAATTGATTTATGGGACCTGGGCATCACTGGCTGGCCAGCATTTATTGTCTATATTGAGCTGCCTTCGTTCAGAGGGCAATTGAGAGTCAACCACATTGCTGGGGCTCTGGAGTCACCCAAAGGCCAGACCGGGTAAGGACAGCAGATTTCCTTCCTGAAGGGACATTCGTGAACCAGATGGGCTTTTCAGACAATCAACAATAGTTTCATTATTATCAGTAGATTCTTAATTCCAGATATTTTTCATTGAATTAAAATTCCACCATCTGCCATGGTGGGATTTGAACCCACATCCCCAGAGCATGAGCAGAGTTTCTGGATTAATAGTCTAGAGATAATAACTCTAGGCCATCGCCTCCTCACTATTGTTGCGAAAATTATTCTTGCAGTGATCCCTTCTCTGTCCACACACTGATTGTTTTTGGATTTGGATGAATTGTGACAATGTGATTGTGAATAGTGACATTGGGGAAAAGGATATGGAAAGATGTTTTGTAATGAGGAGCTTGTTCAGTGCTGAATGTGTCAGTCACTGTACTGATTGTGAATGAATGGGAATTTCAGATTGATTCTGTACCCTGAATGTTAACATAAACCCATCTAATCCACAGGGTCTGGACATCCCAGCGGCTATGGTAAATATTTTTATCCCGAGTTAGTTTTCTTCAATCTTCAATAATAAAGGTGGGCAGGGTAAGTACAAACTGAAATTCAGAGTCCCTGTCAACAAAAGGCATCCATACCTCATACAATCACTCAAGGATATCTTCCCACTTGTTAGAAAGGGACTGATGATGAGAATTTCCTCTCGTAACGATTTTAATCAGGTAATTGAGGTTGGCTGCTTGAATATGAGCTCCCTGATTAAATCATTGTCCCCATGGGAGTGCCAGTTCCTCTGGCACTCCGGATGGAGACTACACCCTGGCAGCACTCTGTATAGTGTTGCTCGATCTTGTGAATACAGGGGTTTTGGTGAAGGAACTTCTGCTTCTGAGACTTATTACACCTCTGATCATTGCTAATGGCAGCACACCATGCTAACATGAAAAACAAAATCAGTAGATCATTCCACAGTGTCAGTTGTTAATTTTAATTCAGATTTTTAGTTTAAGTTAATATTTACATAATGTTTTCTCAGAATTGACCATATGAAACTGCACAAAAATCAAGGTTTAGTCACCTTCATTGTGGTCTCACTGTTTCTGTCCAACTCTGAGGTGTGATCATGAACTAGACCAGTGCTGGGTGTATCCGTCAGTGCACCAATTGTGTTGTAAAGTGTATTTTCAATTGATTCTTCAGACAATGTTGACACCAATCTCTCTGTTCCGCAGGAAATGGTCAAGATTCTGGTTCTGGTAAATATTTTAAATTGGAGACATTATTTTCCTCAAATTTATTATGCACAGCAAATCAGAGGACTGAATGACAGGTGATCAAATCAATAATATCTGTTCATAATCCCACATCTCATCTGACTTCTGTTACGAACTGGATGGGAAACTCCAAGGTATGTTATGAAGTTAGCCTCGATCCTCAGTTTTACATTTGATTTTGACAAAAGGTTTTTCACTCCAGGTATGACTGAAGTGACCCACGAGGGAGCTTTTACCAAAATGAACTTTATTCATGAACACAGTTAGAATGTAACAAAAATAATTAACATAATCTTTACCAATTAAACTTGAAAAAGTATAATTCTAGCTAATTCAGCTAGCTATCTCTATTGTTCCAACTTAGCAATATCTCGCATAGACATAAATCTCTTCTTTGGAATGAATTAGCACTGAAGGCATAGAGGCAGGCTTCCTGCTGGTTGCCATGACTCAGGTTAGCTCCAGAAATCAGCGTGGAGCTGTTGAAATTATTTAAAGAACATTGACATGTTATTAGTGGGTGCGGGACTGACGTTTCTGTGCCCGCTGGCCTCTTTCCTCCCACCAGGAGTGCTTCACTCCAGCAGGGTTGACAACAGCTCCCCACTAATGGGGAGCCGGAAGCCCAACCCCACTGGAGTGAGGAGAGGCCATTGTGGCGCCCCCCCCCCAAGAGGTCAGGGTATGGAGGGGTACTGCCTGGGCATTGCCAGCTTGGCAGCGACAGACTGGCCTCCAGCACTGCCCAATGCACAAAGTGGACATGCTCGTCAGGTACCCTGGCATTCCAACTGGGCATCGGCCAGTGCCAAGCGGGCAGGGCCAGGGAGTGGGCCCTACCAGGGCAGGATCTCTGTGGGGGTGGGAGGGGTTTGTGTGATGGTGGGGGGGAGGTTTCCGATGCCACTCTGCATTCAGAGGTGACAGAGGGTGTGAGGCCAGCGATTGATGCAGGCTGACCATCGGGGTGTTGGGGGGTGGGGTGGGATCCAGGTTGCAGAAGAATCAGCGATTGAGCTGGCCAGCGATCGGGAGGCTGGCAGTGAGGGCCCCCTGTGTATGCCCCGATGTTGGTGCTGACAGATTGGCACACGCGCAGTGGCCCACTCAGCATTATGCTGCCGGCCTCTCCAGCGGGAATAGGCCCCGCCCACGTTTTTAATGAGACTCACACTCTTGCAGTGCACAGAGATTCATTTTGATAATCCTGATGTAACCAAGAGTTTTATTCCAGTTTTTACGCAAGGGCGACACTTTTTTGGGAGAATCCCATCTTTAGAATCCCTACAGTGCAGAAGGAGTACATTCAGCCCATCAATCCTGCACTGACTTTTTGACAGAGTCTCTTATCCATTGGTTCTTCGGAATGAAAGAGAGAAATGAATATTTCACTGATTGTTTTTGGATTTGGATGAATTGTGACAATGTGATTGTGAATAGTGACATTGGGGAAAAGGATATGGAAAGATGTTTTGCAATGAGGAGCTTGTTCAGTGCTGAATGTGTCAGTCACTGTACTGATTGTGAATGAATGGGAATTTCAGATTGATTCTGTACCCCGAATGTTAACATAAATCCATCTAATCCACAGGGTCTGGACATCCCAGCAGCTATGGTAAACATTTTTATTCTGAGCTGGTTTTCTTCAATTTTAATTTTCATTCCTTTTCATCAATAATAAAGTTGGGCAGGGAACATTTTTAAAATTCATTTATGGGACCTGGGCATCACTGGGGGGGCAGCATTTATTGCCCATATCGAGTTGCGATTGGAGGATAGCTGAGAGTCAACCACATTGCTGTGGCTCTGGAGTCACATGTAAGGCAGCCCGGGTAAGGATGGCAGATTTCCTTCCCTGAAGGATATTAGTGGCCCAGATGGGTTTTTCAAACAGTGGTTTCATTGTCATCAGTAGATTCTTAACTCCAGATATTTTTTGTTGAATTCGAATTCCACCATCTACCGTGGTGGGATTCGAACCCAGGTCCCGAAAACATAAACTGAGTTTCTGGATTAATAGTCTAGACATAATATCACAAGGCTATCAAGGCTAAGAATAAATTTCTGCTGAGCACCGAGAAAGATCTCCTTAAAGATCCTCCACTGTTCCTCAGCAGTCCTACTGACCAATCTGCGCCCCCAATCTACCTTTGCCAATTCCTCTCTCATCCTATCGTACTCCCCTCTGTTCAAACAGAGGACACAGGTCCAGGACCCTACTTTCTCATCCTCCATCTGCATCAAAAACTCAACCATACAATGATCGCACTTCCCAAGAGGATCCCTCACAACAAGGTCCCTAATTCTACCTGCCTCGTTACACAACACCAGATCTAAGATAGCTCGCTCCCTCATCGGTTCCGTCACACACTGTTCAAGGGAACTATCCTGGCAGATAAAGACGGCAGATGGGTTTATCCAACGATGGTTTCATGATCATCAGTTGATTCTTAATTTCAGATTTATAAAATTGAGTTCTACCTTGGTAGGACTCGAACCTAGGTCCCTAGACTATTAACTGCATTTCTAGATTAATAATCCAGCAGTAATACCACCCTGTCATCACCTCCCCATTATTGTTGTTAAAATCATTCCTGTAGTCATTCCTTCTCTATCCACGCACTGATTGTTTTTGGATTTGGATGAATTGTGACAATGTGATTGTGAATAGTGACATTGGGGAAAAGGATATGGAAAGATGTTTTACAATGAGGAGCTTGTTCAGTGCTGAATGTGTCAGTCACTGTACTGATTGTGAATGAATGGGAATTTCAGATTGATTCTGTACCCCGAACGTTAACATAAATCCATCTAATCCACAGGGTCTGGACATCCCAGCAGCTATGGTAAATATCTTTACTCTGAGTTAGTTTTCTTCAATCTTAATATTTGCTCCTCTCCATCAATAATAAAGGTGGGCAGGGTAAGTTTTTTATTATTCGTTTATGGGACATGTGTGTCACTGGCTGGCCAGCATTTTTACCATCCCTAGTTTCCCTTGGCGGGCAATTGAGAGTGAACAGTATTGCTGTGGCTCTGGAATCACATGTAGGCTAGACCATAAGAGCATAAGAAATACGAGCAGGAGTCGGCCATCTAGCCCTTCGAGCCTGCCCCGCCATTCAATAAGATCATGGCTGATCTGAAGTGGCTCAGTTCCACTTTCCCGCTTTCTCCCCATAACCCTTAATCCCCGTGCCTACCAAAAACCTATCTACCCGTGTCTTAAATATATTTAGCGAGGCAGCCTCCACCACTTCAACGGGCAGAGAATTCCAGAGATTCACCACCCTTTGTGTGTAGAAGTTCCTCCTCAACTCCGTTCTAAACTGCCCCCCACTTATCTTGAGACTGTGCCCCCTAGTCCTGCTGTCCTTTCTGAGTGGGAAGAATCTCTCCACCTCCAGCCTATCCATCCCCTTCATCATCTTATATGTCTCAATAAGATCCCCCCTCATCCTTCTAAACTCCAACGAGAACAAGCCCAGTAAATTCAGCCTCTCTTCATAGTTCACCCCCCTCATCTCCGGTATCAGCCTAGTGAACCTCCTCTGCACTCCCTCCAAGGTCAAAATATCGTTGCGCAAGTGCAGCGACCAAAACTGCACACAGTACTCCAGCTGCGGCCTCACCAATGCCCTATACAGCTGCAGCAAGACCTCCCTGCTTTTATATTCTATCCCCCTCGCTATAAAGGCCAGCATCCCATTCGCCTTCCTGACCACCTGCTGCACCTGTAGGCTGGGTTTTTGCGACTCATGCACAAGGACCCCCAGATCCCTCTGCACCGTAGCATGCTGCAGCTTTTTGCCCTTTAAATAGTATTCCCTCCTACTATTATTCCTGCCAAAGTGGATAACCTCAGACTTGCTAACATTGTACTCCATCTGCCAGGTCCTCGCCCACTCACTTAGCCTATCTAGATCCCTCTGCAGACTTTCCACACCCTCCGCACAATTTGCTTTTCCACTTGTCTTTGTGTCATCAGCAAATTTCGACACCCTACATTCAGCCCCCTCCTCCAGATCATCTATATAAATGGTAAATAGTTGAGGCCCCAGCACCAATCCCTGGGGCACTCCACTAGTCACCAACCGCCAATCCGAATAGCACCCATTGATACCAACTCTCTGCCTCCTATTAGACAACCAATCCTCTATCCACGCTAACACCTTACCCCCAACTCCATGCCCCCTAACCTTCTGTAACAACCTTTTGTGCGGCACCTTATCAAACGCCTTCTGAAAATCGAGAAACACCACATCCACTGGTTCCCCTCTGTCCACCGCACTAGTCACATCCTCATAGAATTCCAATAAATTTGTCAGACACGACTTCCCCTTAATGAATCCGTGCTGCGTCTGCTCTATCAAACAATTCCTCTCAAGATGCCTCGCTATTTCTTCTTTGATGACAGATTCAAGCATTTTTCCTACAACAGACGTTAAACTAACCGGCCTATAATTCCCTGCCTTTTGCCTGCTACCCTTTTTAAACAGCGGCGTAACATTAGCCGTTTTCCAATCTTCCGGCACTTCCCCGGAATCCAGCGAGGCTTGGAAAATAATCACTAAGGCATCCACTATCACCTCTGCCATTTCCTTTAGAACCCTGGGATGCATTCCGTCCGGTCCTGGGGACTTGTCCACCATCAGTCCCGCTCGTCGATCGAGCACTACCTCTCTAGTGACAGTAATCACATTCAGGCCCTCAACTCCTACCATCCTTCTATCTTTAATACCCGGCAAACTATTCGCGTCCTCCTCCGTGAAGACCGAGGCAAAAAACTTATTTAAGGCCTCAGCCATTTCCTCATCTCCCACCATTAAATCCCCCCTCTCATCCTCTAAGGGTCCAACATTCACCCTAGCCAGCCTCCTCATCTATATATATCTATCAAAACTCTGACTATCCTTTTTTATATTTAGTGCTAGTTTAGCTTCATAGTCTATCCTTCCTTTCTTTATCATCTTCTTCGTCAATCTTTGTTGATTTTTAAACCTCTCCCAATCTTCTACTCGCCCGCTACTTTTAGCCACTCTAAACGCATCAGCTTTTAATTAATACTCTCCTTTATTTCCTTCGTTAACCACGGCTGATTATCCCTTCTCCTACGATCCTTCTTTACCATTGGAATAAATTTCTGCTGAGCACCGAGAAAGATCTCCTTAAAGATCCTCCACTGTTCCTCAGCAGTCCTACCGACCAATCTGCGCCCCCAATCTACCTTTGCCAATTCCTCTCTCATCCTATCGTACTCCCCTCTGTTCAAACAGAGGACACAGGTCCGGGACCCTACTTTCTCATCCTCCATCTGCATCAAAAACTCATCCATACAATGATCGCACTTCCCAAGAGGATCCCTCACAACAAGGTCCCTAATTCTACCTGCCTCGTTACACAACACCAGATCTAAGATAGCTCGCTCCCTCATCGGTTCCGTCACACACTGTTCAAGGGAACTATCCTGGCAGATAAAGACGGCAGATGGGTTTTTCCAACGATGGTTTCATGATCATCAGTTGATTCTTAATTTCAGATTTATAAAATTGAGTTCTACCTTGGTAGGACTCGAACCTAGGTCCCTAGACTATTAACTGCATTTCTAGATTAATAATCCAGCAGTAAAACCACTCTGTCATCACCTCCCCATTATTGTTGTTAAAATCATTCCTGTAGTCATTCCTTCTCTGTCCACACACTGATTGTTTTTGGATTTGGATGAATTGTGACAATGTGATTGTGAATAGTGACATTGGGGAAAAGGATATGGAAAGATGTTTTGCAATGAGGAGCTTGTTCAGTGCTGAATGTGTCAGTCACTGTACTGATTGTGAATGAATGGGAATTTCAG
Organism: Carcharhinus amblyrhynchos; assembly: GCF_965287045.1. Lineage (NCBI taxonomy): Eukaryota > Metazoa > Chordata > Chondrichthyes > Carcharhiniformes > Carcharhinidae > Carcharhinus > Carcharhinus amblyrhynchos. Next base: position 1,351,543 of record NW_027649794.1, read on the forward strand.
ATTGATTCTGTACCCCGAATGTTAACATAAATCCATCTAATCCACAGGGTCTGGACCTTCCAGTGGCCATGGTAAATATTTTTATTCTGAGCTGGTTTTCTTCAATTTTAATTATCATTCTTCTTCATCAATAATAAAGTTGGGCAGGGAACATTTTTTAAATCCATTTATGGGACCTGGGCATCACTGGGGGGACAGTATTTATTGCCCATATCGAGTTGCCATTGGAGGGCAGCTGAGAGTCAACCACATTGCTGTGGCTCTGGAGTCACATGTAAGCCAGACCGGGTAAGGATGGCAGATTTCCCTCCCTGAAGGACATTAGTGATCCAGATGAGTTTTTCCAACAATGGCTTCATTGTCTTCAGTAGATTCTTAACTCCGGATATTATTTATTGAATTCAAATTCCACCATCTGTTGTGGTGGGATTTGGACCCAGGCCCCAGAACATGAGCTGAGTTTCTGGATTAATAGTCCAGTGATAATACCAACCGGCCATCGCCTTCCCACTGTTGTTGTTAAAATCATTGTTGTAGTTATTCCTTCTCTATCCACACACTGATTGTTTTTGGATTTGGATGAATTGTGACAATGTGATTGTGAATAGTGACATTGGGGAAAAGGATATGGAAAGATGTTTTGCAATGAGGAGCTTGTTCAGTGCTGAATGTGTCAGTCACTGTACTGATTGTGAATGAATGGGAATTTCAGATTGATTCTGTACCCCGAATGTTAACATAAATCCATCTAATCCCCAGGGACGGGACCTTCCAGCAGCTATGATAAATATTTTTACTCCGAGTTAGTTTTCTTCAATTTTAATATTTGCTCCTCTCCATCAATAATAAAGGTGGGCAGGGTAAGGTTTTTATTATTCATTTGTGGGACATGTGTGTCGCTGGCTGGCCAGCATTTTCACCCATCCCTAGTTTCCCTTGGAGGGCAATTAAAAGTCAACCGTATTGCAGTGGCTCAGGAGTCACATGTAGGCCAGACCAGGTAAGGACAGCAGATTTCCTTCCCTACAGGGCATTAGTGACCCAGATGTGTTTCTCCAACAATGGTTTCATGACCGTCAGTCAATTCTTAATTCCAGGTTTATAAAATTGAGTTCTTCCTTGGTAGGATTCGAACCTGGGTGCCAAACTATTAACTGCGTTTCTAGATTAATAATCCAGCAATAATACCACTCCGCCATCACCTCCCCACTGTTGTTGTTAAAATCATTGTTGTAGTCATTCCTTCTCTATCCACACACTGATTGTTTTTGGATTTGGATGAATTGTGACAGTGTGATTGTGAATAGTGACATTGGGGAAAAGGATATGGAAAGATGTTTTGCAATGAGGAGCTTGTTCAGTGCTGAATGTGTCAGTCACTGTACTGATTGTGAATGAATGGGAATTTCAGATTGATTCTGTACCCCGAATGTTAACATAAATCCATCTAATCCACAGGGTCTGGACATCCCAGCGACCATGGTAAATACTTTTTCTCCGAGTTAGTTTTCTTCAAATAGTAATTTCCATTCTTTTTCATCATTAATAAAGGTCAGCAGGAAACATTTTTTTCAATTAATTTTTGGGACCTGGGCATCACTGGGGGGACAGTATTTATTGCCTATATCGACTTTCCATTGGAGGGCAGCTGAGAGTCAACCACATTGCAGTGGCTCTGGAGTCACATGTAAGCCAGACTGGGTAAGGATGGCAGATTTCCTTCCCTGAAGGATATTAGTGACCCAGATGGGTTTTTCCAACAATGGTTCCATTGCCTTCAGTAGATTCTTAATTCCAGATATTTTTTATTGAATTCAAAATCCCCCATCTGCCGTGGTGGGATTTGAACCCAGGCCCCCAGAGCATGGGCTGAGTTTCTGGAATAAGTGTTCAGAGATAATACCACTCGGCAATTGCCTCCCCATTATTGTTTAAATCACTGTTGTAGTCATTCCTTCCCTATCCACACACTGATTGTTTTTGGATTTGGATGAATTGTGACAATGTGATTGTGAATAGTGACATTGGGGAAAAGGATATGGAAAGATGTTTTACAATGAGGAGCTTGTTCAGTGCTGAATGTGTCAGTCACTGTACTGATTGTGAATGAATGGGAATTTCAGATTGATTCTGTACCCCGAATGTTAACATAAATCCATCTCATCCACAGGGATGGGACCTTCCAGCAGCTATGGTAAATATATTTACTCCAAGTTAGTTTTCTTCAATCTTAATATTTGTCCCTCTTCATCAATAATAAAGGTGGGCAGGGTAAGGTTTTCATTATTTATTTGTGGGACATGTGTGTCACTGGCTGGCCAGCATTTTCACCCATCCCTTGTTTCCCTTGGAGGACAATTAAGAGTCAACCACATTGTTGTTGCTCTGGAGTCACCCATAGGCCAGACTCGGTAGGGACAGCAGATTTCCTTCACTGATGGGACATTAGTGAACCAATCTGTTTTTCCGATAATCAAGAATACTTTAATTGTCATCAGTAGGTTCTTAATACCAAATATTTTTCATTACGTTGAAATTCCATTTCCTGCCATGGTGGGATTTGAACCCACATCCCTAGAGCATGAGCTGAGTTTCTGGATTAATAGTCCAGAGATAATACCACTCAGCCATCACCTCCCCATTACTGCTGTTAAAATCATTGTTGTAGTCATTCCTTCCCTATCCACACACTGATTGTTTTTGGATTTGGATGAATTGTGACAACGTGATTGTGAATAGTGACATTGGGGAAAAGGATATGGAAAGATATTTTGCAATGAGGAGCTTGTTCAGTGCTGAATGTGTCAGTCACTGTACTGATTGTGAATGAATGGGAATTTCAGATTGATTCTGTACCCCGAACGTTAACATAAATCCATCTAATCCACAGGGTCGGGACATCCCAGCAACCATGGTAAATACTTTTTCTCCGAGTTAGTTTTCTTCAAATAGTAATTTCCATTCTTTTTCATCAATAATAAAGGTCAGCAGGATACATTTTTTTCAATTAATTTATGGGACCTGGGCATCACTGGGGGGACAGCATTTATTGCCTATATCGACTTTCCATTGGGGGGCAGCTAAGAGTCAACCACATTGCAGTGGTTCTGGAGTCACATGTAAGCCAGACCGGGTAAGGATGGCAGATTTCCTTCCCTGAAGGACATTCGTGACCCAGATGGGTTTTTCCAACAATGATTCCATTGCCTTCAGTAGATTCTTAACTCCAGATATTTTTTTATTGAATTCAAAATCCCCCATCTGCCGTGGTGGGATTTGAACCCAGGCCCCCAGAGCATGGGCTGAGTTTCTGGAATAAGTGTTCAGAGATAATACCACTCGGCAATTGCCTCCCCATTATTGTTAAAATCATTGCTGTAGTCATTCCTTCTCTATCCACACTCTGATTGTTTTTGGATTTGGATGAATTGTGACAATGTGATTGTGAATAGTGACATTGGGGAAAAGGATATGGAAAGATGTTTTACAATGAGGAGCTTGTTCAGTGCTGAATGTGTCAGTCACTGTACTGATAGTGAATGAATGGGAATTTCAGATTGATTCTGTACCCCGAATGTTAACATAAATCCGTCTAATCCACAGGGACGGGACCTTCCAGCAGCTATGGTAAATATATTTACTCCAAGTTAGTTTTCTTCAATCTTAATATTTGTCCCTCTTCATCAATAATAAAGGTGGGCAGGGTAAGGTTTTTATTATTCATTTGTGGGACATGTGTGTCACTGGCTGGCCAGCATTTTCACCCATCCCTAGTTTCCCTTGGAGGACAATTAAGAATCAACCACATTGTTGTTGCTCTGGAGTCACCCATAGGCCAGACTGGGTAGGGACAGCAGATTTCCTTCACTGATGGGACATTAGTGAACCAATCTGTTTTTCCGATAATCAAGAATACTTTAATTGTCATCAGTGGATTCTTAATACCAAATATTTTTCATTGCGTTGAGATTCCATTTCCTGCCATGGTGGGATTTGAACCCACATCCCCAGAGCATGAGCTGAGTTTCTGGATTAATAGTCCAGAGATAATACCACTCAGCCATCACCTCCCCATTACGGCTGTTAAAATCATTGTTGTAGCCATTCCTTCCCTATCCACACACTGATTGTTTTTGGATTTGGATGAATTGTGACAATGTGATTGTGAATAGTGACATTGGGGAAAAGGATATGGAAAGATGTTTTACAATGAGGAGCTTGTTCAGTGCTGAATGAGTCAGTCACTGTACTGATTGTGAATGAATGGGAATTTCAGATTGATTCTGTACCCCGAATGTTAACATAAATCCATCTAATCCACAGGGTCGGGACATCCCAGCAGCTATGGTAAATATCTTTACTCTGAGTTAGTTTTCTTCAATCTTAATATTTGCTCCTCTCCATCAATAATAAAGGTGGGCAGGGTAAGGTTTTTATTATTCGTTTATGGGACATGTGTGTCACTGGCTGGCCAGCATTTTTACCATCCCTAGTTTCCCTTGGCGGGCAATTGAGAGTGAACAGTATTGCTGTGGCTCTGGAATCACATGTAGGCTAGACCATAAGAGCATAAGAAATACGAGCAGGAGTCGGCCATCTAGCCCTTCGAGCCTGCCCCGCCATTCAATAAGATCATGGCTGATCTGAAGTGGCTCAGTTCCACTTTCCCGCTTTCTTCCCATAACCCTTAATCCCCGTGCCTACCAAAAACCTATCTACCCGTGTCTTAAATATATTTAGCGAGGTAGCCTCCACCACTTCAACGGGCAGAGAATTCCAGAGATTCGCCACCCTTTGTGTGAAGAAGTTCATCCTCAACTCCGTTCTAAACTGCCCCCCACTTATCTTGAGACTGTGCCCCCTAGTCCTGCTGTCCTTTCTGAGTGGGAAGAGTCTCTCCACCTCCAGCCTATCCATCCCCTTCATCATCTTATACGTCTCAATAAGATCCCCCCCTCATCCTTCTAAACTCCAACGAGAACAAGCCCAGTAAATTCAGCCTCTCTTCATAGTTCACCCCCCTCATCTCCGGTATCAGCCTAGTGAACCTCCTCTGCACTCCCTCCAAGGTCAAAATATCCTTGCGCAAGTGCGGCGACCAAAACTGCACACAGTACTCCAGCTGCGGCCTCACCAATGCCCTATACAGCTGCAGCAAGTCCTCCCTGCTTTTATATTCAATCCCCCTCGCTATAAAGGCCAGCATCCCATTCGCCTTCCTGATCACCTGCTGCACCTGTAGGCTGGGTTTTTGCGACTCATGCACAAGGACCCCCAGATCCCTCTGCACCGTAGCATGCTGCAGCTTTTTGCCCTTTAAATAGTATTCCCTCCTACTATTATTCCTGCCAAAGTGGATAACCTCAGACTTGCTAACATTGTACTCCATCTGCCAGGTCCTCGCCCACTCATTTAGCCTATCTAGATCCCTCTGCAGACTTTCCACACCCTCCGCACAATTTGCTTTTCCACTTGTCTTTGTGTCATCAGCAAATTTCGAAACCCTACATTCAGCCCCCTCCTCCAGATCATCTATATAAATGGTAAATAGCTGAGGCCCCAGCACCAATCCCTGGGGCACTCCACTAGTCACCAACCGCCAATCCGAATAGCACCCATTGATACCAACTCTCTGCCTCCTATTAGACAACCAATCCTCTATCCACGCTAACACCTTACCCCCAACTCCATGCCCCCTAACCTTCTGTAACAACCTTTTGTGCGGCACCTTATCAAACGCCTTCTGAAAATCGAGAAACACCACATCCACTGGTTCCCCTCTGTCCACCGCACTAGTCACATCCTCATAGAATTCCAATAAATTTGTCAGACACGACTTCCCCTTAATGAATCCGTGCTGCGTCTGCTCTATCAAACAATTCCTCTCAAGATGCCTCGCTATTTCTTCTTTGATGACAGATTCAAGCATTTTTCCTACAACAGACGTTAAACTAACCGGCCTATAATTCCCTGCCTTTTGCCTGCTACCCTTTTTAAACAGCGGCGTAACATTAGCCGTTTTCCAATCTTCTGGCACTTCCCCGGAATCCAGCGAGGCTTGGTAAATAATCACTAAGGCATCCACTATCACCTCTGCCATTTCCTTTAGAACCCTGGGATGCATTCCATCCGGTCCTGGGGACTTGTCCACCATCAGTCCCGCTCGTCGATCGAGCACTACCTCTCTAGTGATAGTAATCACATTCAGGCCCTCAATTCCTACCATCCTTCTACCTTTAATACCCGGCAAACTATTCGCGTCCTCCTCCGTGAAGACCGAGGCAAAAAACTTATTCAAGACCTCAGCCATTTCCCCATCCCCTACCACTAAGTCCCCCTTCTCATCCTGTAAGGGTCCAACATTCACCCTAGCCAGCCTCCTCATCTATATATATTTATCAAAACTCTTACTATCCTTTTTCATATTTAGTGCTAGTTTAGCTTCATAGTCTATCCTTCCTTTCTTTATCATCTTCTTCGTCAATCTTTGTTGATTTTTAAACCTCTCCCAATCTTCTACTCGCCCGCTACTTTTAGCCACTCTAAATGCATCAGCTTTTAATTAATACTCTCCTTTATTTCCTTCGTTAACCACGGCTGATTATCCATTCTCCTACGATTCTTCTTTACCATTGGAATAAATTTCTGCTGAGCACCGAGAAAGATCTCCTTAAAGATCCTCCACTGTTCCTCAGCAGTCCTACCGACCAATCTGCGCCCCCAATCTACCTTTGCCAATTCCTCTCTCATCCTATCGTACTCCCCTCTGTTCAAACAGAGGACACAGGTCCGGGACCCTACTTTCTCATCCTCCATCTGCATCAAAAACTCATCCATACAATGATCGCACTTCCCAAGAGGATCCCTCACAACAAGGTCCCTAATTCTACCTGCCTCGTTACACGACACCAGATCTAAGATAGCTCGCTCCCTCATCGGTTCCGTAACACACTGTTCAAGGGAACTATCCTGGCAGATAAAGACGGCAGATGGGTTTTTCCAACGATGGTTTCGTGATCATCAGTTGATTCTTAATTTCAGATTTATAAAATTGAGTTCTACCTTGGTAGGACTCGAACCTAGGTCCCTAGACTATTAACTGCATTTCTAGATTAATAATCCAGCAGTAATACCACTCTGTCATCACCTCCCCATTATTGTTGTTAAAATCATTCCTGTAGTCATTCCTTCTCTGTCCACACACTGATTGTTTTTGGATTTGGATGAATTGTGACAATGTGATTGTGAATAGTGACATTGGGGAAAAGGATATGGAAAGATGTTTTGCAATGAGGAGCTTGTTCAGTGCTGAATGTGTCAGTCACTGTACTGATTGTGAATGAATGGGAATTTCAGATTGATTCTGTACCCCGAATGTTAACATAAATCCATCTAATCCACAGGGACGGGACCTTCCAGCAGCTATGGTAAATATTTTTACTCCGAGTTAGTTTTCTTCAATTTTAATATTTGCTCCTCTCCATCAATAATAAAGGTGGGCAGGGTAAGGTTTTTATTATTCATTTGTGGGACATGTGTGTCGCTGGCTGGCCAGCATTTTTACCCATCCCTAGTTTCCCTTAGAGGGCAATTAAAAGTCAACCGTATTGCTGTGGCTCAGGAGTCACATGTAGGCCAGACCAGGTAAGGACAGCAGATTTCCTTCCCCACAGGGGCATGAGTGACCCAGTGAGTTTCTCCAACAATGGTTTCATGACCGTCAGTCAATTCTTAATTCCAGTTTTATAAAGTTGAGTTCTTCCTTGGTAGGATTCGAACCTGGGTGCCAAACTATTAACTGCGTTTCTAGATTAATAATCCAGCGATAATACCACTCTGCCATCACCTCCCCATTATTGTTGTTAAAATCATTCTTGTAGTCATTCCTTCTCTGTCCACACACTGATTGTTTCTGGATTTGGATGAATTGTGACAATGTGATTGTGAATAGTGACATTGGGGAAAAGGATATGGAAAGATGTTTTGCAATGAGGAGCTTGTTCAGTGCTGAATGTGTCAGTCACTGTACTGATTGTGAATGAATGGGAATTTCAGATTGATTCTGTACCCCGAATGTTAACATAAATCCATCTAATCCACAGGGTCTGGACCTTCCAGTGGCCATGGTAAATATTTTTATTCTGAGCTGGTTTTCTTCAATTTTAATCATCATTCTTCTTCATCAATAATAAAGTTGGGCAGGGAACATTTTTTAAATCCATTTATGGGACCTGGGCATCACTGGGGGGACAGCATTTATTGCCCATATCGAGTTGCCATTGGAGGGCAGCTGAGAGTCAACCACATTGCTGTGGCTCTGGAGTCACATGTAAGCCAGACCGGGTAAGGATGGCAGATTTCCCTCCCTGAAGGACATTAGTGATCCAGACGAGTTTTTCCAACAATGGTTTCATTGCCTTCAGTAGATTCTTAACTCCAGATATTATTTATTGAATTCAAATTCCACCATCTGTTGTGGTGGGATTTGGGCCCAGGCCCCAGAACATGAGCTGAGTTTCTGGATTAATAATCCAGCGATAATACCAACCGGCCATCGCCTTCCCACTGTTGTTGTTAAAATCATTGTGGCAGTCATTCCTTCTCTATCCACACACTGATTGTTTTTGGATTTGGATGAATTGTGACAATGTGATTGTGAATAGTGACATTGGGGAAAAGGATATGGAAAGATGTTTTGCAATGAGGAGCTTGTTCAGTGCTGAATGTGTCAGTCACTGTACCGATTGTGAATGAATGGGAATTTCAGATTGATTCTGTACCCCGAATATTAACATAAACCCATCTAATCCACAGGGACGGGACCTTCCAGCAGCTATGGTAAATATATTTATTCCAAGTTAGTTTTCTTCAATCTTAATATTTGCTCCTCTTCATCAATAATAAAGGTGGGCAGGGTAAGGTTTTCATTATTCATTTGTGGGACATGTGTGTCACTGGCTGGCCAGCATTTTCACCCATCCCTAGTTTCCCTTGGAGGACAATTAAGAGTCAACCACATTGTTGTTGCTCTGGAGTCACCCATCGGCCAGACTGGGTAGGGACAGCAGATTTCCTTCACTGATGGGACATTAGTGAACCAATCTGTTTTTCCGATAATCAAGAATACTTTAATTGTCAGCAGTAGATTCTTAATACCAAATATTTTTCATTACGTTGAAATTCCATTTCCTGCCATGGTGGGATTTGAACCCACATCCCCAGAGCATGAGCAGAGTTTCTGGATTAATAGTCCAGAGATAATACCACTCAGCCATCACCTCCCCATTGCGGCTGTTAAAATCATTGTTGTAGCCATTCCTTCTCTGTCCACACACTGATTGTTTTTGGATTTGGATGAATTGTGACAGTGTGATTGTGAATAGTGACATTGGGGAAAAGGATATGGAAAGATGTTTTGCAATGAGGAGCTTGTTCAGTGCTGAATGTGTCAGTCACTGTACTGATTGTGAATGAATGGGAATTTCAGATTGATTCTGTACCCCGAACGTTAACATAAATCCATCTAATCCGCAGGGTCTGGACATCCCAGCAACCATGGTAAATACTTTTTCTCCGAGTTAGTTTTCTTCAAATAGTAATTTCCATTCTTTTTCATCAATAATAAAGGTCAGCAGGATACATTTTTTTCAATTAATTTATGGGACCTGGGCATCACTGGGGGGACAGCATTTATTGCCTATATCGACTTTCCATTAGAGGGCAGCTGAGAGTCAACCACATTGCAGTGGTTCTGGAGTCACATGTAAGCCAGACTGGGTAAGGATGGCAGATTTCCTTCCCTGAAGGACATTCGTGACCCAGATGGGTTTTTCCAGTGTTGGTTCCATTGCCTTCAGTAGATTCTTAACTCCAGATATTTTTTATTGAATTCAAAATCCCCCATCTGTCGTGGTGGGATTTGAACCCAGGCCCCCAGAACGTGGGCTGAGTTTCTGGAATAAGTGTTCAGCAATAATAGCACAAGGCAATCGCCTCCCCATTATTGTTAAAATCATTGTTGTAGTCATTCCTTCCCTATCCACACACTGATTGTTTTTGGATTTGGATGAATTGTGACAATGTGATTGTGAATAGTGACATTGGGGAAAAGGATATGGAAAGATGTTTTGCAATGAGGAGCTTGTTCAGTGCTGAATGTGTCAGTCACTGTACTGATTGTGAATGAGTGGGAATTTCAGATTGATTCTGTACCCCGAATGTTAACATAAATCCATCTAATCCACAGGGACGGGACCTTCCAGCAGCTATGGTGAATATATTTATTCCAAGTTAGTTTTCTTGAATCTTAATATTTGCTCCTCTTCATCAATAATAAAGGAGGGCAGGGTAAGGTTTTTATTATTCATTTGTGGGGCATGTGTGTCACTGGCTGGCCAGCATTTTCACCCATCCCTAGTTTCCCTTGGTGGACAATTAAGAGTCAACCACATTGTTGTTGCTCTGGAGGCACCCATCGGCCAGACTGGGTAGGGACAGCAGATTTCCTTCACTGATGGGACATTAGTGAACCAATCTGTTTTTCCGATAATCAAGAATACTTTAATTGTCATCAGTGGATTCTTAATACCAAATATTTTTCATTGCGTTGAGATTCCATTTCCTGCCATGGTGGGATTAGAACCAACACCCCCGGAGCATGAGCTGAGTTTCTGGATTAATAGTCCAGAGATAATACCACTCAGCCATCATCTCCCCATTACGGCTGTTAAAATCATTCTTGTAGTCATTCCTTCTCTGTCCACACACTGATTGTTTTTGGATTTGGATGAATTGTGACAACGTGATTGTGAATAGTGACATTGGGGAAAAGGATATGGAAAGATGTTTTGCAATGAGGAGCTTGTTCAGTGCTGAATGTGTCAGTCACTGTACTGATTGTGAATGAATGGGAATTTCAGATTGATTCTGTACCCCGAATGTTAACATAAATCTATCTAATCCACAGGGTCGGGACATCCCAGCAACCATGGTAAATACTTTTTCTCCGAGTTAGTTTTCTTCAAACAGTAATTTCCATTCTTTTTCATCAATAATAAAGGTCAGCAGGATACATTTTTTTCAATTAATTTATGGGACCTGTGCATCACTGGGGGGACAGCATTTATTGCCTATATCGACTTTCCATTGGGGGGCAGCTAAGAGTCAACCACATTGCAGTGGTTCTGGAGTCACATGTAAGCCAGACCGGGTAAGGATGGCAGATTTCCTTCCCTGAAGGACATTCGTGACCCAGATGGGTTTTTCCAACAATGGTTCCGTCGCCTTCAGTAGATTCTTAACTCCAGATATTTTTTATTGAATTCAAAATCTCCCATCTGCCGTGGTGGGATTTGGACCCAGGCCCCCAGAGCATGGGCTGAGTTTCTGGAATAAGTGTTCAGAGATAATACCACAAGGCAATTGCCTCCCCGTTATTGTTAAAATCATTGTTGCAGTCATTCCTTCTCTATCCACGCACTGATTGTTTTCGGATTTGGATGAATTGTGACAATGTGATTGTGAATAGTGACATTGGGGAAAAGGATATGGAAAGATGTTTTGCAATGAGGAGCTTGTTCAGTGCTGAATGTGTCAGTCACTGTACTGATTGTGAATGAATGGGAATTTCAGATTGATTCAGAATGTTAACATAAATCCATCTAATCCACAGGGACGGGACCTTCCAGCAGCTATGGTAAATATATTTACTCCAAGTTAGTTTTCTTCAATCTTAATATTTGCTCCTCTTCATCAATAATAAAGGTGGGCAGGGTAAGGTTTTTATTATTCATTTGTGGGACATGTGTGTCACTGGCTGGCCAGCATTTTCACCCATCCCTAGTTTCCCTTGGAGGACAATTAAGAATCAACCACATTGTTGTTGCTCTGGAGTCACCCATCGGCCAGACTGGGTAGGGACAGCAGATTTCCTTCACTGATGGGACATTAGTGAACCAATCTGTTTTTCCGATAATCAAGAATACTTTAATTGTCATCAGTAGATTCTTAATACCAAATATTTTTCATTGCATTGAAATTCCATTTCCTGCCATGGTGGGATTTGAACCCACATCCCCGGAGCATGAGCTGAGTTTCTGGATTAATAGTCCAGAGATAATACCACTCAGCCATCACCTCCCCATTACTGCTGTTAAAATCATTGTTTTAGTCATTCCTTCTCTATCCACACACTGATTGTTTTTGGATTTGGATGAATTGTGACAATGTGATTGTGAATAGTGACATTGGGGAAAAGGATATGGAAAGATGTTTTGCAATGAGGAGCTTGTTCAGTGCTGAATGTGTCAGTCACTGTACTGATTGTGAATGAATGGGAATTTCAGATTGATTCTGTACCCCGAATGTTAACATAAATCCATCTAATCCACAGGGTCTGGACCTTCCAGTGGCCATGGTAAATATTTTTATTCTGAACTGGTTTTCTTCAATTTTAATTATCATTCTTCTTCATCAATAATAAAGTTGGGCAGGGAACATTTTTTAAATCCATTTATGGGACATGGGTATCACTGGGGTGACAGTATTTATTGCCCATATCGAGTTCCCATTGGAGGGCAGCTGAGAGTCAACCACATTGCTGTGGCTCTGGAGTCACATGTAAGCCAGACCGGGTAAGGGTGGCAGATTTCCTTCCCTGAAGGACATTAGTGATCCAGATGGGTGTTTCCAGCGTTGGTTTCATTGTCTTCAGTAGATTCTTAACTCCGGATATTTTTTATTGAATTCAAATTCCACCAACTATTGTGGTGGGATTTTGACCCAGGCCCCAGAACATGAGCTGAGCTTCTGGATTAATAGTCCAGTGATAATACCAACCGGCCATCGCCTTACCATTGTTGTTGTTAAAATCATTGTTGTAGTTATTCCTTCTCTATCCACACACTGATTGTTTTTGGATTTGGATGAATTGTGACAATGTGATTGTGAATAGTGACATTGGGGAAAAGGATATGGAAAGATGTTTTGCAATGAGGAGCTTGTTCAGTGCTGAATGTGTCAGTCACTGTACTGATTGTGAATGAATGGGAATTTCGGATTGATTCTGTACCCCGAATGTTAACATAAACCCATCTAATCCACAGGGACGGGACCTTCCAGCAGCTATGGTAAATATTTTTACTCCGAGTTAGTTTTCTCCAATTTTAATATTTGCTCCTCTTCATCAATAATAAAGGTGGGCAGGGTAAGGTTTTTATTATTCATTTGTGGGACATGTGTGTCACTGGCTGGCCAGCATTTTCACCCATCCCTAGTTTGCCTTGGAGGGCAATTAAAAGTCAACCGTATTGCTGTGGCTCAGGAGTCACATGTAGGCCAGACCAGGTAAGGACAGCAGATTTCCTTCCCCACAGGGGCATGAGTGACCCAGGTGAGTTCCTCCAACAATGGTTTCATGACCGTCAGTCAATTCTTAATTCCAGGTTTATAAAGTTGAGTTCTTCCTTGGTAGGATTCGAACCTGGGTGCCAAACTATTAACTGTGTTTCTGGATTAATAATCCAGCGATAATACCACTCTGCCATCACCTCCCCACTGTTGTTGTTTAAATCATTGTTGTAGTTATTCCTTCCCTATCCACAGACTGATTGTTTTTGGATTTGGATGAATTGTGACAATGTGATTGTGAATAGTGACATTGGGGAAAAGGATATGGAAAGATGTTTTGCAATGAGGAGCTTGTTCAGTGCTGAATGTGTCAGTCACTGTACTGATTGTGAATGAATGGGAATTTCAGATTGATTCTGTACCCCAAACGTTAACATAAATCCATCTAATCCACAGGGTCGGGACATCCCAGCAACCATGGTAAATACTTTTTCTCCGAGTTAGTTTTCTTCAAATGGTAATTTCCATTCTTTTTCATCAATAATAAAGGTCAGCAGGATACATTTTTTTCAATTAATTTATGGGACCTGGGCATCACTGGGGGGACAGTATTTATTGCCTATATCGACTTTCCATTGGAGGGCAGCTAAGAGTCAACCACATTGCAGTGGTTCTGGAGTCACATGTAAGCCAGACTGGGTAAGGATGGCAGATTTCCTTCCCTGAAGGACATTCGTGACCCAGATGGGTTTTTCCAACAATGATTCCATTGCCTTCAGTAGATTCTTAACTCCAGATATTTTTTATTGAATTCAAAATCCCCCATCTGCCGTGGTGGGATTTGAACCCAGGCCCCCAGAGCATGGGCTGAGTTTCTGGAATAAGTGTTCAGAGATAATACCACTCGGTAATTGCCTCCCCATTATTGTTAAAATCATTGTTATAGTCATTCCTTCTCTATCCACACTCTGATTGTTTTTGGATTTGGATGAATTGTGACAATGTGATTGTGAATAGTGACATTGGGGAAAAGGATATGGAAAGATGTTTTACAATGAGGAGCTTGTTCAGTGCTGAATGTGTCAGTCACTGTACTGATTGTGAATGAATGGGAATTTCAGATTGATTCTGTACCCCGAATGTTAACATAAATCCATCTAATCCACAGGGACGGGACCTTCCAGCAGCTATGGTAAATATATTTACTCCAAGTTAGTTTTCTTCAATCTTAATATTTGCTCCTCTTCATCAATAATAAAGGTGGGCAGGGTAAGGTTTTTATTATTCATTTGTGGGACATGTGTGTCACTGGCTGGCCAGCATTTTCACCCATCCCTAGTTTCCCTTGGAGGACAATTAAGAGTCAACCACATTGTTGTTGCTCTGGAGTCACCCATCGGCCAGACTGGGTAGGGACAGCAGATTTCCTTCACTGATGGGACATTAGTGAACCAATCTGTTTTTCCGATAATCAAGAATACTTTAATTGTCATCAGTGGATTCTTAATACCAAATATTTTTCATTGCGTTGAGATTCCATTTCCTGCCATGGTGGGATTTGAACCCACATCCCCGGAGCATGAGCTGAGTTTCTGGATTAATAGTCCAGAGATAATACCACTCAGCCATCACCTCCCCATTATGGCTGTTAAAATCATTGTTGTAGTCATTCCTTCCCTATCCACACACTGATTGTTTTTGGATTTGGATGAATTGTGACAATGTGATTGTGAATAGTGACACTGGGGAAAAGGATATGGAAAGATGTTTTGCAATGAGGAGCTTGTTCAGTGCTGAATGTGTCAGTCACTGTACCGATTGTGAATGAATGGGAATTTCAGATTGATTGTGTACCGCGAATGTTAACATAAACCCATCTAATCCACAGGGTCTGGACCTTCCAGTGACCATGGTAAATATTTTTATTCTGAGCTGGTTTTCTTCAATTTTAATTATCATTCTTCTGCATCAATAATAAAGTTGGGCAGGGAACATTTTTTAAATTCATTTATGGGACCTGGGCATCACTGGGGGACAGTATTTATTGCCCATATCGAGTTCCCATTGGAGGGCAGCTGAGAGTCAACCACATTGCAGTGGTTCTGGAGTCACATGTAAGCCAGACCGGGTAAGGATGGCAGATTTCCCTTCCTGAAGGACATTCGTGACCCAGATGGGTTTTTCCAGCGTTGGTTTCATTGTCTTCAGTAGATTCTTAACTCCAGATATTTTTTATTGAATTCAAAATCCCCCATCTGCTGTGGTGGGATTTGAACCCAGGCCCCCAGAACGTGGGCTGAGTTTCTGGAATAAGTGTTCAGCAATAATACCACAAGGCAATCGCCTCCCCATTATTGTTTAAATCACTGTTGTAGTCATTCCTTCCCTATCCACACACTGATTGTTTTTGGATTTGGATGAATTCTGACAGTGTGATTGTGAATAGTGACATTGGGGAAAAGGATATGGAAAGATGTTTTGCAATGAGGAGCTTGTTCAGTGTTGAATGTGTCAGTCACTTAACTGATTGTGAATGAATGGGAATTTCAGATTGATTCTGTACCCCGAATGTTAACATAAATCCATCTAATCCACAGGGACGGGACCTTCCAGCAGCTATGGTAAATATATTTACTCCAAATTAGTTTTCTTCAATCTTAATATTTGTCCCTCTTCATCAATAGTAAAGGTGGGCAGGGTAAGGTTTTTATTATTCATTTGTGGGACATGTGTGTCACTGGCTGGCCAGCATTTTCACCCATCCCTAGTTTCCCTTGGAGGACAATTAAGAGTCAATCACATTGTTGTTGCTCTGGAGTCACCCATCGGCCAGACTGGGTAGGGACAGCTGATTTCCTTCACTGATGGGACATTAGTGAACCAATCTGTTTTTCCGATAATCAAGAATACTTTAATTGTCATCCGTAGATTCTTAATACCAAATATTTTTCATTACGTTGAAATTCCATTTCCTGCCATGGTGGGATTTGAACCCACATCCCCAGAGCATGATCTGAGTTTCTGGATTAATAGTCCAGAGATAATACCACTCAGCCATCACCTCCCCATTACGGCTGTTAAAATCATTGTTGTAGTCATTCCTTCTCTGTCCACACACTGATTGTTTTTGGATTTGGATGAATTGTGACAATGTGATTGTGAATAGTGACATTGGGGAAAAGGATATGGAAAGATGTTTTGCAATGAGGAGCTTGTTCAGTGCTGAATGTGTCAGTCACTGTACTGATTGTGAATGAATGGGAATTTCAGATTGATTCTGTACCCCGAACGTTAACATAAATCCATCTAATCCACAGGGTCGGGACATCCCAGCAACCATGGTAAATACTTTTTCTCCGAGTTAGTTTTCTTCAAATAGTAATTTCCATTCTTTTTCATCAATAATAAAGGTCAGCAGGATACATTTTTTTCAATTAATTTATGGGACCTGTGCATCACTGGGGGACCAGCATTTATTGCCCATATCGACTTTCCATTGGAGGGCAGCTGAGAGTCAACCACATTGCTGTGGCTCTGGAGTCACATGTAAGCCAGACCGGGTAAGGACGGCAGATTTCCTTCCCTGAAGGACATTCGTGACCCAGATGGGTTTTCCCAACAATGATTCCATTGCCTTCAGTAGATTCTTAACTCCAGATATTTTTTATTGAATTCAAAATCCCCCATCTGCCGTGGTGGGATTTGGACCCAGGCCCCCAGAGCATGGGCTGAGTTTCTGGAATAAGTGTTCAGAGATAATACCACTCGGCAATCGCCTCCCCATTATTGTTAAAATCATTGTTGTAGTCATTCCTTCTCTATCCACACTCTGATTGTTTTTGGATTTGGATGAATTGTGACAATGTGATTGTGAATAGTGACATTGGGGAAAAGGATATGGAAAGATGTTTTGCAATGAGGAGCTTGTTCAGTGCTGAATGTATCAGTCACTGTACTGATTGTGAATGAATGGGAATTTCATATTGATTCTGTACCCCGAATGTTAACATAAGCCCATCTAATCCACAGGGACGGGACCTTCCAGCAGCTATGGTAAATATTTTTACTCCGAGTTAGTTTTCTTCAATTTTAATATTTGCTCCTCTCCATCAATAATAGAGGTGGGCAGGGTAAGGTTTTTATTATTCATTTGTGGGACAGGTGTGTCACTGGCTGGCCAGCATTTTTACCCATGCCTAGTTTCCCTTGGAGGGCAATTAAAAGTCAACCGTATTGCTGTGGCTCAGGAGTCACATGTAGGCCAGACCAGGTAAGGACAGCAGATTTCCTTCCCTACAGGGCATTAGTGACCCAGGTGAGTTTCTCCAACAATGGTTTCATGACCGTCAGTCAATTCTTAATTCCAGGTTTATAAAGTTGAGTCCTTCCTTGGTAGGCTTCGAACCTGGGTGCCAAACTATTAACTGCGTTTCTAGATTAATAATCCAGCGATAATACCACTCTGCCATCGCCTCCCCACTGTTGTTGTTTAAATCATTGTTGTAGTTATTCCTTCACTATCCACACACTGATTGTTGTTGGATTTGGATGAATTGTGACAATGTGATTGTGAATAGTGACATTGGGGAAAAGGATATGGAAAGATGTTTTGCAATGAGGAGCTTGTTCAGTGCTGAATGTGTCAGTCACTGTGCTGATTGTGAATGAATGGGAATTTCAGATTGATTCTGTACCCCGAATGTTAACATCAATCCATCTAATCCACAGGGACGGGACCTTCCAGCAGCTATGGTAAATACATTTATTCCAAGTTAGTTTTCTTCAATCTTAATATTTGTTCCTCTTCATCAATAATAAAGGTGGGCAGGGTAAGGTTTTTATTATTCATTTGTGGGACATGTGTGTCACTGGCTGGCCAGCATTTTCACCCATCCCTTGTTTCCCTTGGAGGACAATTAAGAGTCAACCACATTGTTGTTGCTCTGGAGTCACCCATAGGCCAGACTGGGTAGGGACAGCAGATTTCCTTCACTGATGGGACATTAGTGAACCAATCTGTTTTTCCGATAATCAAGAATACTTTAATTGTCATCCGTAGATTCTTATTTCCAAATATTTTTCATTGCGTTGAATTTCCATTTCCTGCCATGGTGGGATTTGAACCCACATCCCCAGAGCATGAGCTGAGTTTCTGGATTAATAGTCCAGAGATAATACCACTCAGCCATCACCTCCCCATTGCGGCTGTTAAAATCATTCTTGTAGTCATTCCTTCTCTGTCCGCACACTGATTGTTTTTGGATTTGGATGAATTGTGACAATGTGATTGTGAATAGTGACATTGGGGAAAAATAAATGGAAAGATGTTTTGCAATGAGGAGCTTGTTCAGTGCTGAATGTGTCAGCCACTGTACTGATTGTGAATGAATGGGAATTTCAGATTGATTCTGTACCCCGAACGTTAACATAAATCCATCTAATCCACAGGGTCTGGACATCCCAGCGACCATGGTAAATACTTTTTCTCCGAGATAGTTTTCTTCAAATAGTAATTTCCATTCTTTTTCATCAATAATAAAGGTCAGCAGGATACATTTTTTTCAATTAATTTATGGGACCTGGGCATCACTGGGGTGGACAGCATTTATTGCCTATATCGACTTTCCATTGGAGGGCAGCTGAGAGTCAACCACATTGCTGTGGCTCTGGAGTCACATGTAAGCCAGACCGGGTAAGGATGGCAGATTTCCTTCCCTGAAGGACATTCGTGACCCAGATGGGTTTTTCCAACAATGGTTCCGTCGCCTTCAGTAGATTCTTAACTCCAGATATTTTTTATTGAATTCAAAATCCCCCATCTGCCGTGGTGGGATTTGGACCCAGGCCCCCAGAGCATGGGCTGAGTTTCTGGAATAAGTGTTCAGAGATAATACCACTCGGCAATTGCCTCCCCATTATTGTTAAAATCATTGTTGTAGTCATTCCTTCTCTGTCCACACACTGATTGTTTCTGGATTTGGATGAATTGTGACAATGTGATTGTGAATAGTGACATTGGGGAAAAGGATATGGAAAGATGTTTTACAATGAGGAGCTTGTTCAGTGCTGAATGTGTCAGTCACTGTACTGATTGTGAATGAATGGGAATTTCAGATTGATTCTGTACCCCGAATGTTAACATAAATCCATCTAATCCACAGGGATGGGACCTTCCAGCAGCTATGGTAAATATATTTATTCCAAGTTAGTTTTCTTCAATCTTAATATTTGCTCCTCTCCATCAATAATAGAGGTGGGCCGGGTAAGTTTTTTATAATTCATTTATGGGACCTTGGTGTCACTGGCTGGCCAGAATTTATTGCCCATATCGAGTTGCCCTCATTCAGAGGGCAATGGAGAGACAAACACATTTCTGTAGCTCTGGAGTCACCCATCGGCCAGACTGGGTAAGGACAGCAGATTTCCTACCCTAGACAGACATTAGTGAACCAGATGTATTTTTCCAACAATGGTTTCATTGTCTTCAGTAGATTCTTATCTCCAGATATTTTTTGTTGAAATCAAATTCCACCATCTGCTATGGTGGGATTCGAACCCGGGTCCCGAAAACATGAGCTGATTTTCTGGATTAATAGTCTAGACATAATATCACAAGGCTATCACCTCCCCGTTATTGTTGTTAAAATTATTATTGCAGTCATCCTTCTCTGTCCACACACTGATTGTTTTTGGATTTGGATGAATTGTGACAATGTGATTGTGAATAGTGACATTGGGGAAAAGGATATGGAAAGATGTTTTGCAATGAGGAGCTTGTTCAGTGCTGAATGTGTCAGTCACTGTACTGATTGTGAATGAATGGGAATTTCAGATTGATTCTGTACCCCGAATGTTAACATAAATCCATCTAATCCACAGGGTCTGGACCTTCCAGTGGCCATGGTAAATATTTTTATTCTGAGCTGGTTTTCTTCAATTTTAATTTTCATTCTTCTTCATCAATAATAAAGTTGGGCAGGGAACATTTTTTAAATCCATTTATGGGACCTGGGCATCACTGGGGGGACAGTATTTATTGCCCATATCGAGTTCCCATTGGAGGGCAGCTGAGAGTCAACCACATTGCAGTGCATCTGGAGTCACATGTAAGCCAGACCGGGTAAGGATGGCAGATTTCCTTCCCTGAAGGACATTAGTGATCCAGGTGAGTTTTTCCAACAATGGCTTCATTGTCTTCAGTAGATTCTTAACTCCGGATATTATTTATTGAATTCAAATTCCACCATCTATTGTGGTGGGATTTGGGCCCAGGCCCCAGAACATGAGCTGAGCTTCTGGATTAATAGTCCAGTGATAATGCCAACCGGCCATCGCCTTCCCATTGTTGTTGTTAAAATCATTGTTGTATATATTCCTTCACTGCCTGCGCACTGATTGTTTTGGATTTGGATGAATTGTGACAATGTGATTGTGAATAGTGACATTGGGGAAAAGGATATGGAAAGATGTTTTACAATGAGGAGCTTGTTCAGTGCTGAATGTGTCAGTCACTGTACTGATTGTGAATGAATGGGAATTTCAGATTGATTCTGTACCCCAAATGTTAACATAAATCCATCTAATCCACAGGGACGGGACCTTCCAGCAGCTATGGTAAATATTTTTACTCCGGGTTAGTTTTCTTCAATTTTAATATTTGCTCCTCTCCATCAATAATAAAGGTGGGCAGGGTAAGGTTTTTATTATTCATTTGTGGGACATGTGTGTCACTGGCTGGCCAGCCTTTTCACCCATCCCTAGTCTGCCTTGGAGGGCAATTAAAAGTCAACCGTATTGCTGTGGCTCAGGAGTCACATGTAGGCCAGACCAGGTAAGGACAGCAGATTCCCTTCCCCACAGGGGCATGAGTGACCCAGGTGAGTTTCTCCAACAATGGTTTCATGACCGTCAGTCAATTCTTAATTCCAGGTTTATAAAGTTGAGTTCTTCTTTGATAGGATTCGAACCTGGGTGCCAAACTATTAACTGCGTTTCTAGATTAATAATCCAGCGATAATACCACTCCGCCATCACCTCCCCACTGTTGTTGTTTAAATCATTGTTGTAGTTATTCCTTCCCTATCCACCATCTGATTGTTTTTGGATTTGGATGAATTGTGACAATGTGATTGTGAATAGTGACATTGGGGAAAAGGATATGGAAAGATGTTTTGCAATGAGGAGCTTGTTTAGTGCTGAATGTGTCAGTCACTGTACTGATTGTGAATGAATGGGAATTTCAGATTGATTCTGTACCCCGAATGTTAACATAAATCCATCTAATCCACAGGATCTGGACATCCCAGCGACCATGGTAAATATTTTTTCTCCGAGTTAGTTTTCTTCAAAATGTAATTTCCATTCTTTTTCATCAATAATAAAGGTCAGCAGGAAATATTTTTTACAATTAATTTATGGGACCTGGGCATCACTGGGGGAACAGCATTTATTGCCCATATCAAGTTGCCATTGGAGGGCAGCTGAGAGTCAACCACATTGCTGTGGTTCTGGAGTCACATGTAAGCCAGACTGGGTGAGGATGGCAGATTTCCTTCCCTGAAGGACATTAGTGACCCAGATGGGTTTTTCAAACAATGGTTTCATGGCCTTCAGTAGATTCTTAACTCCAGATATTTTTCATTGAATTCAAAATCCCCCATCTGCCGTGGTGGGATTTGAACCCAGGCCCCCAGAACATGGGCTGAGTTTCTGGAATAAGTGTTCAGCAGTAATACCACAAGGCAATCGCCTCCCCATTATTGTTTAAATCATTGTTGTAGTCATTCCTTCCCTATCCACACACTGATTGTTTTTGGATTTGGATGAATTGTGACAATGTGATTGTGAATAGTGACATTGGGGAAAAGGATATGGAAAGATGTTTTACAATGAGGAGCTTGTTCAGTGCTGAATGTGTCAGTCACTGTACTGATTGTGAATGAATGGGAATTTCAGATTGATTCTGTACCCCAAATGTTAACATAAATCCATCTAATCCACAGGGACGGGACCTTCCAGCAGCTATGGTAAATATTTTAACTCCGAGTTAGTTTTCTTCAATTTTAATATTTGCTCCTCTCCATCAATAATAAAGGTGGGCAGGGTAAGGTTTTTATTATTCATTTGTGGGACATGTGTGTCGCTGGCTGGCCAGCATTTTTACCCATCCCTAGTTTCCCTTGGAGGGCAATTAAAAGTCAACCGTATTGCTGTGGCTCAGGAGTCACATGTAGGCCAGACCAGGTAAGGACAGCAGATTTCCTTCCCCACAGGGGCATGAGTGACCCAGATGAGTTTCTCCAACAATGGTTTCATGACCGTCAGTCAATTCTTAATTCCAGGTTTATAAAGTTGAGTTCTTCCTTGGTAGGATTCGAACCTGGGTGCCAAACTATTAACTGCGTTTCTAGATTAATAATCCAGCGATAATACCACTCTGCCATCACAGCCCCACTGTTGTTGTTAAAATCATTGTTGTAGTTATTCCTTCTCTATCCACACACTGATTGTTTTTGGATTTGGATGAATTGTGACAATGTGATTGTGAAAAGTGCCATTGGGGAAAAGGATATGGAAAGATGTTTTGCAATGAGGAGCTTGTTCAGTGCTGAATGTGTCAGTCACTGTACTGATTGTGAATGAATGGGAATTTCAGATTGATTCTGTACCCCGAATGTTAAATCCATCTAATCCACAGGGACGGGACCTTCCAGCAGCTATGGTAAATATATTTATTCCAAGTTAGTTTTCTTCAATCTTAATATTTGCTCCTCTTCATCAATAATAAAGGTGGGCAGGGTAAGGTTTTTATTATTCATTTGTGGGACTTGTGTGTCACTGGCTGGCCAGCATTTTCACCCATCCCTAGTTTCCCTTGGAGGACAATTAAGAGTCAATCACATTGCTGTTGCTCTGGAGTCACCCATAGGCCAGACTCGGTAGGGACAGCAGATTTCCTTCACTGATGGGACATTAGTGAACCAATCTGTTTTTCCGATAATCAAGAATACTTTAATTGTCATCAGTAGATTCTTAATACCAAATATTTTTCATTACGTTGAAATTCCATTTCCTGCCATGGTGGGATTTGAACCCACATCCCTAGAGCATGAGCTGAGTTTCTGGATTAATAGTCCAGAGATAATACCACTCAGCCATCACCTCCCCATTACGGCTGTTAAAATCATTGTTGTAGCCATTCCTTCCCTATCCACACACTGATTGTTTTTGGATTTGGATGAATTGTGACAATGTGATTGTGAATAGTGACATTGGGGAAAAGGATATGGAAAGATGTTTTGCAATGAGGAGCTTGTTCAGTGCTGAATGTGTCAGTCACTGTACTGATTGTGAATAAATGGGAATTTCAGATTGATTCTGTACCCCGAACGTTAACATAAATCCATCTAATCCACAGGGTCTGGACATCCCAGCGACCATGGTAAATATATTTACTCTGACTTAGTTTTCTTCAATTTTAATTTTCATTGTTCTTCATCAATAATAAAGGTGGGCAGGAACTTTGTTTTAATTCATTGATGGCACCTGGGCATCACTTGGGGGACCAGTATTTATTGCCCATATCGAGTTGCGATTGGAGGGCAGCTGAGAGTCAACCACATTGCTGTGGCTCTGGAGTCACATGTAAGCCAGACCAGGTAAGGATGGCAGATTTCCTTCCCTGAAGGACATTCGTGACCCACTTGGGTTTTTCCAACAATGGTTTCATTGCCTTCAGTCGATTCTTAACTGCAGATATTTTTTATTGAGTTCGAAATTCCCCATCTGCCGTGGCGGGTTTCGAACCCGGGTTGCCAGAACATGAGCTGAGTTCCTGGAATAAGTATTCAGCGATAATACCACTCTGCCATCACCTTCCTATTATTGTTGGTAAATATTTTTATTCCGAGTTAGTTTTCTTCGATTTTAATACTTGTTCCTCTTCATCAATAATAAAGGTGGGCAGGGTAAGTACAAACTGAAATTCAGAGCCCCTGTAAACAAAAGGCATCCATACCTCATATAATCACTCAAGGATACTTTCCCACTTGTTAGAAAGGGACTGATGATGAGAATTTCCTCTCGTAACGATTTTAATCAGGTAATTGAGGTTGGCTGCTTGAATATGAGCTCCCTGATTAAGGCCAAACTGATGGCGTGTCAGTTCCTCTGGCACTCTGGATGGAGCCTGATCCCTGGCAGCACTCTGTATAGTGTTGCTGGATCTTGTGAATACAGGGGTTTTGGTGAAGGGACTTCTGCTTCCGAGACTTATTACACCTCTGGTCATTGCTAATGGCAGCACGCCATGCTAACATGAAAAACAAAATCAATAGATCACTCCACAGTGTCAATTATTAATTTTAATTCAGATTCTTAGTTTAATTTAATATTTGCATAATGTTTCCTCAGAATTGACCTCAAGAAACTGCGCACAAAAGCCGAAGTTTAGTCCCCTCTGTTAGGGCCTCATTGTTTCTGTCTGACTCTGAGGTGCGATCATTAACCAGACCAGTGCTGGGTGTATCAGTCAATGCACCAATTGTGTTGTAAAGTGTATTTTCAATTGATTTTTCAATCAACGTTAACACCAATCTCTCTGTCCTGCAGGAGGTGGTCAAGAATCTAGTTACGGTAAATATTTTAAATTGCAGACATTATCTTCTTCAGGTTTATTATGCACAGCAAATCAGGGGATTGAATCACAGGCCATCTAATCAATAATATTCATTCATAATCCCACATCTCATATGACTTCTGTTACGAACTGGATGGGAAACTCCAAGGTGCGTTATGAAGTTAGCCTAGATCCTCACTTTTACATTTGATTTTGACAAAAGGTTTTTCACTCCAGGGATGATTCAAGTGACCCACGAGGGAGCTTTTATCAAAATGAACTTTATTCCAGAACACAGTTAGAATATAACAAAAATAATTAGCATAATCCTTACCAATTAATCTTGAAAAAGTATAATTCTAGCTAATTCAGCTAGCCAACTCTGTTGTTCCAGTTAGCAGTATCTCCCATTGACATAGATCTCTTCTTTGGAATGAGTTAGCACAGAAAGCAAAGAGACAGGCTTCCCGCTGGGCACCACAGCCCAGTTTAGTTCCAGAAATCGGCATGGAGTGGCTTAAGTTATTTAAATAGAGTTATTAGTTATACATGTTATTAGTGGGCCCATGACTGACGTTTCTGGGCCCACTGGCCTCTTCTGTGCCCACTGGCTGATATAACCAAAGGGTTTTATTTCCGTTTTTATGCAAGACCAGCACTTTTATGGGAGAATCCCATCCTTAGAATCCCTACAATGCAGAAGAAGGCCACTTGTCCCATCGATCCTGCACTGACTTTTTGACAGAGTGTCTTATCCATTGGTTCTTAGGAATGAAAGAGACAAATGAATATTTCACTGATTGCTTTTGGATTTTATTTGGATGAATTGTGACAATGTGATTGTGAATAGTGACATTGGGGAAAAGGATATGGAAAGATGTTTTGCAATGAGGAGCTTGTTCAGTGCTGAATGTGTCAGTCACTGTACTGATTGTGAATGAATGGGAATTTCAGATTGATTCTGTACCCCGAACGTTAACATAAATCCATCTCATCCATAGGGTCTGGACATCCCAGCAGCTATGGTAAATATTTTTATTCCGAATTAGTTTTCTTCAAATGATAATTTTCACTCTTCTTCATCAGTAATAAAGTTGGGCAGGGTAAGCTTTTTATTATTCATTTATGGGACACGGGAATCACTGGCTGGCCACATTTATTGCCCATATCCAGTTGCCCTCATTCAGAGGGCAATTGAGGGTCAACCACATTGCTGTGGCTCTGGAGTCACCCAGAGGCCAGACTGGGTAAGGACAGCAGATTTCCTTCCTGAAGGGACATTAGTGAACCAGATGGGTTTTTCATTGTCACCAGTGGATTCTCAACTCCAGATATTTTCCATTTAATTCAAATCTCACCATTTGCCATGGCGGAATTTGAACCCGGGTCCACAGAGCATGAGCTGGATTTCTGGATTAATAGTCCAGTGATAATTCCACTCGGCTATCACCTCCCCGTTATTGTTGTTAAAATCATTGTTGCACTCATTCCTTCTCTGTCCACACACTGATTGTTTTTGGATTTGGATGAATTGTGACAATGTGATTGTGAATAGTGACATTGGGGAAAAGGATATGGAAAGGTGTTTTGCAATGAGGAGCTTGTTCAGTGCTGAATGTGTCAGTCACTGTACTGATTGTGAATGAATGGGAATTTCAGACTGATTCTGTACCCCGAATGTTAACATAAATCCATCTAATCCACAGGGTCTGGACAATCCACCGACCATGGTAAATATTTTTATTCCGAGTTAGTTTTCTTCAATCTTAATATTCGTTCCTCTTCATCAATAATAAAGGTGGGCAGGGTAAGTACAAACTGAAATTCAGAGCCCCTGTAAACAAAAGGCATCCATACCTCATACAATCACTCAAGGATATCTTCCTACTTGTTAGAAAGGGACTGATGATGAGAATTTCCTCTCGTAACGGTTTTAATCAGGCAATTGAGGTTGGCTGCTTGAATATGAGCTCCCTGATTAAGGCCAAACTGATGGCGTGTCAGTTCCTCTGGCACTCCGGATAGAGACTGCACCCTGGCAGCACTCTGTATAATGTTGCTGGAGTTGGAATTCAAGAGATTTTGGTGAAGGAACTTTTGCTTCCGTTGACTTATTACGTCTCTGATCACTGCTAATGGCGGCACACCATGCTAACATGGAAACAAAATCAGTGGATTACTCAGAGGTGTCAATTATTAATTTTAATTCAGATTCCTGGTTTAATTTAATATTTACATAATGTATTCTCAGAATTGACCGCACGAAACTGTGCTGAGGTGTAGTTGCCTTCATTATCATCTCACTGTTTCTTTCTGACCTTGAGTTGTGATCATTAACTAGACCAGTGCTGGGTGTATCAGTCAATGCACCAACTGTGTTGTAAAGTGTATTTTCAATTGATTCTTCAGTCAATGTTAACACCAATCTCTCTGTCCCTCAGGAGATGGTCAAGATTCTGGTTCTGGTAAATATTTTAAATTGCAGAGATTATTTTCTTCAGGTTTATTATGCACAGCAAATCAGGGGACTGAATCACAGGTAGTCTAATCAGTAATATTTGTTCATAATCCCACATCTCATATCACTTCTGTTCCGGACTAGATGGGGAACTCCAAGGTGTGTTGTGAAGTTAGACTAGATCCTCACTTTTACATTTGATTTTGACAAAAGGTGTTTCACCCCAGGGATGATTCAAGTGACTTAGTAGGGAGCTTTTATCAAAATGAACCTTATTCTGGACTACAGTTAGAATCTAACAAAAATAATTAGCATTTCCTCTCAGAACCTTTTTAATCAGGTAATTGAAGTTTGCTGCTTGGATATTAACTCCCTGGTTGAGGACAAATTGATGGTCCAATCAGTGGTCCCAAGTGAGTGTCAGTTCCTCTGGCACTGGAGACTGCACCCTGACCACAGTCTGTATAGTGTAGCTGGATCTTGTGAATACAGGGATCTTGGTGAAGGGACTTCATCCTCCTGAAGTTATTACACCTCTGGTCATTACTATTGGCTGCATACCATGTGAACATGAAATACAAAATCAACAGATCATTCCACAGTGTCAATTATTAATTTTAATTCAGATTCTTAGTTCAATTTAATATTTACATAATGTTTTCTCAGGATTGACCACAAGAAACTGTGCACAAGGTTTAGTTGCCTTTGATATGGTTTCACTGTTTCTGTCTGACCTTGAGGTGTGCTCATTAACCAGACCAGTGCTGGGTGTACCAGTCACTGCACCAGTTGTGTTATAATGTAGATATTCAAATAATTCTTCAGACAATGTTAACACTAATCTCTCTTTCCCACAGGAGGTGGTCAAGGTTCCAGTTATGGTAAAAAATTTAAATTGCAGACATTATTTTATTCAAGTTTATTATGCACAGCAAATCAGTGGACTGAGTCACAGGTTGTCTCATCAATAATATTCATTCATAATCCCACATCTCATATGACTTCTGTTACGGACTGGATGGGAAACTCTAAGGTGTGTTATGAAGTTAGCCTAGATCCTCACTTTTACATTTGATTTTGACAAAAGGTTTTTCACTCCAGATATGACTCAAGTGACCCACTAGGGAGCTTTTATCAAAACAAAGGTTATTTAGCAACACAGTCAGAATATAACAAAAGAGTTAGCTTTATCTTTATCAATTGAACTTGACCAAGTATAATTCTTAACAGCTAGCTATCTCTACTGTTCCAGTTCAGCAGACATAAGTCCCTTCTTTAGAATGAGTTAGCACAGGAATCAAAGATGCAGGCCCTCTGCTGGGTGCCACAATTCAGTTTAGTTCCAGAAATCGGCGTGGAGCTGGTTAAATTGTTTAAATGATGATTTATATGTTATTAGCGGGCGCGGACTGAAGTTTCTGGGCCTACCGGCCTCTTCCCTCCCGCCAGGGGTGTTTCACTCCAGCAGGGTTTTGCAGTAGCGCCCCACTAACGGGGAGCTGATGGTCAACACTGCTGGAGTGAAGAGAGGCCATGGCGATCCCCCCACCCCCCCGCCAAGAGGTCAGGATAAGGAAGGGTATTCCCTGAACTATGCCAGCTTGGCAGTGCCAGACTGACCTTCAGCACTGCCGAAGGGGCAAAGTGGTTATGTCCAGTGGACACCTTGGCACTGCCAATTGGGCATTGGCCAGTGCCAAGGGGGCAGGGCAAGGGAGTGAGGCCTATAGCTGCAGAGTCTCTTGGGGAGCTTTTTAGGGGTAGGGAGTTGTCGCTGCCCCTTTGCATTCAGAGGGTGGGAGGCCAGCGAAATGGGCTGACCATCGTGTGTTGAGGGAGGGAGGGGTGGTGAGGGGATTGGCCTGCTGGGGGAATTGGGGCCTAACGGGGTGGCCAGGACTGCAGGGGGAGGGGGATTGGGTTCGGGGCTACCAGTGGCTGGGGGAATCGGGAGATCGGGACAGCCGAGGGTTGGAGGGGATGGGAGGGGAGATCGAAGCGGGTAGGGTGGGGTGGGGGAATATTGAGGTGGGCCAGCAGCATGGCGGGGGGAACTCGAGGCTAGCCTGGACACATCTGGAGTGCCAATTGGGCACAGAGGGGTTGGATTGCCAAAGATGCAGGGCTGCGGGGCTGGCCAATGATCGAGGGGGCAGCGCTCGGGAGGCTGGCAGTGCGGAGTCACTACACATGCTCTGATCTTGGCACTGACAGATCGACACATGCACAATGGCCCACTCAGTGGCGTGGTGTCGGCCCTCCAGCGGGAATAGGCCCCACCCACTGAGTTTTAAATGAGATTCACGCTGAGACTCTTAACAGTACACAGAGTAACACTCATTTTGAGAATCCTGCTGATATACCCACTGGATTTACTCCAGTTTTTACACAAATTTGACACTTTTTTGGGAGATTCTCACCCATAGAATCTGTGCAGTGCAGAAGGAGGCCATTCAGCCCATCAATTCTGCACTGACTTTTTTAAAGAGTCTCTTATCCACTGGCTCTAAGGAATGAAAGAGAATAATGAATATTTCACTGATTGTTTTTGGATTTGGATGAATTGTGACAATGTGATTGTGAATAGTGACATTGGGGAAAAGGATATGGAAAGATGTTTTGTAATGAGGAGCTTGTTCAGTGCTGAATGTGTCAGTCACTGTACTGATTGTGAATGAATGGGAATTTCAGACTGATTCTGTACCCCAAATGTTAACATAAATCCATCTAATCCACAGGGTCTGGACATCCCACCGACCATGGTAAATATTTTTATTCTGAGTTAGTTTTCTTCAATTTTAATTTTCATTCTTCTTCATCAATAATAAAGGTGGGCAGGATAAGTTTTTTTAAGTTCATTTATGGTTCATGGGTATCATTGGGGGGCCAGTATTTATTGCCCATATCGAGTTGCCATTGGAGGGTAGCTGAGAGTCAACCACATTGCTGTGGCTCTGGAGTCATATGTAAGCCAGACCGGGTAAGGATGGCAGATTTCCTTCCCTCAAGGACATTAGTGACCCAGATGGGTTTCATTGTCTTCAGTAGATTCTTAACTCCAGATATTTTTGATTGAATTCGAAATCCACCATCTGCTGTGGTGGGATTTGAATCAGGGTCACCAGAACATGAGCTGAGTTTCTGGATTAATAATCCAGCCTGAATACCACTGGACCATCACCTCCCCATTATTGTTGTTAAAATCATTGTTGCATTCATTCCTTCTCTGTCCACACACTGATTGTTTTTGGATTTGGATGAATTGTGACAATGTGATTGTGAATAGTGACATTGGGGAAAAGGATATGGAAAGATGTTTTACAATGAGGAGCTTGTTCAGTGCTGAATGTGTCAGTCACTGTACTGATTGTGAATGAATGGGAATTTCAGATTGATTCTGTCCCCGAATGTTAACATAAATCCATCTAATCCACAGGGACGGGACCTTCCAGCAGCTATGGTAAATATTTTTATTCTGAGTTAGTTTCTTCAATTTTAATATTTATTCTGCTTCACCGGTAATAGAGGTGGGCAGGGTAAGTTTTTTATAATTCATTTCTGGGACCTGGGTGTCTCTGGCTGGCCAGCATTTATTACCCATATCCAGTTGCCCTCATGCAGAGGGCAGTTGAGAGTCAACTACGTTGCTGTAGCTCTGGAGTCACCCAGAGGTCAGACCGGGTAAGGACAGCAGATTTCCTTCCTGAAAGGGACATTAGTGACCCAGATATGTTTTTCCGACAGTCAGCAACAGTTTAATCATTATCAGTAGATTCTTAATTCCAGATATTTTTCATTGAATTAAAATTCCATTATCCACCATGGTGGCATTCGAACCCATCTGCCCAGAGCATGAGCAGAGTTTCTGGATTAATAGTCTAGAGATAATAACACTGGACCATCACCTCCCCATTATTGTTGTTAAAATCATTCTGTAGTCATTCCTTCCCTATCCACACACTGATTGTTTTTGGATTTAGATGAATTGTGACAATGTGATTGTGAATAGTGACATTGGGGAAAAGGGTATGGAAAGATGTTTTACAATGAGGAGATTGTTCAGTGCTGAATGTGTCAGTCACTGTACTGATTGTGAATGAATGGGAATTTCAGATTGATTCTGTACCCCGAATGTTAAGATAAATCCATCTAATCCACAGGGTCTGGACATCCCACCGACCATGGTAAATATTATTATTCTGAGTTAGTTTTCTTCAATTTTAATTTTCATTCTTCTTCATCAATAATAAAGGTGGGCAGGATAAGTTTTTTTAATTCATTTATGGTTCATGGGTATCACTGGGGGGACAGCATTTATTGCCCATATCGAGTTTCCATTGGAGGGCAGCTGAGAGTCAACCACATTGCTGTGGCTCTGGAGTCACATGTAAGCCAGACTGGGTAAGGATGGCAGATTTCCTTCTCTGAAGGATATTAGTGACCCAGATGGGGTTTTCCAACAATGGTTTAATTGTTTTCAGCAGATTCTTAATTCCAGATATTTTTGATTGAACTTGAAACCCACCATCTGCTGTGGTGGGATTCGAATCAGGGTCGCCAGAACATGAGCTGAGTTTCTGGATTAATAATCCAGCCAGAATACCACTGGACCATCACCTCCCCATTATTGTTGTTAAAATCATTGTTGCACTCATCCCTTCTCTGTCCACACACTGGTTGTTTTTGGATTTGGATGAATTGTGACAATGTGATTGTGAATAGTGACATTGGGGAAAAGGATATAGAAAGATGTTTTGCAATGAGGAGCTTGTTCAGAGCTGAATGTGTCAGTCACTGTACTGATTGTGAATGAATGGGAATTTCAGATTGATTCTGTACCCCGAATGTTAACATAAATCCATCTAATCCACAGGGACGGGACCTTCCAGCAGCTATGGTAAATATTTTTATTCTGAGTTAGTTTCTTCAATTTTAATATTTATTCTTCTTCACCAGTAATAGAGGGTAAGTTTTTTATAATTCATTTCTGGGACATGGGTGTCTCTGGCTGGCCAGCATTTATTACCCACATCCAGTTGCCCTCATGCAGAGGGCAGTTGAGAGTCAACTACGTTGCTGTAGCTCTGGAGTCACCCAGAGGTCAGACCGGGTAAGGACAGCAGATTTCCTTCCTGAAAGGGACATTAGTGAACCAGATGGGTTTTTCCAACAGTCAACAATAGTTTCATTATTATCAGTAGATTCTTAATTCCAGATATTTTTCATTGAATTAAAATTCCATTATCTGCCATGGTGGCAATCGAACCCATCTGCCCAGAGCATGAGCCGAGTTTCTGGATTAATAGTCTCGAGATAATAACACTGGACCATCACCTCCCCATTATTGTTGTTAAATCATTGTTGTAGTCATTCCTTCTCTGTCCACGCACTGATTGTTTTTGGATTTGGATGAATTGTGACAATGTGATTGTGAATAGTGACATTGGGGAAAAGGATATGGAAGGATGTTTTGCAATGAGGAGCTTGTTCAGTGCTGAATGTGTCAGTCACTGTACTGATTGTGAATGAATGGGAATTTCAGATTGATTCTGTACCCCAAATGTTAACATAAACCCATCTAATCCACAGGGTCTGGACATCCCACCAACCATGGTAAATATTTTTATTCTGAGTTAGTTTTCTTCAATTTTAATTTTCATTCTTCTTCATCAATAATAAAGGTGGGCAGGATAAGTTTTTTTAAGTTCATTTATGGGACATGGGTATTATTGGGGGGCCAGTATTTATTGCCCATATCGAGTTGCCATTGGAGGGCAGCTGAGAGTCAACCACATTGCTGTGGCTCTGGAGTCACATGTAAACCAGACTGGGTAAGGATGGCAGATTTCCCTCCCTGAAGGATATTAGTGATCCAGATGGGTTTTTCAAACAATGGTTTCATTGTCTTCAGCAGATTCTTAATTCCAGATATTTTAGATTGAATTCGAAATCCACCATCTGCTGTGGTGGGATTCAAACCAGGGTCACCAGAACATGAGCTGAGTTTCTGGATTAATAATCCAGCCAGAATACCACTGGACCATCACCTCCCCATTATTGTAGTTAAAATCATTCTTGTAGTCATTCCTTCTCTGTCCACACACTGATTGTTTTTGGATTTGGATGAATTGTGACAATGTGATTGTGAATAGTGACATTGGGGAAAAGGATATGGAAAGATGTTTTACAATGAGGAGCTTGTTCAGTGCTGAATGTGTCAGTCACTGTACTGATTGTGAATGAATGGGAATTTCAGATTGATTTTGTCCCCGAATGTTAACATAAATCCATCTAATCCACAGGGACGGGTCCTTCCAGCAGCTATGGTAAATATTTTTATTCTGAGTTAGTTTCTTCAATTTTAATATTTATTCTTCTTCACCAGTAATAGAGGGTAAGTTTTTTATAATTCATTTCTGGGACATGGGTGTCTCTGGCTGGCCAGCATTTATTACCCATATCCAGTTGCCCTCATGCAGAGGGCAGTTGAGAGTCAACTACGTTGCTGTAGCTCTGGAGTCACCCAGAGGTCAGACCGGGTAAGGACAGCAGATTTCCTTCCTGAAAGGGACATTAGTGAACCAGATGGGTTTTTCCAACAGTCAACAATAGTTTCATTATTATCAGTAGATTCTTAATTCCAGATATTTTTCATTGAATTAAAATTCCATTATCTGCCATGGTGGCATTCGAACCCATCTGCCCAGAGCATGAGCCGAGTTTCTGGATTAATAGTCTAGAGATAATAACACTGGACCATCACCTCCCCATTATTGTTGTTAAATCATTGTTGTAGTCATTCCTTCTCTGTCCACGCACTGATTGTTTTTGGATTTGGATGAATTGTGACAATGTGATTGTGAATAGTGACATTGGGGAAAAGGATATGGAAAGATGTTTTACAATGAGGAGCTTGTTCAGTGCTGAATGTGTCAGTCACTGTACTGATTGTGAATGAATGGGAATTTCAGATTGATTCTGTACCCCAAATGTTAACATAAACCCATCTAATCCACAGGGTCTGGACATCCCACCAACCATGGTAAATATTTTTATTCTGAGTTAGTTTTCTTCAATTTTAATTTTCATTCTTCTTCATCAATAATAAAGGTGGGCAGGATAAGTTTTTTTAAGTTCATTTATGGGACATGGGTATTATTGGGGGGCCAGTATTTATTGCCCATATCGAGTTGCCATTGGAGGGCAGCTGAGAGTCAACCACATTGCTGTGGCTCTGGAGTCACATGTAAACCAGACTGGGTAAGGATGGCAGATTTCCCTCCCTGAAGGATATTAGTGATCCAGATGGGTTTTTCAAACAATGGTTTCATTGTCTTCAGCAGATTCTTAATTCCAGATATTTTTGATTGAATTCGAAATCCACCATCTGCTGTGGTGGGGTTCAAACCAGGGTCACCAGAACATGAGCTGATTTTCTGGATTAATAATCCAGCCAGAATACCACTGGAACATCACCTCCCCATTATTGTAGTTAAAATCATTGTTGTAGTCATTCCTTCTCTGTCCACACACTGATTGTTTTTGGATTTGGATGAATTGTGACAATGTGATTGTGAATAGTGACATTGGGGAAAAGGATATGGAAAGATGTTTTGCAATGAGGAGCTTGTTCAGTGCTGAATGTGTCAGTCACTGTACTGATTGTGAATGAATGGGAATTTCAGATTGATTCTGTACCCCGAATGTTAACATAAATCCATCTAATCCACAGGGACGGGACCTTCCAGCAGCTATGGTAAATATTTTTATTCCGAGTTAGTTTCTTCAATTTTAATATTTATTCTTCTTCACCGGTAATAGAGGTGGGCAGGGTAAGTTTTTTATAATTCATTTCTGGGACCTGGGTGTGTCTGGCTGGCCAGCATTTATTACCCATATCCAGTTGCCCTCATGCAGAGGGCAGTTGAGAGTCAACTACGTTGCTGTAGCTCTGGAGTCACCCAGAGGCCAGACCGGGTAAGGACAGCAGATTTCCTTCCTGAAAGGGACATTCGTGACCCAGATATGTTTTTCCGACAGTCAGCAACAGTTTAATTATTATCAGCAGATTCTTATTTCCAGATATTTTTCATTGAATTAAAATTCCATTATCCACCACGGTGGCATTCGAACCCATGTGCCCAGAGTATGAGCAGAGTTTCTGGATTAATAGTCTAGAGATAATAACACTGGACCATCACCTCCCCATTATTGCTGTTAAATCATTGTTGTAGTCATTCCTTCTCTATCCACGCACTGATTGTTTTTGGATTTGGATGAATTGTGACAGTGTGATTGTGAATAGTGACATTGGGGAAAAGGATATAGAAAGATGTTTTGCAATGAGGAGCTTGTTCAGTGCTGAATGTGTCAGTCACTGTACTGATTGTGAATGAATGGGAATTTCAGATTGATTCTGTACCCCGAATGTTAACATAAACCCATCTAATCCACAGGGTCTGGACATCCCACCGACCATGGTAAATATTTTTATTCTGAGTTAGTTTTCTTCAATATTAATTTTCATTCTTCTTCATCAATAATAAAGGTGGGCTGGATAAGTTTTTTTAAGTTCATTTATGGGACATGGGTATCACTTGGGGGGGACCAGTATTTATTGCCCATATCGAGTTGCCATTGGAGGGCAGCTGAGAGTCAACCACATTGCTGTGGCTCTGGAGTCACATGTAAACCAGACTGGGTAAGGATGGCAGATTTCCCTCCCTGAAGGATATTAGTGACCCAGATGGTGTTTTCCAACAATGGTTTCATTGTCTTCAGTAGATTCTTAATTCCAGATATTTTTGATTGAATTCGAAATCCACCATCTGCTGTGGTGGGATTCAAACCAGGGTCACCAGAACATGAGCTGAGTTTCTGGATTAATAATCCAGCCAGAATACCACTGGACCATCACCTCCCCATTATTGTAGTTAAAATCATTCTTGTAGTCATTCCTTCTCTGTCCACACACTGATTGTTTTTGGATTTGGATGAATTGTGACAATGTGATTGTGAATAGTGACATTGGGGAAAAGGATATGGAAAGATGTTTTACAATGAGGAGCTTGTTCAGTGCTGAATGTGTCAGTCACTGTACTGATTGTGAATGAATGGGAATTTCAGATTGATTTTGTCCCCGAATGTTAACATAAATCCATCTAATCCACAGGGACGGGTCCTTCCAGCAGCTATGGTAAATATTTTTATTCTGAGTTAGTTTCTTCAATTTTAATATTTATTCTTCTTCACCAGTAATAGAGGGTAAGTTTTTTATAATTCATTTCTGGGACATGGGTGTCTCTGGCTGGCCAGCATTTATTACCCATATCCAGTTGCCCTCATGCAGAGGGCAGTTGAGAGTCAACTACGTTGCTGTAGCTCTGGAGTCACCCAGAGGTCAGACCGGGTAAGGACAGCAGATTTCCTTCCTGAAAGGGACATTAGTGAACCAGATGGGTTTTTCCAACAGTCAACAATAGTTTCATTATTATCAGTAGATTCTTAATTCCAGATATTTTTCATTGAATTAAAATTCCATTATCTGCCATGGTGGCATTCGAACCCATCTGCCCAGAGCATGAGCAGAGTTTCTGGATTAATAGTCTAGAGATAATAACACTGGACCATCACCTCCCCATTATTGTTGTTAAATCATTGTTGTAGTCATTCCTTCTCTATCCACGCACTGATTGTTTTTGGATTTGGATGAATTGTGACAATGTGATTGTGAATAGTGACATTGGGGAAAAGGATATGGAAAGATGTTTTGCAATGAGGAGCTTGTTCAGTGCTGAATGTGTCAGTCACTGTACTGATTGTGAATGAATGGGAATTTCAGATTGATTCTGTACCCCAAATGTTAACATAAACCCATCTAATCCACAGGGTCTGGACATCCCACCAACCATGGTAAATATTTTTATTCTGAGTTAGTTTTCTTCAATTTTAATTTTCATTCTTCTTCATCAATAATAAAGGTGGGCTGGATAAGTTTTTTTAAGTTCATTTATGGGACATGGGTATTATTGGGGGGCCAGTATTTATTGCCCATATCGAGTTGCCATTGGAGGGCAGCTGAGAGTCAACCACATTGCTGTGGCTCTGGAGTCACATGTAAACCAGACTGGGTAAGGATGGCAGATTTCCCTCCCTGAAGGATATTAGTGACCCAGATGGGTTTTTCAAACAATGGTTTCATTGTCTTCAGCAGATTCTTAATTCCAGATATTTTTGATTGAATTCGAAATCCACCATCTGCTGTGGTGGGGTTCAAACCAGGGACACCAGAACATGAGCTGATTTTCTGGATTAATAATCCAGCCAGAATACCACTGGAACATCACCTCCCCATTATTGTAGTTAAAATCATTGTTAGTCATCCCTTCTCTGTCCACACACTGATTGTTTTTGGATTTGGATGAATTGTGACAATGTGATTGTGAATAGTGACATTGGGGAAAAGGGTATGGAAAGATGTTTTACAATGAGGAGCTTGTTCAGTGCTGAATGTGTCAGTCACTGTACTGATTGTGAATGAATGGGAATTTCAGATTGATTCTGTACCCCGAATGTTAACATAAATCCATCTAATCCACAGGGACGGGACCTTCCAGCAGCTATGGTAAATATTTTTATTCCGAGTTAGTTTTTTCAATTTTAATATTTATTTTTCTTCACCAGTAATAAAGGTGGGCAGGGTAAGTTTTTTATAATTCATTTATGGGACCTGGGTGTCTCTGGCTGGCCAGCATTTATTACCCATATCCAGTTGCCCTCATGCAGAGGGAAATTGAGAGTCAACTACGTTGCTGTAGCTCTGGAGTCACCCAGAGGCCAGACCGGGTAAGGACAGCAGATTTCCTTCATGAAAGGGACAGTAGTGACCCAGATATGTTTTTCCGACAGTCAGCAACAGTTTAATTATTATCAGTAGAGTCTTATTTCCAGATATTTTTCATTGAATTAAAATTCCATTATCCACCACGGTGGCATTCGAACCCATGTGCCCAGAGCACGAGCAGAGTTTCTGGATTAATAGTCTAGAGATAATAACACTGGACCATCACCTCCCCATTATTGTTGTTAAATCATTGTTGTAGTCATTCCTTCTCTATCCACGCACTGATTGTTTTTGGATTTGGATGAATTGTGAAAATGTGATTGTGAATAGTGACACTGGGGAAAAGGATATGGAAAGATGTTTTGCAATGAGGAGCTTGTTCAGTGCTGAATGTGTCAGTCACTGTACTGATTGTGAATGAATGGGAATTTCAGATTGATTCTGTACCCTGAGTATTAACATAAATCCATCTAATCCACAGGGTCTGGACATCCCACCGACCATGGTAAATATTTTTTTCTGAGTTAGTTTTCTTCAATTTTAATTTTCATTCTTCATCAATAATAAAAGTGGGCTGGATAAGTTTGTTTAAGTTCATTTATGGGACATGGGCATCACTGGGGGACCAGTATTTATTGCCCATATCGAGTTGCCATTGGAGGGCAGCTGAGAGTCAACCACATTGCTGTGGCTCTGGAGTCACATATAAACCAGACCGGGTAAGGATGGCAGATTTCCCTCCCTGAAGGATATTAGTGATCCAGATGGGTTTTTCCAACAATGGTTTCATTGTCTTCAGTAGATTCTTAATTCCAGATATTTTTGATTGAATTCGAAATCCACCATCTGCTGTGGTGGGATTCAAACCAGGGTCACCAGAACATGAGCTGAGTTTCTGGATTAATAATCCAGCCAGAATACCACTGGAACATCACCTCCCCATTATTGTAGTTAAAATCATTGTTAGTCATCCCTTCTCTGTCCACACACTGATTGTTTTTGGATTTGGATGAATTGTGACAATGTGATTGTGAATAGTGACATTGGGGAAAAGGAAATGGAAAGATGTTTTACAATGAGGAGCTTGTTCAGTGCTGAATGTGTCAGTCACTGTACTGATTGTGAATGAATGGGAATTTCAGATTGATTCTGTACCCCGAATGTTAACATAAATCCATCTAATCCACAGGGACGGGACCTTCCAGCAGCTATGGTAAATATTTTTATTCCGAGTTAGTTTCTTCAATTTTAATATTTATTTTTCTTCACCGGTAATAGAGGTGGGCAGGGTAAGTTTTTTATAATTCATTTCTGGGACATGGGTGTCTCTGGCTGGCCAGCATTTATTACCCATATCCAGTTGCCCTCATGCAGAGGGCAGTTGAGAGTCAACTACGTTGCTGTAGCTCTGGAGTCACCCAGAGGTCAGACCGGGTAAGGACAGCAGATTTCCTTCCTGAAAGGGACATTAGTGACCCAGATATGTTTTTCCGACAGTCAGCAACAGTTTAATTATTATCAGTAGATTCTTATTTCCAGATATTTTTCATTGAATTAAAATTCCTTTATCCACCATGGTGGCATTCGAACCCATGTGCCCAGAGCATGAGCAGAGTTTCTGGATTAATAGTCTAGAGATAATAACACTGGACCATCACCTCCCCATTATTGTTGTTAAAATCATTCTGTAGTCATTCCTTCCCTATCCACACACTGATTGTTTCTGTATTTGGATGAATTGTGACAATGTGATTGTGAATAGTGACATTGGGGAAAAGGATATGGAAAGATGTTTTACAATGAGGAGATTGTTCAGTGCTGAATGTGTCAGTCACTGTACTGATTGTGAATGAATGGGAATTTCAGATTGATTCTGTACCCTGAATATTAACATAAATCCATCTAATCCACAGGGTCTGGACATCCCACCGACCATGGTAAATATTTTTTTCTGAGTTAGTTTTCTTCAATTTTAATTTTCATTCTTCATGAATAATAAAAGTGGGCAGGATAAGTTTGTTTAAGTTCATTTATGGGACATGGGCATCACTGGGGGACCAGTATTTATTGCCCATATCGAGTTGCCATTGGAGGGCAGCTGAGAGTCAACCACATTGCTGTGGCTCTGGAGTCACATGTAAACCAGACTGGGTAAGGATGGCAGATTTCCCTCCCTGAAGGATATTAGTGATCCAGATGGGTTTATCCAACAATGGCTTCATTGTCTTCAGTAGATTCTTAATTCCAGATATTTTTGATTGAATTCGAAATCCACCATCTGCTGTGGTGGGATTCAAACCAGGGTCACCAGAACATGAGCTGATTTTCTGGATTAATAATCCAGCCAGAATACCACTGGAACATCACCTCCCCATTATTGTAGTTAAAATCATTGTTAGCCATTCCTTCTCTGTCCACACACTGATTGTTTTTGGATTTGGATGAATTGTGACAATGTGATTGTGAATAGTGACATTGGGGAAAAGGATATGGAAAGATGTTTTGCAATGAGGAGCTTGTTCAGTGCTGAATGTGTCAGTCACTGTACTGATTGTGAATGAATGGGAATTTCAGATTGATTCTGTACCCCGAATGTTAACATAAATCCATCTAATCCACAGGGACGGGACCTTCCAGCAGCTATGGTAAATATTTTTATTCCGAGTTAGTTTCTTCAATTTTAATATTTATTTTTCTTCACCGGTAATAGAGGTGGGCAGGGTAAGTTTTTTATAATTCATTTATGGGACCTGGGTGTCTCTGGCTGGCCAGCATTTATTACCCATATCCAGTTGCCCTCATGCAGAGGGCAGTTGAGAGTCAACTACGTTGCTGTAGCTCTGGAGTCACCCAGAGGCCAGACCGGGTAAGGACAGCAGATTTCCTTCCTGAAAGGGACATTCGTGACCCAGATATGTTTTTCCGACAGTCAGCAACAGTTTAATTATTATCAGTAGAGTCTTATTTCCAGATATTTTTCATTGAATTAAAATTCCATTATCCACCACGGTGGCATTCGAACCCATGTGCCGAGAGCATGAGCAGAGTTTCTGGATTAATAGTCTAGAGATAATAACACTGGACCATCACCTCCCCATTATTGTTGTTAAATCATTGTTGTAGTTATTCCTTCTCTATCCACGCACTGATTGTTTTTGGATTTGGATGAATTGTGACAATGTGATTGTGAGTAGTGACATTGGGGAAAAGGATATGGAAAGATGTTTTGCAATGAGGAGCTTGTTCAGTGCTGAATGTGTCAGTCACTGTACTGATTGTGAATGAATGGGAATTTCAGATTGATTCTGTACCCTGAGTATTAACATAAATCCATCTAATCCACAGGGTCTGGACATCCCACCGACCATGGTAAATATTTTTTTCTGAGTTAGTTTTCTTCAATTTTAATTTTCATTCTTCATCAATAATAACGGTGGGCTGGATAAGTTTGTTTAAGTTCATTTATGGGACATGGGCATCACTGGGGGACCAGTATTTATTGCCCATATCGAGTTGCCATTGGAGGGCAGCTGAGAGTCAACCACATTGCTGTGGCTCTGGAGTAACATGTAAGCCAGACTGGGTAAGGATGGCAGATTTCCCTCCCTGAAGGATATTAGTGATCCAGATGGGTTTTTCCAACAATGGTTTCATTGTCTTCAGTAGATTCTTAATTCCAGATATTTTTGATTGAATTCGAAATCCACCATCTGCTGTGGTGGGATTCAAACCAGGGTCACCAGAACATGAGCTGAGTTTCTGGATTAATAATCCAGCCAGAATACCACTGGACCATCACCTCCCCATTATTGTAGTTAAAATCATTGTTAGTCATCCCTTCTCTGTCCACACACTGATTGTTTTTGGATTTGGATGAATTGTGACAATGTGATTGTGAATAGTGACATTGGGGAAAAGGATATGGAAAGATGTTTTGCAATGAGGAGCTTGTTCAGTGCTGAATGTGTCAGTCACTGTACTGATTGTGAATGAATGGGAATTTCAGATTGATTCTGTACCCCGAATGTTAACATAAATCCATCTAATCCACAGGGACGGGACCTTCCAGCAGCTATGGTAAATATTTTTATTCCGAGTTAGTTTCTTCAATTTTAATATTTATTCTTCTTCACCGGTAATAGAGGTGGGCAGGGTAAGTTTTTTATAATTCATTTCTGGGACCTGGGTGTCTCTGGCTGGCCAGCATTTATTACCCATATCCAGTTGCCCTCATGCAGAGGGCAGTTGAGAGTCAACTACGTTGCTGTAGCTCTGGAGTCACCCAGAGGTCAGACCGGGTAAGGACAGCAGATTTCCTTCCTGAAAGGGACATTAGTGACCCAGATATGTTTTTCCGACAGTCAGCAACAGTTTAATTATTATCAGTAGATTCTTAATTCCAGATATTTTTCGTTGAATTAAAATTCCATTATCCACCATGGTGGCATTCGAACCCATGTGCCCAGAGCATGAGCAGAGTTTCTGGATTAATAGTCTAGAGATAATAACACTGGACCATCACCTCCCCATTATTGTTGTTAAAATCATTGTTGTAGTCATTCCTTCTCTATCCACACACTGATTGTTTTGGAATTGGATGAATTGTGACAATGTGATTGTGAATTGTGACATTGGGGAAAAGGATATGGAAAGATGTTTTGCAATGAGGAGCTTGTTCAGTGCTGAATGTGTCAGTCACTGTACTGATTGTGAATGAATGGGAATTTCAGATTGATTCTGTACCCCGAATGTTAACATAAATCCATCTAATCCACAGGGTCTGGACATCCCAGCAGCAATGGTAAATATTTTTACTCTGAGTTAGTTTTCCACAATTTTAATTTTCATTCCTTTTCATCAACAATAAAGGTGCGCAGGGAAAGTTTTTTAAAATTCATTTATGGGAGCTGGGCATCACTGTGTTTATTGCCCATATCGAGTTGCCATTGGAGGGCAACTGAGAGTCAACCATATTGCTGTGGCTCTGGAGTCACATGTAAGCCAGACCGGGTAAGGATGGCAGATTTCCTTCCCTGTAGGATATTCGTGACCCAGGTAGTTTTTTTCCAACAATGGCTTCATTGTCTTCAGTAGATTCTTAACTCCAGATATTTTTTATTGAATTCAAGTTCCACCATCTGCCGTGGCAGGTTTCGAACCCCGGTCCCTAGAGAATAAGCAGAGTTTCTGGATTAATAGTCCAGCGATAATACCAACCGGCCATCGCCTTCCCATTGCTGTTGTTAAAATCATTCTTGTAGTCATTCTTTCTCTGTCCACACACTGATTGTTTTTGGATTTGGATGAATTGTGACAATGTGATTGTGAATAGTGACATTGGGGAAAAGGATATAGAAAGATGTTTTGCAATGAGGAGCTTGTTCAGTGCTGAATGTGTCAGTCACTGTACTGATTGTGAATGAATGGGAATTTCAGATTGATTCTGTACCCCGAACGTTAACATAAATCCATCTAATCCACAGGGTCTGGACATCCCAGCAGCTATGGTAAATATATTTACTCTGAGTTAGTTTTCTTCAATCTTAATATTTGCCCCTCTTCATCAATAATAAAGGTGGGCTGGGTAAGTACAAACTGAAATTCAGAGTCCCTGTAAACAAAAGGCATCCATACCTCATACAATCACTCAAGGATATCTTCCCACTTGTTAGAAAGGTACAAATGATGAGAATTTCTTCTCGTTACGATTTTAATCAGGTAATTGAGGTTGGCTGCTTGAATATGAGCTCCCCGATTGAGGTCTAATTGATGGTCCAATCAGGGGCCAATGGGAGGAGTGTCAGTTCCTCTGGCGCTCCAGATCGAGACTGCACCCTGACAGCACTCTGTATAGTGTGGCTGGAGTTGGAATTCAAGGGATTTTGGTGAAGGAACATCTGCTTCCGTTGATTTATTACATCTCTGGTCATTGCTAATGGCAGCACACCATACTAACATGAAAAACAAAATCAATAGATCATTGCACAGTGCCAATTA
Source organism: Carcharhinus amblyrhynchos (assembly GCF_965287045.1). Taxonomy (NCBI): domain Eukaryota; kingdom Metazoa; phylum Chordata; class Chondrichthyes; order Carcharhiniformes; family Carcharhinidae; genus Carcharhinus; species Carcharhinus amblyrhynchos. The sequence continues at coordinate 1,395,805 of NW_027649794.1, forward strand.
TTAATTGTAAGTCATATTCTTAGTTCAATTTAGTATTTGCATAATGTTTTCTCAGAATTGACCACAAGAAACTGCGCACAAAAGGCAAGGTTTAGTTACCTTCGTTAGTGTCTCACTGTTTCTGTCTGACTCTGAGGTGTGATCACTAACTAGACCAGTGCTGGGTGTATCAGTCACTGCACCAATTGTGTTGTAAAGTGTATTTTCAATGTTAACACCAATCTCTCTGTCCCGCAGGTGATGGTCAAGATTCTGGTTCTGGTAAATATTTTAAATTGGAGACATTACTTTCCTCAAAATTATTATGCACAGCAAATCAGATGACTGAATGACAGGTGATCAAATCAATAATATCTGTTCATAATCCCACATCTCATCTGGCTTCTGTTTCGGACTGGATGGGAAACTCCAAGGTATGTTGTGAAGTTAGCCTCGATCCTCACTTTCACATTTGATTTTGACAGAAGGTTTCTCACTCCAGGTATGGCTCAAGTGACCCAGTAGGGAGCTTTTATCAAAATAAACTTTGTTCTGGAATAAGTTAGAACATAGCAAAAATAATTAGCATAATCTTTAGCAATTAAACTTGAAAAAGTATAATTCTTAACAGCTAGCTTTCTCTGTTGTTCCAGTTTAGCAGTGTGTCCCATAGACATAAATCTCTTCTTTTGGATTGAGTTAGCACAGAAAGCAAAGAGGCAGGTTTCCTGCTGGGCGCTGCGACTCAGTTTAGTTCCTGAAATAGGCATGGAGCTGTTTAAATTATTTAAATGAAGATTGACATGTTATTAGCGGGTCCGGGACTGAAGATTCTGGGCCCAGCAGCCCCTCCCCTCCCACCAGGAGTGCTTCACTTCAGCAGGGGTTTATAATAGCTCCCGACTCACAGGGAGCTGGCGGCCTAACACTGCTGGAGTGAAGAGAGGCCCTTGTGCCCTCTCCCCCCGCCCCCCCAGGAGGTCAGGGTAAGGGGAACTACTCGCTGGGCATTGCCAGGTTGGCAGTGCCAGACTGGCCTCCAGCGCTGCCCAAGGCGCAAAGTGGTTATGCCCACTTGGCACTGCCCAAGTGACTGGGCCAAGAAGTGAGGCCTATAGAGATGCGGTCTCTGGGGGCATCTTCGGGCGGGGGGAGGGTGAGTGGGGGGTTCAGAGGTGACAGTGGATGACAAGCCAGTGAAATGGGCTGACCATTGTGTGCTGACGGAGGGGATGTGTCCCACCCTGCTTGGGGGGCGTTGGGGCCTTGGGGTTGGCTAGGACTGAAATGGGGTTGGGTTCGGGACTGCCAGTGGCTGGGGTGGGAGGAGACATCATAGCGGGTAGGTTTAGTGGGGGGTGAGGAATATCGAAGTGGGCCAGCAGGGTGGTAGGCAAAGGTCGAGGCTAGCCTGGACACATCCGGAGTGTCAGTGGTTGGGCGCGGGGGGAGGGAGGGTCAGATTGCCAAAGTTGCAGGACTGGGGGACTGACCAGTGATGGAATGGGCAGTGCTGGGTCACTGCGCACGCTCTGATCTTGGCACTGACAGGTCGACGCATGCGCAATGGCCCACTCAGAACTATGCTTCCGGCTTCTCCAATGGGAATAGGCTCTGCCCACTGATTTTTAATGAGATTCACACTGAGGCCCTCTGCAGTGCGCAGAGATCCATTTTAAAAACCCCGCTGATATAACCAATAGGATTCACTCCAGTTTTTACATGAATTTGACACTTTTTTGGGAGATTCCCACTCACAGAATCCCAACAGTGCAGAAGGAGGCCATTCAGCCCTTCGAGTCTGCACTGACTTTTTGACAGGATCTCTTACCCATTGGTTGTTAGGAATGAAAGAGACAAATGAATATTTCATTGATTGTTTTTGGATTTGGACGAATTTTGACAATGTGATTGTGAATAGTGACATTGGGGAAAAGGATATAGAACATAGAACATAGAACATAGAACATTACAGCGCAGAACAGGCCCTTCGGCCCACGATGTTGCGCCGACCAGCTTTTAAAAAAAAACAACACTAACCCACTAATCTAAACCAATCCCATTTCGTCCATAAACCTATCCACAGATCTCTTAAACGCCCCCAAACTAGGCGCATTTACAACTGCAGCTGGCAGGGCATTCCAGTCCCTCACCACCCTCTGGGTAAAGAACCTACCCCTGACATCAGAACCTACCCCTGACATATGGAAAGATGTTTTGCAATGAGGAGCTTGTTCAGTGCTGAATGTGTCAGTCACTGTACTGATTGTGAATGAATGGGAATTTCAGATTGATTCTGTACCCCGAACGTTAACATAAATCCATCTAATCCACAGGGACGGGACATCCCAGCAGCTATGGTAAATATTTTTATTCTGAGTTAGTTTCCTCAATTTTAATATTTATTCTTTTTCATCAGTAATAAAGGTGAGCAGGGTAAGTTTTTTATAATTCATTTCTGGGACCTGTGAATCACTGGCTGGCCAACATTTATTGCCCATATCGAGTTGCCATTAGAGGGCAGCTGAGAGTCAACCACATTGCAGTGGTTCTGGAGTCACATGTAAGCCAGACCGGGTAAGGATGGCAGATTTCCTTCCCTGAAGGACATTCGTGACCCAGATGGGTTTTTCCAACAATGGTTTCATTGTCTTCAGTAGATTCTTAACTCTGGATATTTTTATTGTATTCAAATTCCACCATCTGCCATGGTGGGATTTGAACCTGGGCCCCCAGAACATGAGCTGGGTTTGTGGAATTAGTGTTCAGCCAGAATACCACTCGGCTATCACCTCCCCGTTATTGTTGTTAAAATCATTGTTGTAGTCATTCCTTCTCTATCCACACACTGATTGTTTCTGGATTTGGATGAATTGTGACAATGTGATTGTGAATAGTGACATTGGGGAAAAGGATATAGAAAGATGTTTTGTAATGAGGAGCTTGTTCAGTGCTGAATGTGTCAGTCACTGTACTGATTGTGAATGAATGGGAATTTCAGATTGATTCTGTACCCCGAATGTTAACATAAATCCATCGAATCCACAGGGACGGGACCTTCCAGCAGCTATGGTAAATATCTTTATCCCGAGTTAGTTTTCCTCAATTTTAATATTTGTTCCTCTTCATCAGTAATAAAGGTGGGCAGGGTAAGTTTTGTTTTATTCATTCTTGGGACATGGGTGTCACTGGCTGGCCAGCATTTATCACAGTAAAAAGTCTGACAACACCAGGTTTTAGTCCAACCGATAGAGTTTTTAATTTAATTTAATAATACCCACATCAGCATTTATTACCCATCCCTAATTCCCCTTGGAGGGCAATTAGGAGTCAACCGTATTGCTGTGGCTCTGGAGTCACATGTAGGCCAGACCAGGTAAGGACAGCAGATTTCTTTCCCTACAGGGGCATTAGTGACCCAGATGGGTTTTTCTGACAATGATTTCATGATCATCTGTCAATTCTTAATTTCAGATTTTTAAAAGTGAATTCAAATTCTGCCGTGGCGTGATTCGGACCTGAGTCCCCAGACCATTAGTTGAATTTCTGGATTAATAATCCAGCAATAACATCACAAGGCCATCACCTCATCATTGTTGTTAAAATCATTGTTGTATATATTCCTTCTCTGTCCACACACTGATTGTTTTTGGATTTGGATGAATTGTGACAGTGTGATTGTGAATAGTGACATTGGGGAAAAGGATATGGAAAGATGTTTTGCAATGAGGAGCTTGTTCAGTGCTGAATGTGTCAGTCACTGTACTGATTGTGAATGAATGGGAATTTCAGATTGATTGTGTACCCCGAATGTTAACATAAATCCATCTAATCCACAGGGTCTGGACATCCCACCAGCTATGGTAAATATTTTTATTCTGAGTCAGTTTTCTTCAATTATAACATTTATTCCTCTTTATCAATGACAAAATGATAAGTAAAAACCGAAATTCAGAGCCATAATAACCAAAGGCATCAATACTTCATACAATCACTCAAGGACACCTTATCACTTATTAGAAAGATACTAGTGATGAGAATTTCCTCTGGTCATTGCGAATGGCAGTACACCATGCTAAGATGAAAAAAAAGTAAACAGATCATTCCACAGCGTCAATATTTAATTTTAATTGCTCTGATATTATTTTTAATTAATTGCTACATAACTGATTCTCTGGATTAATCACAAGAGCACTAAATTAAACTGTGCACAAAAGGTAAATTTTAGTTGCCTTTGGAAAATCTGTGTGGAGTTTGCACATTCTCTTCGTGTCTGTGTGGGTTTCCTCCGGGTGCTCCGGTTTTCTCCCACAGTCCAAAGATGTGCGGGTTAGATTGATTGGCCAGGCTAAAATTGCCGTTAGTGTCCTAAGATGCTTAGATTAGAGGGGTTAGTGGGTAATAATATGTAGGGATACGGGGATAGGGCTTGTGTGGGATTGAGGTCAGTGCAGACTCAATGGGCCGAAGGGCCTCTTTCTGCACTGTAGGGTTCTATGATTCTATAAAATTCATTATAGCCTCACTTTCTGTCTGACCCTGAGTTGTGTACTTTAACCAGACCACTATCAATAATTATCAAATGGACAATAGAATAATTCCGTCAAATGTGTTACCTGAACTCATTATTTGCCTATGAGTATCTTACCCTCAAAATCTACTTAGAGACATGCTGGTGAGGTGAGTTGGCCATGCTAACTTATCCCTTGGTGTACCTGAACTGGAGTGTGGCAACTAGGGGATTTTCACATGAACTTCATTGCAGTGTTAATGAAAGCCTACTTGTGACACTAAAACTGACTTGTTGAAGACATCAGGCATTGTGACTTACACCAGTTTGCCCTTGAATTCAGCGCGTAGAACTTTTTTGGGAGGATCGCAGCAGCTAATTCCGGAGGTCCAGAGCATTCAAGGACCGAAGATTCCCCTTTCACAGAAAGAGAGGGTTTAGTTTAATGAAAATGTGTGTGAGGTTCATTCACCAATTAAGACATTGAACGATAATGAAGAGAGAATTGATGAGTGGGACCAGTTGCTTTTACTGACAGTTGGATCATTCATTCCGTAGTGATCTAATCTTGTAGAAACTAACTAAATTGGTCATTGGAAATTTGTAGTCTCTGAGGAAGAGCTTTATCTGATGGTATCTGAGGGAGAGATTTATCTGATGGTATCTGAGGGAGAGATTTATCTGATGGTATCTGAGGGAGAGATTTATCTGATGGTATCTGAGGAAGGGATTTATCTGATGGTATCTGAGGAAGGGATTTATCTGATGGTATCTGAGGGAGAGATTTATCTGATGGTATCTGAGGAAGGGATTTATCTGATGGTATCTGTGTATTGAGTAAACATGAAAAACAGGCTTATGATTTAACAGTGAGGAGATCAGTTTTGAATGATGTGATCCAACTGGAAAATTGTCCAGTACTCTATGTATCAATCACTGCATAGATTGGGATGTAATATGGATTTTCAATTCATCCTTTGGCCAATGTTAACTCTGTCCTACAGGAGCTGGTGGTGACATTTAAAAAACATAAGAACATAAGAAATAGGAGCAGGCCATCTAGCCCTTCGAGCCTGCCCCGCCATTCAATAAGATCATGGCTGATCTGAAGTGGATCAGTTCCACTTTCCCACTTTCTCCCCATAACCTTTAATTCCCCTGTCTGTCAAAAACCTATCTACCCGTGACTTAAATATATTTAGCGAGGCAGCCTCCGCCACTTCAATGGGCAGAGAATTCCAGAGATTCACTACCCTTTGAGTGAAGAAGTTCCTCCTCAACTCCATTCTAAACTGCGCCCCCCTCCCCCCCCCCTTATCTTGAGGCTGTGCCCTCTTGTCCTGCTATCCTTTCTAAGCGGGAAGAACCTCTCTACCTCTACCCTATCCATCCCTTTCATTATCTTAATGAGTTTTAAGCTCTGGTAACTATCTTAACACAAATCCTTTATTTTCCTCCCATTTATTATAAGGGGAGGCAATGGCCCAGTGGTATTATCGCTAGATTATTAACCCAGAAACTCAGCTAATGTTCTGGAGGACCCGGGTTTGAATCCCACCATGGCAGATGGTGAAATTTGAAATCAATAAACAAAAATCTGGAATCAAGAATCTCCTAATGATTGTGAAGCCATTGCCAATTGTTGGAAAAACCCAGTTGGTTCACTAATGTCCCTGACGGAAGGAAATCTACCACAGCAATGTAGTTGACTGTCAGCTGCCTTCTGAACAAGGGCAACTAGAGATGGGCAATAAATGCTGGCCAGTCAGTAATGCCCATTTCCCATGGATGAATGCAAATAAAATTATATATGATAATTCAGGAAACTTAATGATAGGCAGTTTGAACATTAAAAAAAAGCCCAAAATCCCTAAATCCTCACCAAACAATCCATTACCTGACTGGCAATTATCCCTAATGTAGGGAAGTCAGAATGTTTTTGGATTGCATTTGGATAAATTGTGATAATCCAATTACGAATAGTGCTGTTGCGGAAAAAATATGGAAAGATGTTTTGCAATGAGGAGCTTGTTCAGAGCTGAACGTGTCAGTCACTGTACTGACTGTGAATGAATGGGAATTTCAGATTGATTCTGTACCCCGAATGTTAACATAAATCCATCTAATCCACAGGGACCAGACATTCCAGCAGCCATGGTAAATATTTTTATTCCGAGTTAATTTCCTTAATTTTAATATTTATTCTTCTTCATCAGTAATAAAGGTGGGCAGGGTAAGTTTTTTATAATTCATTTATGGGACCTTGGTGTCTCTGGCTGACCAGCATTTATTGCCCATATCCAGTTGCCCTCATTCAGAGGGCAATTGAGAGTCAACTATGTTGCTGTGGCTCTGGAGTCACCCAGAGGCCAGACTGAATAAGGACAGCAGATTTCCTTCCTGAAGGGACATTAGTGAACCAGATGGGTTTTTCCGACAATCAACAATAGTTTCATTGTCATCAGTAGATTCTTAATTCCAGATATTTTTTGTTGAATCCAAATTCCACCATCTACCATGGCAGGATTTGAACCCACATCCCCAGAGCATGAGCAGAGTTTCTGGATTAATAGTCCAGAGATAATAACACTCGGCTATCACCTCCCCATTATTGTTGTTAAAATCATTCTTGTAGTCATTCCTTCTCTATCCACACACTGATTGTTTTTGGATTTGGATGAATTGTGACAATGTGATTGTGAATAGTGACATTGGGGAAAAGGATATGGAAAGATGTTTTGCAATGAGGAGCTTGTTCAGTGCTGAATGTGTCAGTCACTGTACTGATTGTGAATGAATGGGAATTTCAGATTGATTCTGTACCCCGAATGTTAACATAAATCCATCGAATCCACAGGGACGGGACCTTCCAGCAGCCATGGTAAATATTTTTATTCCGAGTTAGTTTTCTTCAATTTTAATATTTGTCCCTCTTCATCAATAATAAAGGTGGGCAGGGTAAGTACAAACTGAAATTCAGAGTCCCTGTCAACAAAAGGCATCCATACCTCATACAATCACTCAAGGGTATCTTCCCACTTGTTAGAAAGGGACTGATAATGAGAATTTCCTCTCGTAACGATTTTAATCAGGCAATTGAGGTTGGCTGCTTGAATATGAGCCCCCTGATTAAGGCCAAATTGATGTTCCAATCAGGGGCCCATGGGGGGAGTGTCAGTTCCTCTGGCACTCCGGATGGAGACTGCACCCTGACAGCACTCTGTATAGTGTGGCTGGATCTTGGAAATACAGGGATTTTGGTGAAAGGATTTCTGCTTCCAAGGATTTACTACACCTCTGGTCATTGCTAATGGCAGCACACTATGCTAACATGAAAAACAAAACCAATAGATCATTGCACAGTGCCAATTATTAATTTTAATTGATATTATGTAACTGATTCCCTGAAATGGCAGCAATTTTTAAGTTCTAACTTAATTTATTAAGTAGGCTTACATTAATAGTGCAGTAGTGTAAAAATCCCCTAGCAAATAGAAATGTAGAAACTAGAAGCAGGAAGAGGCCATTTGGCCCTTTGAGTCTGCTCTGTCATTCATCATAATCATCAAATTCAATATCCTGACTCCCTCCTTCCCCCCATATCCCTCAATCCCTTTAACCCGAAGAGCGAAATCTAATTTCTTCTTCAAATCACACAACATTTTGACGCCAACTACTTTCTGTGGTAGTGAATTCCACACACTCACCATCCTCTGGGTGAAGAAGGTTCTCCTCATCTCAGTTCTAAAACGTTTACCCCTTATCCTCAAACTATGACCGCTCCCCCCACTGTTCTGTACTCCCCCACCATTGGGAACATTCTTTATGAATCTACTCTGTCGAATCCTGTTTGAATTTTATAAGCTTCTATGAAATCCCCTCTCAATATTCTGAACTCCAGTGAATCCAATCCTAATCAAATGACTCTCTCCTTATATGATATACCTGCCATCCCAGGCATCATCCTCGTAAGCCTTTGCTGTACCCTATAGCAAGGACATCCTTCCTCAGATATGGACACCCAAACTGCCCACAATACTCAAGGTACAAGAACCACAGATAAAACTGCGCACAAAAGCCAAAGTTTAGCCACCTCCAGAGATTTCATTATTGTCTCACTCTTTCAAAGAACAAAACAAAGAACAAGACAGCACAGGAAACAGGCCCTTTGGCCCAACAAGCCCGCGCCGCTATTTTAACACTATAAGTGCCTCTTCTACCTATGACAATTGTCTCTGCCTATTAGACTCCACACTTTCTGTCCAACCTTGAGGTGTGATCATTAACTAGACATCTATCAATAATTATCAAGAGGCCAATAGAGTAATTCTGTCTGAAGTTTTACCTGAACCTATTCATTGACTATGAATACCAGACCCTTAAAATCTATCTAAGGATGTGCTGGTTAGATGCATTGGCCATGATAAATTCCCCCTCAGTGCACCCGAATAGGCGATGGAGTGTGGCGACTAGGGCATTTTCACAGTAACTGCTTTGCAGTGTTAATGTAAGCCTACTCATGACACTAGCAAATAAACAGAAACATTTTGGATTCACAGAATACTACACTGCAGAAATCAGAGAAACCCTACAGTGCAGAAAGAAGCCCATCGTGTCTGTACCGACCACAATCCCACCCAGGCCCGACCCCCAATCCGTACATACTTTACCCACTAATCCTCTCTAACCTCTGCATCTACGGTCAGTTTAGCATGGCCAACCAACCTAACCCGCACATCTTTGGACTGTGGGAGGAAACCGGAGCACCCGGAGGAAACCCACGTAGACACGAGGAGAATGTGCAAACTCCACACAGACAGTGACCCGCGCCGGGAATCGAACCGAGGTCCCTGAAGCAGTAGTGCTAACCACTGTGCCACCAAGCTGCCCCATAGAGGCCCTTCAGCCCACTGAGCCTGCACCAATACATAACAGGCCCTAGCCTGCCCACAATCTCACTTGCCAGCACTTCAACGTTGAATGTTATGACGTGCTGAGCACTCATCCAGGTACTTTTTGAAGGTAGTGAGGCATCCTGCCTCACCACCCCTGCAGGCAGTGCATCCCAGGCCGTCATCTCCCTATGAGGGAGAGATTTATCTGATGGTATCTGTGAGTTGAGTAAACGTGAATAACAGGCTGACGAGTTAGTGGTGAAGAGATAAATTTGGAATGATGTGATCCAATTGGAAAATTGACCAGTGATTCATAAGAACATAAGAAATAGAACATAAGAAATAGGAGCAGGAGTAGGCCATCTAGCCCTTCGAGCCTGCCCCGCCATTCAATAAGATCATGGCTGATCTGTCGTGGCTCAGTTCCACTTTCCCGCCCTCTCCCCATAACCCTTAATCCCCTCTCTTATCAAGAACCCATCAACCCGCTTCTTAAAAATATTGAGCGAGGCAGCCTCCACCACTTCAACGGGCAGAGAATTCCAGAGATTCACCACCCTTTGAGTGAAGAAGTTCCTCCTCAACTCCGTTCTAAACCGCCTCCCCCTTATCTTGAGGCTGTGCCCCCTAGTCCTACTGTCTTTTTTGAGCGGGAAGAGTCTCTCCACCTCTATCCTATCCATCCCATTCATCATCTTATACGTCTCAATGAGATCTCCCCTCATTCTTCTAAACTCTAACGAGTACAAGCCTAGTTTATTCAGCCTCTCCTCATAGCTCAATCCCCTCAACTCCGGTATCAGCCTAGTAAACCTCCTCTGCACTCCCTCCAGGGCCAAAATATCCTTGCGCAGGTGCGGCGCCCAAAACTGCACACAGTACTCCAGCTGCGGCCTCACCAATGCCCTATACAGCTGCAGCAAGACCTCCCTACTTTTATATTCAATCCCCCTCGCTATGAAGGCCAGCATCCCATTCGCCTTCCTGACCACCTGCTGCACCTGCAAGCTGGGTTTTTGCGACTCATGCACAAGGACCCCGAGGTCACGTGGCAATCACTGCACAGGTTGGGATTTAATATGAATTTTCAATTCATCCTTTGGCCAATGTTAACTCAGACCTCTCTGTTCCACAGGGGCCGGTGGTGCAGTTTCCAGCACTGGTAAATAACACAAATCCTTTATATTCTATATATTTATTATGTGCAATTCAGAAAACTTAATGACAGGTAATCTGAGCAATAAAAATATTCATAATTAATTATTTCATGTTCGTTCACCGCAGCACTGGTGTGAAAGTGCACAGTTCAAGACAAGACAGAAAGTCTTGACTCGGGGTCATAGTTGGAGGGTAAGGGGCAAATCTTTGAGAACTGAGGTGAGGAGAAGTTTCTTCACCCAGAGAATGGTGAATGTGTGGAATTCACTACTGAAAAAAGGTAGTTGAGGCCAAAACATTCTGTCCACTGGTTAGCAATTATTCGTGCTGTAGGGAAGTATTAATAAGGAATTCCTGTTATCGTTCAGAAAGAGGAAGAAATAAGAATGTTTTCCATTTACAATCCACAAAAGGCAAAAACATTTTTTATTGCGTCAGAGGTAATCAAAATTTGGCTTCTTGGAAATCTTTTAAAGCAGATTTTATTTCCCAGCGTGATGTCCACAGATATTGTCAATGCCACTGTTCACAAAAAAGGCAGCTTTAATACGAACATGATTATAAATATCAAACAATAACTTTCTGTCTTGTCTTGAACTGTGTATGGTTACAAGCCAGGTCAGATACTTCAAGGTGTTCTATGAAACTCACATAACCTGGAAAAGTTTACGTTGAATTTGGCTAAAATGAGCATGGGAGGTTTCACTCCAAGTGTGAATAACTGACCCACGAGAAGCTTTTAATCAAAAACAAAGTTTAATCAAGAATATTGTTGACATGTGTAATAAGACATTTAGCAAGAACTTTTAACAATTACAAACAAGAAACACAACAAACACAATAATGTATAACTCTTAAAGAGAAATCTCTAATGCGTTCCAACCAAAGCCAACATCTGATACACAAAACCCTCCAAATAAACACAATATAGCCTAGGTTAATGGTCGCTTGTTACAGGAATTGAAGGCTAGAAATCCCTTGTGAAGAAACTCAGAAGAGGTTGTAGTCGAATCTGTTTCCCAAAACACAGCTTCTTAAAGAGAAGTAGAGGGAGAGAAAGACACTGCCCCTCCGCTTGCTGCTAAACTGCTTCCCAAAGCAAAACTGAGAACCCAAAGGAGGAAACCCCTATCACCTGACTGCCATAGCTAGCTCCACCTCCCAATGACATCACTGAAGCTGTAATCTGCATGATTAAAAAAAACTTTGTTAAAGGTACACTGACCTGACAGTACATTGGTCAGATCGCATACAGAATTAACCTCATGTAGAAAGTTGTACCTTTACATTCACACTCGGGTAAACCACTTTACAAAATACACATCATCATGTAAATAACTAAACTGAGTAATCTCACAAATTAGAATTTCTTGGCTTTGTGTGAGCAGCCAATGTTCCTCACAGTGTCTGCTACTCACTCCGGGTAGTCTCTATCTCTGAGAAAAGAATGAGACTCGAGCCATAGATAGAGTCACAGAGATAAGCAGCAGGGTTTTTGTTCTTTGTTCTTTAACTAGGGATGGGCAATAAATGCTGGCCAGCCAGTGAAGCCCACGTCCCATGAATGAAATGAAAAAGAATGTGCAGTGAACGTTTGAAGGGTCAAGTTGCCAATCTAAGCAGTACTGCACATGCCAGTCGCAATGCCAATTGTGACGTACTGTGACTTTTTTAGGCTATGTTAACACATCTCTCTGTTCCACAGGAGCTGGGAGATATAATCCCTTTGGTGAGCATTTCAACTCATACATTTTATTTTGTAGAATTGTATTAAATCGTACAATTCAGGGAACGGCAGATAGCCTGAGCAATAGAATATGTTCAACATTGCTAATCGCACATGACAGCTGATTGAAAACTACTCAATGATAAAGGAACGTATTAAGGTTGTGATTTTCCTGCTATCTTTCTGATTGGGGGCAAAGGAAAGTGTTTCACAACTGTAGAGTAAAACTAGACCAAGAACGAAGAACAAAGCAGCACAGGGAAAGGCCCTTCAGCCCACCAAGCCTCTGCAGATATGTGGCGTCTATCCCTCTGTTCGCTTCCTGTTCCTGAGGGGCGTCATGACGGCACAGTGGTTAGCACCGCTGCCTCACAGCGCCAGGGACCCAGGTTCAATTTCTAGCTTGGGTCACTGTCACTGCAGAGTCTGCATGTTCTCCCCGTGTCTGTGTGGGTTTCCTCCAGCTTCTTGCCCCAGTAAGAAAGACATGCTAAATTCCCCCTCAGTGTACCCGAACAGGCGGCGCGGATTTTCACAGTAACTTCATTGCAGTGTTAATGTAATCCTACTTGTGACAATAATAAATAAACCAAATTAAATAAAAATTATCAAGATGCATTTTAAATGTTGCCAATGTGTCTACTTCCTCTGGCAGCGTGTTCCACGCATCCATCACTCTCTCTGCGTGAAAAACCTGCCCTGCACATCTCCCTTAAACTCTCCCCCCTCTCACCTTGAATCTGTGCGCCCTTGTAATTGACACTTCCACCCTGGGAAAAGGCCTCTGACTGTCCTCCCTGTCTGTGTCTCTCATCATTTTGCAGGCAATCCAGCTTCCAGCAAATCTTTTAATGACCATTACATTCTCCAGAGTGAATGGCTACAGACATTGCGAATATAGATGTTCAACACTGAAAATAAACTCAGTGATGTGTATGTGTGCGAGTGTGTGTACAGGTGCGTGTGTGCGAGCGCGTACCTGTGCAGTGTGTAAGTATGTGCGCTTGTGCATGCGTCTGCATGAGTGTGTGTGTGCGTGTGTGCTCGTGAGTGTGAGTGTGTGAATGTGTATGCGTGTGGGTGTGTGTGAGAGTGTGAGTGTGTGAATGTGTATGCGTGTGGGTGTGTGAGAGTGTGAGTGTGTGCATGTGAGAGTGTGTGCATGCCTGCGAGTGTGTGTGCGTGAATGTGTATGTGTGTGTGTGTGTGTGCACCAGAGTGTGAGTGCGTGCATGGATGTGTATGTGTGTGTGTGCCTGTGAGTATGTGTGCGTGAATGTGTATGTGTGTGTGTGCATGAGAGTGTGAGTGTGTGCGTGAATGTGTATGTGTGTGTTTGCACATGAGTGTGAGTATGTGTGTGAATGTGTATGTGTGTGTGTGTGCACGAGAGTGTGAGTGTGTGCGTGAATGCGTATGTGTGTGTGTGCCCGTGAGTATGTGTGCGTGAATGTGTATGTGTGTGTGCATGAGAGTGTGAGTGTGTGCGTGAATGTGTATGTGTGTGTTTGCACATGAGTGTGAGTATGTGTGTGAATGTGTATGTGTGTGTGTGTGTGTGCACGAGAGTGTGAGTGTGTGCGTGAATGCGTATGTGTGTGTGTGCCCGTGAGTGTGTGTGCGTGAATGTGTATATGTGTGTGTGTGCACATGAGTGTGAGTGTGTGCGTGAATGTGTATGTGTGTGTATGCACATGAGTGTGAGTATGTGTGTGAATGTGTATGTGTGTGTGTGTGCACGAGAGTGTGAGTGTGTGCGTGAATGCGTATGTGTGTGTGTGCCCGTGAGTATGTGTGCGTGAATGTGTATGTGTGTGTGTGCATGAGAGTGTGAGTGTGTGCGTGAATGTGTATGTGTGTGTTTGCACATGAGTGTGAGTATGTGCGTGAATGTGTATGTGTGTGTGTGTGTGTGCACGAGAGTGTGAGTGTGTGCGTGAATGCGTATGTGTGTGTGTGCCCGTGAGTGTGTGTGCGTGAATGTGTATATGTGTGTGTGTGCACATGAATGTGAGTGTGTGCGTGAATGTGTATGTGTGTGTATGCACATGAGTGTGAGTGTGTGCGTGAATGTGTATGCGTGTGGGTGTGTGAGAGTGTGTGTGCACGTAAGTGTGTGAGTGTGTGATTGCGTGCATGAATGTGTATGTGTGTGAGTGTGTGTGCACGTGAGTGAGTGTGTGCATAAATGTGTATGCGTGTGAGTGTGTGTGGGTGAGTGTGTGTGTGTGGGTGAGCGTGTGTGTCTATATTAATTCATGAGATGTGGGTGTCGCTTGCTGGCCCCAACATTTATTGCCCATCCCTAACTGCCCCTTGAGAAGGTGACGGTGAGCTGCCTTGTTGAACTGCTGTCGTCCCTGAGGTGTAGGGACACCCACAGTGCTGTTAGGGCGTGAGTTCCCAGATCTTGACCCAGTGAAGGAACGGCCGATATATTTCCAAATTAGGTTGGTGAGTGACTCAGAGGGTAACACCCAGGTGGTGGCGTACCCAGGTATCTGCTGCCCTTGTCCTTCCACTTGGTAATGATTGAGAGTTTGGAAGGCGCTGTTGAAGGAGCCTTGGTGAGATGCTGCAGTGCATCTTGTAGATGGTACACACGGCTGCCACTGTGCGTTGGAGTGGAGGGAGTGAATAATAGCCAAGCGTTCAACGTGTAGTCTGCACGCAATGGAAAGTGCAATATGAAAATCATTCTCCAGGTTTCATGCACCTATATATTTTCTTTAAAGCATTCCCTCCATTTTTACACAACTGATTCTCCATAACAACCACAATAACACATTGAAGCTACGCATAAAGACTGACAATCTCAAGTCTGCAGAGTATTAATAACTCTCATTGATTCTGCCTGACTGTGAGATATGATCATTGACCAGACCACAATCAATAGCTAACTGTAGACCACAGAACAATTCTGCTCCTATTGATTTGGGTAACCATTTCAAGCGTTTGGCTAATAATTTGCATTAGTATACAAGGAGAAATGTTGCCTGAATTGATAACGCTTCATGTTTACAATCATATCTCTGGCTCTTTAAATCTGGCAAGCCGATAGTTCCAAAGATCTCAATGTTCTTAAACAGATTTCCCTCTTTACAGAAACAAGGAATGTGTTTGATCCAAGTAGGCAGGGACGTTTTCTCAGAGAAAATGTCGAAAGTTATAGGCAGAATATGAAGCATTTCCTGAGTTTGAAGAATTGACTATCTCAGCCTTTCACTCTGATGAACTGTACTTACTCCCTTTGAAACGGAAATGGTGGACATTGAAGGAAACAGATTTGGGATTCGTTGAGTCGGAGATTTATCTGATGATGGCTGTGAGATGAGTAAACTTGACACGTAGAAACATAATAATGAGAATCAGGAGTAGGCCATGTGGCTCTTCGAGCCTGCTCTGCCGTTCATTATGATTATGGTTGACCTTCTAATCCACCTTCCCCTCATATCCTTTGATCCCCTTCACTCCAAGAGCTATATCTAATTTCTTCTTGAAAACAAACAACATTTCAGCCTCAATTACATTGAATTCCACACATTCGCCACTCTCTGGGTGAAGAAATTTCTCCCCGTCTTACCCCTTATTCTCCAACTATGACACCTAGTTCTGGACTTCCCTATCATTGGGAACATTCTTTCTGTAACTACCTCAACTTGTCCAGTTAGAATTTTGTAGGCTTCTGTGAGATCAACCCCTCATTCTCCTAAACTCCAGTGAACACAATCCTATTCGACTCAACCTCTCCTCCTATGTCATCCCAGGAATCAGTCTGGTACACCTTCTCTGCACCCCCTCTAGGGCAAGAGCACCCTTCCTTAGATAAGGAGATCAAAACTGCACACAATATCCCAAGCGTGGCTTGACCGAGACGCTATAAAATTGCAACAAGACATCCCTGCTCCTATACTCAAATCCTCTCACTGTGAAAGCCAGCATACCATTTGTCTTTTTCACTCTCTGCTGTATCTGCACACTTACCTTCAGCGACAGGCATACAAGGACATTGCACATTCCCCTCTCTCAATACACACACCCAATAATAATCTGCCTTCTTATTATTGCTACATAAACTCACACGTATCCACATTATGCTGCACCTGCCACACTCTCTCTGTTCGTCCAAATCACACTGAGTTCACACTCACTTGATGAAAGGGCAATGCTCCGGAAGCTCGTAATTCCAGAGAAAACTTTAATCTGGTGTTGTGAAACTTCTTACCGCGCTCACCCCAGTCCAAAGCCGGCAACTCTGCATTGTCAGATCACAGTGAAGCATCTCTGTATCCTTCTCACAGCTCACCCTCCCATCCAACTTTGTATCAGCTAACATAGAGTGAGGTTTCGAAAGATGGGATACAACTCTCAACCTGCCTGAGTGTGTCTCAACACACAGGGCAGGGTTGGTGTAGGGAGATGCGGTGGCGCAGGCTCGTTGGGCCGAAGGGCTGGGTTGTTCTTTGTTCTTTGTTTTTGTTCTGTCTACTGCGGAATGTGTCAGTCACTGCTCCAGCTGGATCTTAATGTAAATTTTCAACTGCTGTCTCAGCCAATGTTAACACAAATCTCTTTGTTCCACAGGAAGGTATTATAAAGTTTCCGTCTCTGGTAAATAACTTAACTGATACTTTATTTTCTACTAATATATTACATATGACATTTCAGGAAACTAGGCAATAAAAGATGTCTGTGGTGACCCAGATCTTTTGACTTCATTGGGGTGGTTAGCACTTCTGCCTCACAGCGCTAGGAACCCGGGTTCGATTCCTGCCTTGGGTCACTTTCTTTACAGAGTCTGCGCGCTCTCCCCATGTCTGTGTTGGGTTCCTCCGGGTGCTCTGGTTTCCTCCCACAGTCTGAAAAATGCGCTGGTTGGGTGGATTGGCCATGCTAAATTCTCCCTCAGTGTACCCAAACAGGAGCCGGAATGTGGCAACTAAGAGATTTTCACAGTAACTTCATTGCAGTGTTAATGTGAGCCTACTTGTGACTAATAAATATGACAAATAAATAAACTTTAAACATCCACCTACTGATTGGCAATTTCTCATGATACAGAAATGTATTAATGTTATAATTTTCCCTGTTATCATTGTGAGTGGGGAAGAAATGATTTGATTTGTTTTATCATCGTCACATGCATTGGGATGCAGTGAAAAGTGTTCTTTCTTGCATGCAAAGCAGACGTAGCATACTGTTCATGGAGAAGGAAAGGAGAGAGTGCAAAGTGCAGTGTTATAATTATAGCTAAGGTGTAGAGAAAGATGAACTTAATGCGAGGTCAGTCCATTCAAAAATCTGATGGTAGCAGGGAAGAAGCTGTTCTTGAGTCGGTTGGTGCATGACCTCAGGCTTTTATATCGTTACCCCACGGAAGAAGGTGGATAAAAGTATATCTGGGGTATATGGGATTCTTGATTATGTCCTCCCATGTCTGCAAGGATTTCTTGCAACGGGTATGTTTAGAATTCAGCTCTGTTAACATGGTGCTGATTTGTCTGCACCAGGCAGCTCACATGCTAAGATTGTTGGCTAATGGTTGATTTGAGCTAATCGGGCGTTTGTTTTAATCTGAGTTAATACATTTTTAGTTCTTCCCCTGGGGTTTCAGAGTACGGTTTGGGTTAGGTTGAGTGACAGAGTCATTTGCTAATGGGAGGAGTTAGGCTTACAGAAGAAAACAGCGAGTTTCTGCTTGATTTTGAAAGAAGAAAGAGCTCTCTCTCTTTCTCTGGACTCTGCTGTTTGGATCCTCCTGGGAAAAATAGATCTTTCTCTCCAGAGGTGTTCTGGAGACTTGAGGGCTGGCAACTCATGTACCAGTATGTAAGCCTATTGTTGGCTAACTGAGTTTGAAGGGGAGTTTTATGTCTATGAGGGATATTGCTTAAGTTGGAACCAATAGAGACAGTTAGCAGTTAAGAATTGCAAATTGTCATGTTTATTTCAGTTGGTAAAAGCTACACTAAGTCACATGCTATAGTTAAACATTATTGTTAAATAAAGTTTGTTTTGATAAATGTTCCTTTGTTAATAGCATCATACCTGGAGTGAAACATGTCATCTTCATATTAATGCCAAAAACAGAAAAATATTTGGGGTCTAGTTTAACTTCATAATAAACATTGGGATTTCTGATCTTGCACCTGACAATAAAAATCCATTTGTTCCACAGGACAAGGACATGGAAACTTTCGTGGCTCTGGTAAATATTTTAATCATGTTCAGTTACTTGATACTCTTCTTATATTGGGCAGTCTACACAATAACAGAAGCTGAAGTCTGTCAATGTTACATCACATTACTCTAGTGTTCAATGACATTGCCTCACAGCCCTAAGAACCAGGGTTCAATTCCCGGCTTGGGTCACTGTCTGTGTGGAGTCTGCATGTTCTCCCCATGGCTGTGTGGGTTTCCTCCAGGTACCCTGGTTTCTATCCACAGTCTAAAGGTGTGCTGGTTAGATGAATTGGCCATGCTAAATTGCCCTTTAGTGTCCAAAGATGTGTAGGTTAGGTGGATTGGAAATGCAACGAGAATCCCACCAGGCCCACCCCTGCTGCTATCTCTGTAACACCACATATTGAGTATGGCCAATCCATCTAACCTGCACATCTTTGGACACGAAGGGGGCAATTTAACATGGCCAATCCATCTAACCTGCACATCTTTGGACACGAAGGGGGCAATTTAACATGGCCAATCCATCTAACCTGCACATCTTTGGACACTAAAGGACAATTTAGCATGGTTAATCCCCCTAAGATGCACAAATTTGGACACCAAGGGGGAATTTATTATGGCCAATCCACCAAACCTGCATATCTTTGGACACCAAGGGGGAATTTATCATGGCCAATCCACCAAACCTGCATATCTTTGGACACCAAGGGGCAATTTATCATGGTCACTCCAACTAACCCGCACATCTTTTGGAGTGTGGGAAGAAATCGGAGCACCCGGGGGAAACCCATGCAGGCACGGCAAGAATGTGCAAACTCCACGCAGATAGTGACCCAAGGCCAGAACCGAACCCGGGTCTCTTGTGCTGTGAGGCAGTAGTGTTAACCACTGTGCTTACCCATCTTGGCTGTTCAATTCTCAGCCTTTACAGTCTAAATTACTTAATGGAAAAAATATCGATTTTGAGTCATCGAGTAAGAGTGTTATCTGAGGTAAACTAAATTCAACAATATTCTTAGGATTAAGTGATGCGGGATTGAGTTTTGAATGACGGGATCCAATTGGCAACTTGTGCAGTGCTGGGTGTATCAGTCACTGCACCAACTGTGTTGTAATAAAGAACAAAGAAAATTACAGCACAGGTCCTTCGGTCCTCCAAGCCTGCACTGACCATGCTGCCTGACTGAACTAAAACCCCCCCACCCTTCTGGGCACCATATCCCTCTATTCCCATCCTATTAATGTATTTGTGAAGACGACCTTTGTAAGTCACTATCGTATCTGCTTCCACTACCTCCCCCGGGCAGCGAGTTCCAGGCACTCAATACCCTCTGTGTAAAAAATAACTTGCCTCGCACATCTCTTTTAAACCTTGCCCCTCGCACCTTAAACCTGTGCCCCCTAGTGATTGTCTCTTCCACCCTGGGAAAAAGCTTCTGACTATCCACTCTGTCCATGCCTCTCATAATCTTGTCGACTTCTCAACCTCTGTCGTGGATTCTCAATTGTTTTTTCAGACAATATTAACACAAATCTCTCTATCCTACAGGAGCTGGTAAATACTATCACCACGGTAAATATTTTAACTCCGAGATTTTGTTCTCTCTGTAAAAAAAAGGTTTGAAATTTTAAAAATTTTTGAAATTTTTAATTTCAGGAAACTTAAGGGCGCGACAGCGTGGAAGATAAAATATGCTCGTAATCTCTAACCCCGTACAACTTCATAGAAACATAGAAACTAGAAGCAAGAAGAGCCCTTTGAGTTGCTTAGCAATTCCCTATCATTACGGGCGATCATGAAATTCAATATCCTGATCCCCCTTTCCCTCCATATCCCTCAATCCCTTTAGCCCCAGAGATATATCTAATTTCTTCTTGAAATCAGGCAACATTTTGGCCTCAACTGAAAGGTTAGGGTTTAAGAATTACGGTCACAAGTTGGCTTACATTTATACCCATTGAATTTTTAAAAGCGTTCTCTATTCTTGTCACTTATCATTTCCTCAGTTGCATATTTTGCCTGTTTGCTGAACATAGAACATAGAACATTGCAGCGCAGAACAGGCCCTTCGGCCCACGATGTTGCGCCGACCAGTTAAAAAAAAACAACAACAATGACCCACTAACCTAAACCAATCCCTTTTCGTCCATAAACCTGTCCATAGACCTCTTAAACGCCCCCAAACTAGGCGCATTTACAACTGCAGCAGGCAGGGCATTCCAATCCCTCACCACCCTCTGGGTAAAGAACCTACCCCTGACATCTGTCCTATAACTACCCCCCCTTAGTTTAAAGCCATGCCCCCTCGTGCTAGATTTTTCCATCAGAGGAAAAAGGCTATCACTATCCACCCTATCTAAACCTCTAATCATCTTATATGCTTCAATAAGATCCCCTCTTAGCCTCCTTCTTTCCAGCGAAAACAACCCCAAATCCCTCAGCCTCTCCTCATAGGATCTCCCCTCCATACCAGGCAACATCCTGGTAAACCTCCTCTGCACCCTCTCCAAAGCCTCCACATCCTTCCTGTAATGTGGGGACCAGAACTGCACACAGTACTCCAAGTGCGGCCGCACCAGAGTTGTGTACAGTTGCAACATAACGCTACGACTCCTAAATTCAATCCCCCTACCAATAAACGCCAAGACACTGTATGCCTTCTTAACAACCTTGAGTACACTCAGATAACTTACAGATCCTGTCATTATGTTTGCTGTTGTCTTCCACTGATTGTTCCCTCTCCTACTTAAGAAGTGTTCTGCTCGGATAAATATCCGGCCCGTCCTGCAAAGTAGAGATATTACGATTAAAAGAATCACTTGGTTTGTCTCTCAGAAACAAAGCATCTCGCAGTGCTGGTGGGTGGCACATTGGTTAGCACTGCTGCCTTATAGTGCCAGGGATGTGGGTTCGATTCCGGTGATTGTGTGGAGTTTGTATGTTCCTCTCTGTGTCCGTGTGGGTTTCCTCCAAGTGCTCCCATTCCTCTCTACAATCCAAAGTGGTGCAGGTTACATGGATCAGCCATGCTAAATTGCTTCTTAGTGTTAAAAGATTTGCAGGTTAGGTGGATTGGCCATGCTAAATGTCCCTTAGTGTCCAAAGATGTGCGGGTTAGGCAGATTAGCCAGGATAAATTGCCTCTTAGCGTCCAGAGATGTGGATTGGCCATGACAAGTTGTTCCCTAGTGCCTAAATATGTGGAGGTTAGGTGGATTGGCAATGCTAAATTGCTCCTTTGTGTTCAAAGACGCGCTGGTCAGGTGGATTGTCCATGCATAATTGCCCCTTACTATCCAAAGATGTGCAGGTTAGGTGGATTGGCCATGCTAAATTGCCCCTTACTGTCCAAAGATGTGCAGGTTAGGTGGATTGGCCATGCTAAATTGTCCCTTACTATCCAAAGATGCGCAGGTTAGGTGGATTGGCCATGCTAAATTGTCCCTTATTATCCAAAGATGCGCAGGTTAGGTGGATTGGCCATGCTAAATTGTCCCTTATTATCCAAAGATGTGCAGGTTAGGTGGATTGGCCATGCTAAATTGTCCCTTACTATCCAAAGATGCGCAGGTTAGGTGGATTGGCCATGCTAAATTGTCCCTTATTATCCAAAGATGCGCAGGTTAGGTGGATTGGCCATGCTAAATTGTCCCTTATTATCCAAAGATGTGCAGGTTAGGTGGATTGGCCATGCTAAATTGTCCCTTATTATCCAAAGATGTGCAGGTTAGGTGGATTGGCCATGCTAAATTGTCCCTTACTGTCCAAAGATGTGCAGGTTAGGTGGATTGGCCATGCTAAATTGTCCCTTACTATCCAAAGATGTGCAGGTTAGGTGGATTGGCCATGCTAAATTGTCCCTTATTATCCAAAGATGTGCAGGTTAGGTGGATTGGCCATGCTAAATTGTCCCTTATTATCCAAAGATGTGCAGGTTAGGTGGATTGGCCATGCTAAATTGTCCCTTACTGTCGAAAGATGCGCAGGTTAGGTGGATTGGCCATGCTAAATTGTCCCTTACTGTCCAAAGATGTGCAGGTTAGGTGGATTGGCCATGCTAAATTGCCCCTTACTGTCCAAAGATGTGCAGGTTAGGTGGATTGGCCATGCTAAATTGCTCCTTGGTGCCCAAAGATATTCAGATTAAGTGGATTGGCCGTGGTAAATGCGGAGGGTTATGGGGATTTGGCAGTAGGGAGGGCCTGGGTGGGATGTACTTTCAGAGAGTTGGTACAGACTTGGGCTGAAAGGCCCCCTTCTGCACTGAAGGGACTCTATGATTGGATGGAATCATCTCACTCGACCGAACTTCACAAAGATAATCCTTCCTGAAAATTTGGACTTTGGAATCATGGAGTTGGGCTGATAATAACCCGAACCTGAATGCAGAGCCTGGGGCTGATGAAGTGACACAGAATGGATTCTTGAAGAAAGTGGTAGAGTTGGTAATCTGTGCAGCGCTGGATGTCACTGCTGCCAACTGGTGTACGATGTACATTTGCCAGTTGATCCCCTGTTGGAACGATTGAAACAAATCGATTTCTCCCTCAGGACAAGGAAGAGTTTACATCGATGGTTAATATAATGGTCCTACAGACTTTACTGTCTTCCGTTTTGCTCTGTGTGTCTCTTCAGAGGGATCAATGGCAGCCTACAGAAGTACTGCATGTAATGCAAAATAAAACTCATTCATACACACACTCACACAGACACGCGCACACTTGCACACACTCGCACACACACACACAAAGACACACACTGACACAACAGACACACAGACACAGACACACACACACACAGACACACTCGCATAGATACACACAGGCACACTCGCACAGACACACTCGCACAGACACACACAGACACACTCGCACAGACACACACTCGCAGACAAACACACACTCGCACACACACACTCGTGCGCACACACACACACACACGCGCACATACACACACACATTCGCATACATACACACAGGCACACTCGCACAGACACACTCACACAGACACACACAGACACACTCGCACAGGCACACACTCGCAGACAAACACACACTCGCACACACACACTCGTGCGCACACACACACACGCGCACACACACACACATATTCGCATACATACACACAGGCACACTCGCACAGACACACTCACACAGACACACACAGCCACACTCACACAGACACACTCGCACAGACACACTCTCACAGACAAACACACACTCGCGCACACACACTCGCGCACACACACACACTTGCACACACACACTCACACACACACACACACACACACACTTGCATAGATACACACAGGCACACTCGCACAGACACACTCGCACAGACACACACTCGCAGACAAACACACGCTCGCACACACACACACTCGTGCGTGCACACACACACACACACACACACACACATACACATTTGCATAGATACACACAGGCACACTCGCACAGACACACACAGACACACTCGCACAGACACACTTGCACAGACACACACTCACAGACAAGCACACACACACACTCACACACACACACACTCACACACAGACACACACACACACACACAAACGCACACACACACACACACTCGCATAGATACACACAGGCACACTCGCACAGACACACTCGCACACACACACACTCGCACACACACACACTCACACACAGACACACACACACACACACAAACGCACACACACACACACTCGCATAGATACACACAGGCACACTCGCACAGACACACTCGCACACACACACACTCGCACACACACACAAACACACAAACACACACACACTCACACAGACACACACAGACACACACTCACAGACAACACACACTCGCACACACACACACACACACACACACACCTCTTGATGACATTGTCCCCCACTGCTCATTAAAATGAGGTGCGAAGTATTAACGTTGCAAATTTCTGTTGCTGCTGCTCGGGGTAACTTGAGGAATGTCTTTCGTGCAGATAATGTAAATGAAAATCTCTGCGTGACTGGAGGCTAAGTCTTCTGAGTCCTGTAGATGTTAAAAAAAGAACTTAACCAATCTTTGATCTGTCTTTATAGGTAACTGCAAATGGCATTTCAGGGGCAACATTTGGAAATGTGTACCACACCCTATCCCCTTCGCTTACTGAGCCATTACCCTTTCCAGTAAGTTATGCTTGAATCTGTTTCCTCTCGTCCCCACCCCACTTACAGGCACCATATCCAGATCAGAATAGAAAATAAACCTGCCCACCCCACCATCTTTTAAAGTTTATTTATTACTGTCATAAGTAAGCTTACATTAACACTGCAATGAAGTTACTGTGAAAACCCCCTAGTCGCCACACTCAAGTGCCTGATCGTGTATACTGGGGGAGAATTTAGCATGGCCAATCCATCTAACCAGCACATCTTTTGGATTGTGGGAGGAAACCAGAGCACACGGCGGAAACCCATGTGGACACGGGGAGAACGTGCAGACTCTGTATAAACAGTGACCCAAACTGGGAATTGAACCCAGGTCCCTGGCGCTGTGAGGCAGCAGTGCTAACCACTGTGCCACCGTGCCAACCTTTTCCCCATCACCCTAAACTTGTGTCCCCTTGGTTATTAAGCCACTTGATGTGGAGATGCCGGCGTTGGACTGGGGTAAACACAGTAAGAATTCTGATAACACCAGGTTGATGTCCAATTAATCTACTTTAACCTGGTGTTTTGAGACCTCTAACTGTATTCCTGCAGTATCAGCTCCCTCACAATTGACCAAACTGAATGATATGGGTTCCAATATGACCCATTCCAGTTGATTACTTCATGTTCTTAGGTGTCCAGATCACCAACAACCTGTCCTGGTCCCCCCACTATAATTAAGAAAGCCCACCAATGCCTCTACTTTCTCAGGAGACTCATAAAATTTGGCATGTACACTCCAACCTTCACGAACCTTTACAGATGTACCACTGAAAACATCTTTTCTGGTTGTATCACAGCTTGGTATGGGCTCCTGCTCTGCCCAAGACCGCAAGGAACTACAAAAGGTTGTGAATGTAGTCCAGTCCATCACTCAAACCAGCCTCCCATCCATTGACTCTGTCTACACTTCCCACTGCCTTGACAAAGCAGTCAGCATAATTAAGGACCCCACGCATCCCGGACATTCTCTCTTCCACCTTCTTCTGCCAGGAAAAAGATACAAAAGTCTGAGACCACGTACCAATGGACTCAAGAACAGCTTCTTCCTTGCTGCCATCAGACTTCTGAATGGATTTACCTTGCACTAAGTTGATATTTCTCCACATCCTAGCCATGATTGTAACACTACAGTCTGCAACTTCTCGTTTCATAGGATTATAGAATCTACAGTGCAGAAGGAGGCCATTCAGCCCACCGAGCCTGTACCTGCAACAATCCCACCCAGGCCCTATCCCCATAACCCTGCATATTTACCCTCCTAATCCCCCTGACACTGAGGGACAATTTAGCATGGCCAATCAACCTAACCTGCACATCTTTGGACTGTGGGAGGGAACCAGAGCGCCTGGAGGAAACCCAGGCAGACACGGGGACAAACTCCACACAGGAAGTCACTCAAGGCAAGAATCGAACCCAGGTCCCTGGCGCTGTGAGACAACTGTACTGCCCTAATCTGTTTCCTCTTCCATATACGGTTTGTGTTGTCTGTATAGCGCACAAGGAGCAATACTCTTCACTGTATACTAATACATGTGACAATAATAAGCCAAATAAATTTGCTGCAGGCGAATATACTAAAACTGACCTCTCCCTTTTCAGGAGACATATTCCTTGCTGGACTGGATCCTTTCCTGACATAATACTTGCTTCTGCTTCGAATCTGCTTCAGAATAATGTTATTTGCTACTCGGAAGTAACTTGGCTTCGCTATTGGATCAATAGCACCAAAGGACAACAAATGGTTGGGTCATTTTCCGACTCACTATGAGATATCTGGGTATTTCATGGACGTAAACCTTGACTTAAACTGCTGCCTGGTTACTAGACTGGAGATCCTTGGAGAATGATAGTTATTCGCCAAGAAATGTTGCTTATCTTGAGATACACTTAACCCTCAGAGCTTCCAGCCTTTGTGTCAAGATACCTCTGTCAAAATTGACATCCATTCTTGTGTTCTAACTGTTTTCTTTCCAATCTGAGATTTACTGGTTTCTATCACCAGGGATAGCAACAGATTTGGAACAATGAGTGGGATTTTATGGCCTCACTCGACCAAAGATTGGAAAATCCTGCCCGAGGTCAGGGGACATTTCTATTGTCTGCCCCTCGCCTGCTTTGATTCTGTGGCAGGCGGAGTGTAGAATATCGGCGATGATCTCACTGAATGTCGGTATTGAGATGTTAAATGACCAACTAACGTCCCTCGTGACACATATCTTCCAACAGCCGCCCCTCAGCTGTCTGGGGATGGTTCAGGGGCAATGTGGACGTTTGGTCCACAGTTGGAACATGAGAGAGCATCTCACATTGTCCAACGATGCGTAGGTTAGCCATCGCGACATTGTTACGTCCAAGTTAGACTGTCACCCAGGTACTGAATCCCTTATCTGGGAGGCCCATTCCTGAAGGTAACCTTGGTCATCTGATGCCTTTGGAAGGGTTGTTTGACTTTAACATCAAAGCATAACTCCCTTCCCCATCCACACAACCTAAAATAGGGTTGACTTGAACTCAGCATGGGCTAGAGTTGAACTCAAGTAGGTGTGGCTTTCTGAGGAGAGTGAGATAAGATGAATTTCAGAGGTCCAGTGATATGGGGATGAGTTAAGCTAGTCTCCAAACTGCCGGTGTTTTAAGATGGACAATTTAATTGAATTTGTTAGCATAATAAAAATGTGTTTCTCACAAAAAAGGTTTCTCTGTATTTTTTGGATCGATCCTCTGCAATCATAGAATCTCTACAGTGCAGGGAGAGGCCATTTGGCCCACTGAGTCTGCACCGACCACAATCCCACGCATTCCCATAACCCTATTTACCCTGCTAATCCCCCTGATACTAGGGTCAATTTAGCACGGTCAATCAACCTAACCCGCAGGTTTTTGGACTGTGGGAGGAAACCGGAGCACCCGGAGGGAACACGCACAGACACTGCAATGAAGTTTATGTATTCTTGTCAAAAGCAGGCTTACATTAACACTGTCATGAAAATCCCCTAGTCGCCACACTCCTGTTCGGGTACACTTAGGGAGAATTTAGCACAGCCAATGCGCCTAAAAAACATATTTTTCAGACTGTGGGAGGAAACCAGAGCACCGGAGGAAACCCACACGGACACAGGGAGAACATGCAAACTCCACACAGGCAGTGATCCCAGGCTGGAATTGAATCCAGGTCCCTGGTGCTGTGAGGCAGCAGTGCTAATAGCGCTAAATATTTGCAATAATCCCACACATCTTTTACCCATCCTTTTTTTCAAATATTCTGTTGGTTTACATTCCCCTCAGCGTAAGATCAAATTGATCAGGAGTCTGGAACCCAAGGGAAATCTTTAATTTGTCTTTAAGAAATGTTAAGTTCCCCAATTCTCTCCTTTGACGTTCAGGGACGAAAGGGTTAAACAGGGAAAACTCTCGCTAAGCACCCAGTTCATAGAATCCCCACAGTGCAGAAGGAGGCCATTTGGCCCATCGAGTCAGTGCAGGCTTGGAGGGCCGAAGGGCCTGTTCCTGTGCTATAATTTCCTTTGTTCTCTGAGTCTGTACTGGCTGTCTGGCATCTTACCCAAGCCCTCTCTCCCGCCTGACCTCCATCCCAGAAAGAACTATTTTTAAAAAATGTATTCATGTGACAAGTAGGCTTACATTTCGCCGGGGTGTGGCGACTCGGGGGATTTTCACAGTAACTCCATTGCAGTGTAAATGTAACTCTACTTTTGACAATAATAAATAAACTTTAAACATTGACCCTGCAATGAAGTTACTGGGGGCATCTGCTAGTCGCTACACTCTGGTGCCTGTTTGGAGAATTTAGCACTGAATCGCATGTCTTTTGGACTGTGGGAGGAAACTGGAGCACTTGGAGGAAACTTACACACACACGGGGAGAAGTTCCTCCTCAACTCAGTCCTAAATCTGTTCCGTCTTATTTTGAGGCTATGCCCCCTAGTTCTAATTTCACCCACCAGTGGAAACAACTTCCCTGCTTCTATCTTGCCTATTTCCTTCATAGTCTTATATGTTTCTATAAGATCTCCCCTCATTCTTCTGAATTCCAATGAGTATAGCCCCAATCTACTCAGTCTCTCCTCATAAGCCCACCCTCTCAACTCCAGAATCAACCCATGAATTTCCTCTGTGCCCCCTCCAGTGCCAGTATATCCTTTCTCAGGTAAAGAGACCAAAACTGTACACAGTACTCCAGGTATGGCCTCAGCAGCACCTTATACAGCTGCAACATAACCTCCCTGTTTTTCAACTCCATCCCTCTGGCAATGAAGGACAGAATTCCACTTGCCTTCTTAATTACCTGCTGCACCGGCAAACCAACTCCTTGAGATTCTTGCACAAGGACACCCAGGTCCCTCTGCACAGCAGCATGCTGCAATGTTTTACTATTTAAATAATAGTCCATTTTGTTGTTATTCCTACCAAAATGGATGACCTCACATTTACCAACATTGTACCCCATCTGCCAGACCCTTGCCCACTCACTTAGACTATCTATTATCCCTTTGCAGACTTTCAGCGTCCTCTGCACACTTTGGTCTGCCACCCATCTTAGTGTCATCTGCCAATTTTGACACCCTACACTTGGCCCCCAACTCCAAATCATCTACGCAAATCGTAAACAATTGCGGTCCCAACACTGATCGCTGAGGCACGTCACTGGTCACTGATTGCCAACCAGGAAAACACCCCTTTACCCCCAAAATGCCAGCTTCGTTCAGAGCACTCTGAGATTGCTTCTTGCTCACCCTGCAGCCTGGAGAGTCTGGGCTGATAAAACTCCACCCTTATGTCTCACGTACAATGCATGAGTCTTGTAGTGGGAAAGATGAGGAGAATTTTTATTTAAATGCAGTGTGTTGTTGTGATCTAGAAAGGGATTGGAAGCAGATTCAATTGGAACTTTCAGCGGGGGAAGGATTGGATAAATATTCAAATGGGAAAAGTGTGCAGGAACGATGGGAGAAAGAGTGAGGAATAATTGGATGGATCTTTGTCCAGGCATGATGGCCTCCTTGTGTACTGTGTGATTCGGAGGGCAGTGGTCCTTTCTCTCAGTTCTTCTTCATTCTGTTTGAACATTGAGGGTCACCCCCAGTATTTGAGTTTGATGATCAGGGGACCTATGAGGAGTGTTTGAGATCTCTGGGTCTGTACTTGATGGAATTTAGAACAATGTGGGGGGAGGGAACTGGCGGGCGGGGTGCATCTCTGAAGCTTACAGAATATTTACATTTTGCAGAGGGACATAGATAAGCTGCAGAGCTGGGCCGAGAGGAGGCAGATGGAGTTTAATACAGAGAAGTGTGAGGTGGTACACTTTGGTAAGAATAACAGGAGTACAGAATATAGGGCTAATGGAAGGACTCTTAGTAGTGTCGACAAGCAGAGAGATCTCGGGGTACGTGTGCATAGCTCCCTGAAAGTTGGCACCCAGGTTGATAAGGTTGTTAAGAAGGCGTACAGTGTGTTAGCTTTTATTGGCAGAGGGATTGAATTTTGGAGCCGTGAGGTCATGTTACAACTGTACAAAACTCTGGTGCGGCCGCACTTGGAGTATTGCGTACAGTTCTGGTCGCCGCATTATAAGAAAGATGTGGAGGCATTGGAAAGGGTGCAGGGGAGGTTTACCAGGATGTTGCCTGGTACGGTGGGAAGGTCTTATGAGGAAAGGCTGAGGGACTTGAGGTTATTTTCATTGGAGAGAAGAAGGTTACGAGGTGACCTGATTGAGGCATACAAGATGATCAGAGGATTGGATAGGGTGGACAGTGAGAGCCTTTTACCTCGGATGATGATGGCTAACACGAGGGGACATAGCTTTAAATTAAGGGGTGGTAATTATAGGACGGATGTCAGAGGTAGGCTCTTTACTCAGAGGTTGTGGAATGCCCTGCCTGCAGCAGTTGTGGACTCGCCAACTTTAAGGGCGTCAGTGGATAGGCATATGGAGAGCATTGGAATAGTTTAGGTTAGAGGGTCATTAGATTGGTTCCACTGGTCGACGCAACATCGAGGGCTGAAGGGTCTGTACTGCGCTGTAATGTTCTATATTCATTGTACTGAAAGGCCTGGATAGAGTGGATATGGGGAAGATGTTTCCATTAATAGGAGAGACCAAGATCTGGGGGACCAGCCTCAGTGTAAAGGAACCACCCTTGAGAACCGAAATGAGGACAAATGTCTTCACCTTGAGGGTGGGGAACCTGTGGAATTCATTGCCCCGGAAGGCTGCAGAGGCCAAATCACTGATTTTGATTTGATTTGACTTATTATTGTATTGGTATACAATGAAAAGTATTGTTTCTTCATGTTATACAGACAAAGCTTAACATTCATAGTGAAGGAAAGGAGAGAGTGTAGTGTTACAGTCATAGCTAAGGTGTAGAGAAAGGTCAACTTAGTGTGAGGTAGGTCCATTCAAAAGTCTGAAAGCAGGAGGAAATGTCTTGTCTCTGATGGGGCAGAAATTCTTCAAAGTCCTTAAACTCCCCACGCCCTCCAGCATTTCACCAAAACCTGTCTGTCCACCTGTATATCCATATAGAGGCTGAGAGATTTCAGATTCTCAATGTTTCTGACCAGTCACATGGGCCGTTCTCTCCGCAGGCATGAAGACCCCGATTAGATTTGAGGAGGTGGGACAGAGGGAGTTTCATTTTATCCCTGGCCACAACTTCGCCCTGACTGCCCATTTTACCCTGGGCCCAGTGGACAACCTCTCAGCCCTGTTGAGTCCTCTCTGTTTCAATGAGATCACCTCGAATTCTAAAAATGCAATGGGGGGTCTGTTCCACAACCTTTCCTTGTTCGACAAATCTCCTTCATCTCAGGAATCAGCTCGGTGAACCTGCTCTGGACTGACCCAGGTTCGATTCCTGGCTTGGGTCTGTGTGAGTTGACAAATTCTCCCCATGTCTGCGTGGGTTTCCTCCAGGTGCTCTGGTTCCCTCCCACAGTCTGAAAGACCAGCTTTTATCTTAACCTGTCTGTAAAGTTCAGCCTGCATCTGTCAGTGGCAATTCTGAACTGTCTGATTCACACAGCAAGGATCTGGAGTCATTCTTTTCCGAGTGATTCCAGTGGAACGTTTCCTTTGCTGTTGAGGGCTGAGAAACTGGTGTCTAGATGCCTCCTACTAGCCTCCTCTAGGACTGCAGGTTCAACACCACATTGCTCCCATCTCTATTTACAGGAGTTTTATAGTGGGGGAGGTAATGACCTAGTGGTATTATCGCTACATTATTAATCCAGGAACTCAGCTCATCTTTTGGAAACCTGGGTTCGAATCCCACCACGACAGATGGAGAATTTAAATTCAATATAAAAAAATCTGGAATTAAGAATCTACTGATGACCGTAAAACCCATCTGGTTCACTTTTGCCCTTTAGGGAAGGAAATCTGCCGTCTTTACTTAGCCTGGCCTACTTGTGACTCCAAGGGCCACAGCAATGTGGTTGACTCTCAATTGCCATCTAAGGGCAATTCAGGGTGGACAATAAATACTCGCCCTATCATTTGTCCCACAAGTGAATGAAGGGGTAGCACAGTGGTTAGCACTGCTGCTTCACAGCTCCAAGGACCCGGGTTTGGGCCACTGTCTATGTGGAGTTTGCACATTCTCCTCGTGTCTGCGTGGGTTTCCTCCAGGTGCTCCGGTTTCCTCCCACAGTCCAAAGGTGCGTGGGTTAGTTGATTGGCCATGCTGAAATTGCCCCTTAGTGTCCTGAGATGTGTGGTTTAAAGGGATTAGTGGGTAAATTTGTAGGAATACGGGGTAGGGCCTGGGTGGGATTGGGGTTGGTTCAGTCTTGATGGACCAAATGGCTTCTTTCTGCACTGGAGGGTTCAATGGTTTAAAAAAATAATTTGTGCTGATTGCTCGCTAAAGGGCAACACAGCGGAGTAAGGGTCAGCTGGTCTGGGTGACCAATCAGGGCTCAGGCCAGGGAATCATCCCAGGGGGAGGAGTTCTCCTAGTGCAAAGGTGCTTTGGAATGAGCTGCAAATATCCTTTGACTGTTTGTAAATAAATCCCTTCTTGTTTTACTAATGAGTTCTCCCAAAGGGAAAATTTTGAATGTTTTCAGCACGCAAGGAGCACATTCAGCCCATCATTCCAATGCTGGTTTTCCCAATGACTTTTCCCTTTCAACCACCTTTCTATTCAGCATAGAGGGACGCGATATTGTGAACATCCCTGTGATAAGAACATAAGAACATAAGAAATAGGAGCAGGAGTAGGCCATCTAGCCCTTCGAGCCTGCCCCGCCATTCAATAAGATCATGGCTGATCTGAAGTGGCTCAGTTCCACTTTCCCGCCTTCTCCCCATAACCCCAACACCTCTGGGCACATTAGTCTTTTCTCGATTCATTTTCCATCCCTTATAAGATCCTTACAGATGTACCATCGAAAGCACCCTTTCCAGATGTATCACAGCTTGGTATGCCTCCTGCTCTGCCCAAACCCGCAAGGAACTACGAAAAGGGTTGTGAATGAACCCTAGTCCATCACGCAAACCAGCCTACTTGTGACGTTAATAAATAAACTTTATAAACCTAAAAAGCAGCTGGTATAACCAAGGATCTCATGCACCCCGGGCATAGCGGTCGGTGATGCAGGACTCTCTGCTCTGTTTCCTGGGACGCACACCGAGACAAATATCAACTGCTGCTGGAGGGTCGCCAACTCGGTGAAGGACGCACTTTGGTCCGCCCGAAACTTGCTGATCTTCCAGCTGAAAGAACTGTCCTCGCCCGAGTGTTGCAGACTGGCACATCCCAAGGTCCAGGGCTATGTGCTGAGGGATGCGCTGAAGCTTGGGGCAGCTGCCGCAAAGACACAATGGGGAAAGGCCACACGATAAGACCTTTTAACGGAGGCAAACCGAGGGCCCGGGAGCTGCAGAATACCCTCGACCTGCGTAACTGTGTGCCAATCTGAGCAATAATGGCACACAGTAAAATCTGAGGCATTTTAAGTATTGAAATGTAATGAATCTAATGTCTTGTAAATAAGCACAGTATTGTACTAGAAAAACAATTTATTTTTGCACTGTTTGTAATTTTTCAATCTGTCCATTTGCAATTGTTTTTGTGTGAATAAAGCATATTTTTGAAATTAAAAACAAAATTGGAACATGCATGTTTAACTCATCATTTCCCAGATAGAATTCAGAATGGAATGATTGAGATTCGCTCAACAGAAGGAGGCCATTCAATCCATCTAGCCACATCTGTAAAACACACAGATGTTTCCAGAGACATATAAGACCCTGACGGGGGCTTGACAGGGAGGACGCGGAGAGGGTGTTTCTCCCCGTGGGAGACACCTAAGTTTGGGGCACAAGTTAAAAATCAAAGAGTGTCCCATTGAGTGAAGGAGGATTGTTGTCTCTCCAAGGGGGCTGATTCTGTGGAACTCTCTTCCGCTGGGATGAGTCAAGTAGATGGCGGCACGGTGGCACAGTGGTGAGCACTGCTGCTTCACAGTGCCAGAGACCCGGGTTCAATTCCTGGCTTGGGTCACTGCCTGTGTGGAGTTTGCATGTTCTCCCCATATCAGTGTGGGTTTCCTCTGGGTGCTCCGGTTCCCTCCAACACTCCAAGGATGTATAGGTTAGGTGGACTGGGCGTGATAATTGCCCGTTAGTGTCGGGGGAATTAAAGAGTAAATGCGTGGGGTTATGGGCATAGTGTTCGGTACAGACTCGATGGGCTGAATGGCCTCTTTCTGTGCTGTAGGATTCCGTGATTCCAGAGTCAAGGTGAATGTTTTTAAGGCAGATGGAGATATGTTCTTGACTAACACGGGAAACAGAGGTCGTTCGGGGAGACAGGATAGCGGCCTGGAGAACGCAATCAGGTCAGCTGAATGGCAGGACAGACCCAAGGGGCTGAATGGCCTTCTCCTGCTCTAAGTTTGAATGTTCACTCCCTTCCAATGCCCTAAACAGTCTCTCACCTCTTACCCGAATCCTGTGCCTTCTTATTACGGATTCCTGAGCAAGGGGAGTAGGCCATAGGATCAAAGCGATGTCCAGCACAGAAACAGGCCCTTCGGCCCAACTTGCCCATGCCAACCACGTTTTCGAAACTGAATAGTCCCATTTGCCAGTGTTTGGCCCATATCTATACCTTGCCCATCCACGAACGTATCCAAATGTCTTTAAAATGTTGCTATTGTACCCACCTCCTCTGCCATTCCATACACGCACCACTGCTTTGTGTAAAAGTTACCCCTCAGCCCCTTTTAATGCTAGCCCCTCACACCGAAAACCTACGCCCTCTAGTTTTGGTACCCTGGGGAAAGGACCTTTGCTATTCACCTAATCAATGCCCCTCATGATTTTATAGACTTCTATAAGGTTGCCCCTCATCCTCCTACAATCCAAGTCCCAGCCTATCCAGCCTCTCCTTGTAGTTCAAATCTTCCAGTCCCGCTAACATCCTTGTAAATTTTTTTTGCACCCTTTCCAGACTTTTTGACCCACTCGAGCTGGACCCCTTATAGTTTTACACAATTCTTCCCTCAGCTTCTTCTGAAAAAAAACAACTTCAGATGTTCTTTATGTGACAAAAATTCTCCAGTCCAGGCGCCACCCCCTGTCAATCTCCTTGTTGCCCGCTCCGATACTTGGTTCGAATCAATCAGTGACTGGAACTGTGTGCAGTCCCCCTGCTGCAGGCAAACTATTTTTAAAGCTTATTTATTATTGTTAGAAGTAGCCTTGCATTAACATTGCAATGAAGTTACTATGAAAATCCCCTAGTCGCCACACTCTGGCACCTGTTTCACAATCCTGGTTCTGTTACCTTCCGATTGGAAATCCAAACACACTCACAGCCCCATTCCATCGCCTCTGTAAACTGCTCTTTGTGAACACAACTCTCATTGCTACTCCACCGGGAGACTAGTCTGCATCTTGTAACTGTCCTGCCTACAGCAAAACTAACTGGAAACCATCACTCGTCTCTCTCTCTCCAGTCACTCCTGCCTGCTTTCTCTCTTTTCTTCCCCCCACGGCATCGCTCAAAATTGACGTCACATCCAGGAAATCTAATCAGCAACCCCTTCCCCAGAACTCCCTCTCACTTTGGATTTAAACGCTCTGTCGCAAATCAAAGTTTCCGGCTTTTTGCCAAGTTCACTGATTGTCACATCAGGAGGCCAATAAGCCAGACAATTGATGGCAAGCGGGCAGAATGAGACCATTCAGCCCTTTGGGCCTGCTATACAGGAATAGGGGAAGCTGCTTATCTAGAGAAGAATGTCAGCGCAGATTAAGAGGTACGGAGAGAGCAAGTGTTTATTCAGTGAAACCTTTATCCCACTCATTGATACAACTGTTGATTTCTTTACATGTGATTATTGATCACGTGAGCTGATCATCGACGCAATTGGCACTGAATGATTTGGTTGCTGTTGGTAATCAGCCACACTTGTCCCAGGTCTGTTGTCACGTGCTTGAATTTATGTCCCTGGATGTTGATGTGGGTCCACTCTGTCCCAGTGGGATTTTCGGGAGTGATCCCATCTCTGGAAAATAAAGACTCAGACGTTGTTTCAATATTTTCCCAGCCAGGCTCCCATCTGTTAACTCCACAGCTTGTAAAAACTATACTGTCCCCATATCGGAACTCCTACACTGACCCATCACCTCACCCTATCTCTGTGCTCACTTCCCCAGTCTGGCAACGCCCAACATTTTGATCCTTAAACAAAAAACCCTCCAAATCCTTCCCACTGGCCCGTCGCCTCTCTCCTCCAACCCTCCAAGATTTCTACACTCCTCCAATTCCAGCCTCATGAACATTCCCGCCCTCCAATAATCTGCCATTGGTGGAGATGCCTTCAGCCTGGACCCTAAGTGCTGGAACTCCCACCTTAAACATCTCCTGACCTAGTTTGTGATCACCTGCATTCATATTCTCTGCTGCTGTTCAGCGTCACATCTCATCCTCTAACACCCCTTTTGAGACTGTGGGATGTGGCATAAATGTTTAGTTAGAGCAGCCTGGAACTGTACCTGCGATAGAGTTTCCCGGATGGATTTACACCATACACACTGCCATCTGTCCCGACCTCAATCATCGAGAGTTCTCCAGGGATGTGTCTCCATGTTGTCCCAACACAATTAGTTGGGGTCACCTTAGCTCGGAAGAAGATGCTACCAATTGAATTCACACCCCAGCACCTGTGCGGCCCACAGGAGTAGTATTTGAGTTTGCCTTTCAAATTGTGGTACTGTGGGCTGTCGTAAGTGGCTGTGGAAATCGTTGCTTTGTGCTGAGCGCAGAAAATATAATTATTCCTGTTGACCCCACTCACAATGCCATCTCCGCCAGCATCGATCTGTTTGAGCAGACCTGTGGGGAAAGAGAAGGAATCGGAATTCAGGTCAGAAACCAGAGCCGTTCTCCTTGAAGATTTGAAGGTTTGGGGCTGGAGGAGGTTCCAGTGATAAGGAGGGAGGTGGGGGGGGTGAGGTGATGATGAAGGGAGCTCTCATTCAGGAGGTTCTCTGATGGAGGGAGTGAGGGGCTTCAGACAACCCAAGAGGAAATGAAATTCTATTCCGCTCAGATTGGACCCAACTCCAGAAACCATCTTGTATCGATGTTCCTCTCCCCTAGCAATGTACACTCCAAAACAAAATGAACATTTGTTGAGAAATCTCAACGTGGAAACAGTTATTAAACAAGAATAAAAGTTTCCGGAGCCTGAATTTTACACCCGTCAGGTTCACTCATTCAACCGGCCCTGAGTCAGGAGTGAGACGTGTTTCTGCCTGTGATGGGCTATGGACCGGGATTTTATACTTGCTGGGAAAGGTGTCAGGAGGGTGGGAGTGGAGAGAAGGGAGGCTGTGAGCTGGTGCTTCTAGTATGTCCCCTCAGAGGGGGGGACAGCGGATACGGAGCTGCCTCAGGGAGCGGGGGACCTGGACACTAACCAATTAAGATGGAGAAACTCCACAAAGGGTGTCCCGGGAGCACAACTGGACACAAATCCCAGACCCCAGGCACCCTTCCCAATTCTATTCCAGCCCTGGAATGTCATCCTGCCCTGGATTGAGGGTTCAGCTGACATGTAGAGGTGGTATGGACAATCGCCCGAGCACCAGGCAATTCTGCTCCATCTTTAACCTTTCACTCAGCTTTTAGAGTAAGAAGTCTTACAACACCAGGTTAAAGTCCAACAGGTTTATTTGGGAGCAAACGCCATTAGCTTTCAGAGCGCTTGTTGGTCTTGCTGGACTTTAACCTGGTGTTGTAAGACTTCTTACTGTGTTTACCCCTGTCCAACGCCGGCATCTCCACGTCCAGCTTTTACAGTCAGAGTTCCTCACCAGCCATCGATGCCCAGGATCCACCCAGCATTCTGTACACAGCGTAGTTCCTATCGACTCCCCACACCCCAGCTGGGCCCACAGTCACATGGGAAAGGGTGCCGGGGACGAGGTTCCACTGCCCTCCATTTCTGGTGTAAACCGTTCCCTTTGCATCCACTCCGAACACTTGTCCGTTGCCGGCATCGATCTGCTTCAGGTTTCCGTCTATCCGGCGGCAGACCAGGTCTGGAAGACAGAAAGATGTCAGCCGTGTTCAGTTTAGGATTGCAAAGACATTGGCTGCCTATCCATTAGGCCCATCTGCTCCGTGGTGGATTTAGGTTACTCACAGACGTCCAAATACAAACAAGTTAAAAAGAAACCACAGGATTGTATAAAGACAAACAGTTCATAGAATCGTAGAAACCTACAGTGCAGAAGGAGGCCCTTCGGCCCATCGAATCCACACCAAAACCAAACACACCCCATAAACCATCCCTTTGCCACAGATTTAACACACAAAATACAAATGCTGAACTTAGTCCTTTGGTTAAATAGTTAAAGTTGATCTTCAGCTTGAGTTAAAGTTCAGTAAAGAGTTAATGATTTGCAACTGTTTGTGCTTGAGTTGGTGTTAGACGTGGTTAATAAAGAAATAATTGAATTACTGTCCTTGTTTGCCCCTTTAAGCTGGAATTCTTGGAAGGTGTTTAAACTAAAGCTGTCTAACATTTAAATGGGCGACCTCCTTACTCTGAGGTTGTGGCGTCTGGCCCTGGAATCTCCCACAAGGAGAAACAACCTCTCAGCACCTCAGCAAAGCTGCCTAGTAAGGGGGGGCAGGGCTGTGACAGGGGAGACAGTGGGTTTGACATAGAAATGTCGTAAATAGGTGCAAGAAAAGATCATTTGGCCCTTTCAGCCTGCACCAACATTCAATACGATCATGGTTGATTATAAACTTTGAGTAACCCACTCCTACCTTCTCTCCATACCCCCTGAGCAGCAAGCACCACGTCCGGCTCCCACAGAATATCTAAAGAATTGGCACCAGCAGCTTTCTTGTAGAGAGTTCCATGAGTTTACAACTCTCTGAGTGAAGGAATTCTTCCTCATCTCAATCCTGAATGGCTTACTGCTTGATCTTAGGCTGTGACCCTGAATCCCTAACACTGCCAACATCACGAACACTCGTCCCTAGTCTGTCAGTTCCCATCAGGATTGAATTTGTTTCTTGAGATCCCCTCTCATTCTTCTAAATTCCAGTGAGTACACGCCCAGTAGGTTCATTCTCCCTTCCTACCTTAGCTTTGCCATTCTGGGAATTAGTCTGGTGAACATTCACTGGATTTCCTCAGTAGCAGAAATGTCCTTCCCGAGATCAGGAGTCCAAAATCGGACATAATGCACAAGATCTAACTTCACTGCATAACCGCAGCAAGGTATGTTTACTCCTATACTCAGATCCTCTTATGATGACAGCTAGATAGCTCGCCTCACCACCAGATGTACCATCACGCGAGACTTCAGCGACTGTCCCACCATGACAGCAAGGACACGTGGCATTTCCCCTGTCCCTAAGCTGCCACGGTTCAGATAATAATCTTACAGAGGGGGGAAGGAGTGTGACAGGAGAGATGGGGTTTGATATGGAGGCAGTGAGTGGCAGGGGAGGCAGGGGTGTGACGGAGGAGGCTGGAGTGTGACGGAGGAGGCTGGAGTGTGACAGAGGAGGCTGGAGTGTGACGGAGGAGGCTGGAGTGTGACGGAGGAGTCTGGAGTGTGACGGAGGAGGTTGGAGTGTGACGGAGGAGGCTGGAGTGTGACGGAGGAGGCTGGAGTGTGACGGAGGAGGCAGGAGTGTGACGGAGGAGGCTGGAGTGTGACGGAGGAGGCTGGAGTGTGACGGAGGAGGCTGGAGTGTGACGGAGGAGGCAGGGGTGTGACGGAGGAGGCTGGAGTGTGACGGAGGAGGCTGGAGTGTGACGGAGGAGTCTGGAGTGTGACGGAGGAGGTTGGAGTGTGACGGAGGAGGCTGGAGTGTGACGGAGGAGGCTGGAGTGTGACGGAGGAGGCTGGAGTGTGATGGAGGAGGCAGGGGTGTGACGGAGGAGGCTGGAGTGTGACGGAGGAGGCTGGAGTGTGACGGAGGAGGCTGGAGTGTGATGGAGGAGGCAGGGGTGTGATGGAGGAGGCTGGAGTGTGACGGAGGAGGCTGGAGTGTGACGGAGGAGGCTGGAGTGTGACGGAGGAGGCTGGAGTGTGACGGAGGAGGCAGGGGCACAATGGTATTGTCACTAGACTAACAACCCAGGCAATAAGCTCTGGGAGCCCGGGTTCGAATCCCACCATGGCAGATGGAGAAATTTGAATTATAGAACATAGAACATAGAACACTACAGCACAAACAGGCCCTTCGGCCCACGAGTTGTGCCGATCACATCAACACCTACCAACCTACAGACCTATCTATAACCCTCAATCTCATTAAACCCCATATACTCATCCAGAAGTCTTTTAAAAGACCCCAGCGAGTTCGCCTCCACCACCACTGACGGCAGCCGATTCCATTCACTCACCACCCTCTGAGTGAAAAACTTACCCCTAACATCACTTCTGAACTTCCCTCCTTGCACCTTAAATCTGTGTCCTCTCGTAGCAACCATTTCAACCCGGGGAAATAGCCTCTGAGAGTCCACCCTATCTATTCCTCTCAACATTTTGTAAACTTCTATCAGGTCGCCTCTCAACCTTCGTCTCTCCAGGGAAAAGAGTCCCAGCTCCCTCAACCTAACTTCATAAGGCATGCCTCCCAGTCCAGGCAACATCCTTGTAAATCTCCTCTGTACCCTCTCAATAGCTTCTACATCTTTCCTATAGTGAGGCGACCAGAACTGCGCACAATACTCTAAATGAGGCCTGACAAGGGTCTTATAAAGTTGCAGCATTACCTCCCGACTCCTAAACTCAATCCCTCGATTAATGAAGGCCAGTACACCATACGCCTTCTTGACCACCTCCTCCACCTGTGAGGCCGATTTAAGAGTCCTGTGGACCCAGACCCCAAGATCCTTCTGCTCTTCAACACTACTCAGACTTCTGCCCTTGATAGTGTACTCGTTCATCCCGTTAGTTCTGCCAAAATGGACGACTACACATTTATCTGCGTTGAAGTCCATCTGCCACTTCTCCGCCCAGTCCTGCATCCTATCTATGTCCTGCTGCAACTTTTGCCATCCTTCCAGACCATCCACAACACGACCAACCTTCGTGTCATCAGCGAACTTACTTACCCATCCCTCCACTTCCTCATCCAGGTCATTTATGAAAATGACAAACAACAAGGGTCCCAGAACAGATCCTTGAGGCACTCCGCTGGTGACTGACCTCCATTCAGAAAAAGCCCCATCCACAACCACTCTCTGCCTTCTGCAGGCAAGCCAATTCTGGATCCACAAGGCCAAAGGCCCTTGGATCCCATGGCCTCTCACCTTTTCAAGAAGTCTTGCATGGGGGACCTTATCAAACGCCTTGCTGAAGTCCATGTACACCACGTCCACGGCACTTCCTTCGTCAATGTGTTCAGTCACATTATCGAAGAACTCAACTAGGCTTGTAAGGCACGACCTGCCCTTGACAAATCCATGCTGACTATTCCTGATTATGTCAAACCTCTCCAAATGTTCGTAAATCTTGTCCCTCAGAAGCCTCTCCATCAGCTTACCAACCACTGAGGTTAGACTCACCGGTCAGTAATTTCCCAGGCTATCTCTGTTCCCTTTCTTGAAAATAGGAACTACATCCGCAATCCTCCAATCCTCCGGAACCTCTCCTGTCTCCATTGACGACGCAAAGATCATCGCCAGGGGCTCTGCAATCTCTTCCCTCGCCTCCCACAGTATCCTGGGGTACATCCCATCTGGTCCCGGCGACTTATCTACCTTGATGGAATTCAAAAGTTCCAACACATCCTCCTCCTTAATATTCACGTACTCAATCCTTTCCATCTGCTGCAAATCCATAACAAAATCTCCCAGATCGGCTTCCACTGTGAATACTGAGGCGAAGTACTCGTTAAGCACCTCTGCCATTTCTTCTGGTTCCACACAAACCTTTCCCCCCTCACCTTTTATAGGTCCTATCCCTTCTCTTCTTATCCTTTTACCTTTCACATATTTATAGAAGGCCTTGGGATTCTCCTTAATCTTACCCGCCAAGGTCTTCTCATGACCCCTCCTGGCTCTCCTAATTTCCCTTTTAAGTTCCTTCCTACAGTCCTTATACTCCTCAAGATCTTTAACCTCTCCTAATTCCCTGAACCTCTTGTACACCTTCCTTTTCCTCCTGACTAGGTTCAACACAGCCTTTGTGCACCACGGTTCCCTCAACCTACCAAAACCCCCTTGTCTCATCGGAACGTTGTCATTCAGAGCTCCAGACACACATTCCTTGAATATCTGCCACCTTCCTTCGGTACTTTTCCCTAAGAACGCCTCCTTCCAGTTTATTTGTCCAAGTAACTTCCTGACTTCTTCGTATCTCCCCTTACCCCAGACAAACACCTTCCTAGCCTGCCTGATCCTATCTCGTTCCAACGCAATTGTGAAGGAGATAGAATTATGGTCACCATTTCCAAGATGTCCTACCGAAAGATCCATCACCTGCCCTGGTTCATTCGCCAGTACCAGGTCAAGTACAGCCTCTCCCCTCGTAGGCTTGTCCACATACTGCGTCAGGAAACCTTCCTGAACACACCTAACAAACTCCTAACAAACACCTAACAAAGAATTGAATTAAAACTGAATTGAATCTGGAATTAAACGTGTGATGGTGATGGTGAATCCGTGGCCCATTGTCAGTAAAACAGGGGAGAAAGTGGGAAAGTGGAACTGATCCACTTCAGATCAGCCATGATCTTATTGAATGGCGGCGCAGGCTCGAAGGGTTAGATGGCCTACTCCTGCTCCTATTTCTTATGTTCTTTGGGGAATTAAATTTACCATCCTTACTTGCTCTCATCTATATCAGAACTCAGAAATGTGGTTGACTCTGAAGTGATCCCTCAAGGGCAATTTGGAGGGATTAATGAAGACTGGCCCAACTAAAGCAGCAGTGCGCACATCTCTTGAAACAGTTAATAAAAAAGCTCAACTGCGATTGAATCCCTCATCCAAATCTTTACCAAATCCAAATTCTATTGTCTGACCTTGCTGATCGCCAGGGGTTACTCATTATCAAGTTCTAACTCTTGTTTCCAAATCCCTGCACGTCCTCACCTATTCACCGTCTCCATAAACCCCAACACGGCAACAAAACTTTGACCTCTCTACCATCTCGAGTTCTGCTGAGAGAGTTGTACACATCCACAGCAGCCTTCCTTTCGATTAGAAATTAAACCGAGGTCCCATCCAGCCGTTACTCAAACTCGCGCTGAATATATCACCGATTATTTTGCAGAGGCAATTCTTATCCTGTAAAAGCTCGGTTATAACACACTGAGTGCTGACTTGGTGACAGGTAAATGGGTTTGAGTGAAAATTTGGTGGCGTTGGTGTGGGGGAACAGGCTATCAGAGATCGAATGACCGTTAACTAAACAATGTTAGGCGTGGCTCAATGTTAGTGGTCTTATCCAGATGTAAGCGGTTCAAATCGCACTTCAGGACTTGGCAAGAATGGCTGTACAATGTTTACTTGTTCCCGTGTGGGGCTGACATTCAA
Source organism: Carcharhinus amblyrhynchos (assembly GCF_965287045.1). Classification (NCBI taxonomy): domain Eukaryota; kingdom Metazoa; phylum Chordata; class Chondrichthyes; order Carcharhiniformes; family Carcharhinidae; genus Carcharhinus; species Carcharhinus amblyrhynchos. The sequence goes on from NW_027649794.1 coordinate 1,439,519, forward strand.
GGTTTTATTATTCCATGGCTTTATTACTCTACAGATACACTGATTAGAACATGCAGTCATTTGTTTTTTTATCATTCAATATTTGTCTTGATAAGATCAAATTGTTTACTTTGGCAGAAATAATAGTCGGAGAGATTATTATTGAAAAGGCGAAAAACTGCAGCAGGCGACGGTGCAGAGGGACCTGGGGGTCCTTGTGCACGAGTCGCAAAAACCCAGCCTGCAGGTGCAGCAGGTGATCAAGAAGGCGAATGGGATGCTGGCCTTCATAGTGAGGGGGATAGAATATAAAAGCAGGGAGGTCTTGCTGCAACTGTACAGGGTACTGGTGAGGCCGCAGCTGGAGTACTGTGTGCAGTTTTGGTCGCCGCACTTGCGGAAGGATATATTGGCCCTGGAGGGAGTGCAGAGGAGGTTCACCAGGCTGATACCGGAGATGAGGGGGTTGGACTATGAAGAGAGACTAAATAGACTGGGTCTGTCCTCATTGGAGTTTAGAAGGCTGAGGGGGGATCTTATAGAGACGTATAAGATAATGAAGGAGATGATAGGGTAGAGGTAGAGAGATTCTTCCCACTTAGAAAGGATAGGAGGACTAGAGGGCACAGCCTCAAGATGAGTTGGGGGGGGCAGTTTAGATCAGAATTGAGGAGGAACTTCTTCACTCAAAGGGTGGTGAATCTCTGGAATTCTCTGCCCGTTGAAGTGGTGGAGGCTACCTCGCTAAATATATTTAAGTCACGGGTAGATAGGTTTTTGATAGACAGGGGTATTAAGGGTTATGGGGAGAAAGCAGGAAAGTGGAACTGATCCACTTCAGATCAGCCATGATCTTATTGAATGGCAGGGCAGGCTCGAAGGGCTAGATGGCCTACTCCTGCTCCTATTTCTTATGTTCTGATGTTCTTATTATGTTTATTCTTTGTTTATTAAGACTGTATGATACTTCAAAGAAGATTGGGATACATAGGAATATAGGTTTTTAGAGCCTATTCTATCTTAAATGTTCATCTTAAAGAGTTGAAGTTCTGATTCTAGATTGGTTAAATGTACCAATTTGTCGCTTCAGGTTAGCATCTCTGACTTGGTGTAAAGGTACATCGCTGTTAATGTATCATGGGAACATCGCCCCTTGGATGTAGCTCTCCAAGTCACTCAGTATCCTGACTTGGAATTACATTGGCCGTTCCGGCCCTGTCACAGGGTCAAGATCTTGGAATGCCATCCCTAACAGCACTGTGGGTGTACCTACACCACGCGATCAGTAGCGGTTCAAGAAGACAGCTCACAGGCAGCTCACGATGCGGAATTAATGCTGTTCTAATCAGCAATGCCCACGTCCCATAATTTGATATTTTTTATTGTCTTTTTTCCGGCATGTGTTTCTCTGGGATATTACAGAACATGTATTTCAACAGGTTGTCTACAGCTGAATTGACGTTGTTTTACCGAACGTATAGAAATTTACGTACAAGTTAACCGTTAGAATTTGAGCTGCGCCCTGGCCTGTTTTCGAAACTACACAATGAATTGACCCATTTTGTGGAGACGGTTCACTGATGAAATAACACGCAGCATAACCTCACGCACACGTGTCTTCACGGAGGCCCACACAGTCTCTCACACCCATCCCCACACAGAACCGGAATTCCACTCCTGGGACGGAAGTTTTCCCGCAACAAAGGGGCCCAGAAATTGGCATTTCCTTCCAGGAGTGAGTGAGTCGGGGTGAGCAGGGTGTGAGAGGTTTGGAGGAGAAGTGGGACAGGTTGCGGTTACAAGTCAGCCTGGCGATCACGACCGATCTGATGTGATAACCCTCGACTGCACTTTCCTGCCTTATCCCCATCACCCTTGATTCCCGTAGTAATCTGTTTATTCAGCCTTGATCATACTTACTGGCATGGTCTTGGCTGCCCTCTGTGGTAAAGTTTTCCATAGGTTCATGACTCTCTGGGAGAAGAAATTCCTCCTCATCTTTGTCTTCTGTGGCTGGAGAAAGAACAGCTATAACAACCATTTAACAAACAATAATGGCAATCGTAGCTTTAAGTGGCTATTCCGGCTGAGAGCTAAGCATGCTGGGATTTTTGGTCAAATTATACATTCATAGACTTTGACCTCTCTGCCATCTCGAGTTCTGCTGAGAGAGTTGTACACGTCCACAGCAGCCTTCCTTTCGATTAGAAATTAAACCGAGGTCCCGTCCAGCCGTTACTCAAGCTCGCGCTGAATATATCACCGATTATTTCGCAGGGGCAATTCTTATCCTGTAAAAGCTCGGTTATAACACAGTGCGTGCTGACTCGATGACAGGTAGATGGGTTTGAGTGAAAATTTGGTGGCGTTGGCAAGGGGGAACAAACTATCAGAGGTCAAATGACTGCTAACTAAACAATGTTAGAAATGACTCAATGTTAGTGGTCTTATCTAGATTTAAGCGGTTCAAACCGCACTTCAGAGCTTGGCAAGAATGGTTGTACAATGTTTACTTGTTCCTGTGTTTGGCTGACATTCAAGGTTTTATTATTCCATGGCTTTATTACTCTACAGATACACTGATTAGAACGTACAATCTTTTTTTTTTATAATTCAATATTTGTCTTGATAAGATCAAATTGTTTATTTTTTGGTTATTAAGATTGTATGATACTTCAAAGAAGATTGGGATACATAGGAATGTAGGTTTTTAGAGCCTATTCTATCTTAAATCTTCATCTTCAGGAGTTGAAGTTCTGATTTTTGATTGGTTAAATGTGCCAATTTGCCGCTTCAGGTCATAATGTGGCTCTACGTGGGAGCTGTGATACTAAACATACTAATATAAGATGATTAGAGGTTTAGATAGGGTGGATGGTGATAGCCTGTTTCCTCGGATGGAGAAATCTAGCACGAGGGGGCATGGCTTTAAATTAAGGGGGGGTAGTTATAGGACGGATGTCAGGGGCAGGTTCTTTACCCAGAGGGTGGTGAGGGACTGGAATGCCCTGCCTGCTGCAGTTGTAAATGCGCCTAGTTTGGGGGCGTTTAAGAGATTGGTGGATAGGTTTATGGACGAAAAAGGAGTGGTTTAGATTAGTGGGTCAATGTTTTTTTTTTAAAAATAAGACTGGTCGGCGCAACATTGTGGGCCGAAGGGCCTGTTCCGCGCTGTAATGTTCTATGTTCTATGTTCTAAACTTTCCAGATAACTGAAGTTATTTATATTAACCAAGAAAGCCTGCCTCTGATTAATATGGCTGCTACAAACATGATATGTCCAATGAACCAAGTGTATTGTCTTTGTTCAAAAGTAGTTTCACTGGATGTTCAAGCCATGTGATCAGTTTTTGATTACACAGTTGGCCGGATAGCAGAGAAACTTCCGGAAGCGAGTGGAGAATTGTGGAGAAAGAGACATGCAGTCCTTTGTTTGGCAGCTGTAACTTGATGAAGCCAACCATGGCAAGAAGGTGCGTACCCTGAAGGATGCTTCAGAGAAGGACAAGATAGATTCTACATTGTGGATCTTTCTTTGCCAAGGCTATTGGCAGTTTTTTCAATTACATAGTTAAAGTTGATATTTAGTTAAAGGTGATGTTCAATTAAAGTGCAGTTTAAGAGTTCAGGTTCAGTTGAACTTTGATGTTGAGTTAGAGTAGAATTTCAGTAAAGAGTTAATGACCTGCAACTGGTTATTTTTGAGCTGGTACTGGAAGCGTTAAATAAAGAAATAATTGAATTACAGTTCTTGTCTCATTAAACTGGAATGTTTGGAAGGCATTTAAACTAAATTAAATTAAGGCGTCTGGTCCAAACTCTCCCATAAGGGGAAAAAACCCCTCAGCATATTTGTAAAGCTGAAGCTGTCTAATAAGGGGAGGCATGGGAGTGACAGGAGAGGCAGGGGTGTTTCGGAGGGGGGCTTAATATAGAAACATAGTAAGTAGGTGCAGGAGTAGACTATTCACCCTTTGAGCCTACACCATTATTCACTATGATCGTGGCTGGTCGTAAACTTTCTCTCCATTCCCTTTAGCACTACGTCCAGCTCCTACTTGAAGATATCTAAGCAAATGGCCCCAACATCTTTCTTGCGGTGAATTCCACAAGTTCACAATTCTCTGTGTGAAGAAGTTCTTCCTCATTTCAATTCTGAATGGCTTACTCCTTGATCTTAGGCTGTGATCCCGAATTCTGCACACCACATAGAACATAGAACCCTACAGTGCGGAAACAGGCCCTTCAGCCCATCGAGTCTGCACCGACCACAATCCTACCCAGGCCCTATCCCCATACACATTTACCCACTAATCCCTCTAACCTACACATCCCGGGACTCTAAGGGGCAATTTTAGCATGGCCAATCAGCCTAACCCGCACATCTTTGGACTGTGGGAGGAAACCAGAGCACCCGGAGGAAACCCATGCAGACATGAGGAGAATGTGCAAACTCCACACAGACAGTGACCCGAGCCGGGAATCGAACCCAGGACCCTGGAGCTGTGAAGCAGCAGTGCTGACCACTGCGCTACCGTTCTTAACATTCTTCCCGAGTCTGTCAGTTTCTGTCACGATTTCACTTGTCTCCGTGAGATCCCCTCTCATGCTTCTAAATTACAGTGAGGACAAGCCCAGGCAGTCCACTCTCTCTTCAGTCCTCCTATTCTGGGAATGAGTCTGGTGAACTTCCGCTGGACTCCCTCAAAAGCAAGAATGTCCTTCCTGAGATTAGGGGGTCAAAACAGCGCACAATACACAAGCTCTAGCCTCACCCCCAAGGCCCTGCATAACTACAGCAAGACATCCTTTCAGAGGAAACAAGGGTTTGATAGAGGAGGCAGAGGCAGAATGGTATTGTGACCAGACTAACAATCCAGACAACAAGGGTAATGCTCTGGGAGCCCAGGCTCGAATCCCACCATGGCAGATGGTGAAATTTGGAATTGAATGAAAAAAATCTGATGATAACAATGAATCCATTGTCAGTAAAACCCATTTGGATCATTAATAATCTTTAGGGAATTAAATTTACCGTCCTTACCTGCTCTCATCAACATGTGAATTTACAACTCAGAGATGTGTGTGACTCTGAAATGCCCCCTCAAGGGCAATTAGCAATGAGGAATGAATATTGGTCCAGCCCAGGCTCTGACACCCACCTCCCTTGAAACAATTCAAAAAAAGCTAATCTGCTACTGGATCCCTCATCCAAGTCTTTACCAAATCCAGATTTTATTGTCTGACCTTATTGATGGACCCCGAATTCTACGCACCACCTTAACATTCTTCCCAAGTCTGTCAATTCCTGTCAGGATTTCACTTGTTTCCGTGAGATCCCCTCGCATGCTTCTAAATTACAGTGAGTATTAAGTGTTACTTATTTCCAAATTCTCACTCTCGTTTCCAAATCCCTGCACGTCCTCACTTCTTCCCTGTCTCCGTAAACCCCGACACTCCCACAAGATTTTCGGCTCTCTGCTCTCTCGGTTTTGATTGAGAGAATTGTACACATTCACAGCATCCTTCCTTTCGATTAGAAATTAAAGTGAGGTCCCGTTCGGCCGTGTTACTGTCCCGTCTGGCCCAGGGGAATTGTCTATTTTCACACTTTCCTGAATTGCTAACACCTCCTCCTTATGAACCTCAATCCCGTCTATTTCAACAGCGTGTACCTCAGTATTCTCCTCGACAACATTGCCTTTCTCCTGTGTGAATACTGATGAAAAATATTCATTTAGTGCCTCTCCTATCTCTTCGGACTCACACACAACTTCCTACCCCTGTCCTTGACTGGCCCTAATCTTACCCTAGTAGTTCTTTTATTCCTGACGTATCTATAGAAAGCTTTAGGCTTTTCCTTGATCCTACCTGCCAAAGACTTCCCATGTCCCCTCCTGGCTCTCCTTAGCTCTCTCTTTAGGTTCTTCCTGGCTAACTTGTAACTCTCAAGCACCCGAACTGAGCCTTCACGTCTCATCTTGACATAAGCCTCCTTCTTCCTCTTCATAAGAGATTCAACTTTTTTAGTAAACCACGGTCCCCTCACTCGACTACTTCCTCCCTGCTGACAGGTAGATACTTATCAAGGACACGCAGTAGTTGTTCCTTGATCAAGCTCCACATTTCAATTGTGCCCGTCCCCTGCAGTTTCCTTCCCCATCCTATGCATTCTAAATCTCGTCTAATCGCATCATAATTTTCTTTCCCCCAGCTATAACTCTTGCCCTGTGGTATATACCTATTCTTTTCCATCGCTAAAGTAAACGTAACCAAATTGTGATCACTATCACCCAAGTGCTCACCTACCTCCAAATCTAACACTTGGCCTGGTTCATTACCCGGTACCAAATCCAATGTGGCCTCGCCTCTTGTTGGCCTATCTACATACTGTGTCAGGAAACCCTCCTGCACACATTATGCTGCAAGTTATTTGATTGGTGAATTTTCGGTGAATCCGATAGTGCGGAAGGGGCCATTCAGCCCATCAAGCCTGCACCGACCACAATCCCACCCAGGCCCGATTCCCATTGCCTTATGCATTTACCCTCGCTTGTCCCCTGACACCAAGGGACAATTTAGCATGGCCAACTCACGTAACTGTACATCTTTGGGCTGTGGGAGGAAACCGGAGCACCCGGAGGAGACCCACACAGACATGAGGAGAATGTACAAACTCAACACAGACAGTGACCCAAGCCAGGAATCGAACCCGGGTCCAAGGCACTAAGAGGCAGCAGTACCAACCATGCTGCTATTATCTCTGGTATTCTATTGCTCTACAAATATTCGCTTCCTAAATGACAACAAACTGAAGGAGATAGTCATCGACTTCACAAAGTGGAGGACATACCCCTATTTACATCATCAACAGGAATGTAGTGGAAATGATCCAGAGCTACACTTTTCTATGTGCCCAGTACACTAAAACCTGTTTTTGTCTCTCCATATTGATGCTACAGTTAAGAAAGCCCACCAATGCCTTCACCTTCTCAGGAGGCTTAGAAGATTTAACATGCCCACTACACTCTCATCAATTTTTACAGACACAGCGTAGAAAGCATTCTTTCTAGTTGGTATGGTCGCTGCTCTGTCCAAGGCCACTAAAACTACAAAGGGTCATGAATGAAGCCCAGTAGATCATGCAAACCAGCCTCCAATCCATTAACTCTGTCTACAATTCCTGCTGCATCAGAAAAGCAGCCAACATAATCAAAGACCTCATTCCCCCTCCCCCCAGACATTCTCTCTTCTACATTCTTCCATTGGAAAATATATACAAAATTCTGAGGTCCACGTACCAACCAACTCAAGAACAGCTCCTATCAAACTTTTTAAGTTCATCTTTCCCTTCACTATGACTGTAACACTACATTCTGTACCCTCTCCTTTCCATGTCTATGAATGGTATGCTTTGTCTGCATAGTGCGCAAGAAACAATATTTTTCACTGTATATGTAGCAGTAATCAATCAAGCTAAACTGTGGTGAGATTTGAAACTGAATCCCCAGAACACTAGCCTGATCTCTGGATTAGTGACAATGATACCGTGCCACTGCCTCTCATTTCAAATTTAATAGCTTAAAAAATAGAGGAAAGTTTTCCAAAAGCATTCTTAACCAACAAGTCCACGTCTACTGCCATCTTCATTGAACAGTGAACTTGCACTCAAAGGCCCCTCACTTTCGCAATTGCTCTCAAAGTCTTCCTGTTTATTGAATCTCCCCTTGCTTTGTTCACCCCTCTCAGATACATTACCACACACTTTTCCAGATTGCATGCCAATTAGAACATAGAACACTACAGCACAAACAGGCCCTTCGGCCCACAAGTTGCGCTGATCATATCACTATCTACCAGGCCTATCTATAACCCTCAATCCCATTAAATCCCATGCACTCATCCAGAAGTCTCTTAAAAGACCCCAGCGAGTTCGCCTCTACCACCACCGATGGCAGCCGATTCCACTCACTCACCACCCTCTGAGTGAAAAACTTTCCCCTAACATCTCCTCTGTACCTACTCCCCAGCACCTTAAACCTGTATCCTCTCGTAGCAACCATTTCAGCCCTAGGAAATAGCCTCTGAGAATCCACCTGATCTGTACCTCTCAACATCTTATACACCTCTATCAGGTCACCTCTCATCCTTCGTCTCTCCAGGGAGAAAAGACCGAGCTCCCTCAACCTATCAAACCTATCAATCCATTGCTGCCTTCTTCCCTACTCCACTCCACCAAATCATTGGGATCATTCTGGAGGCAACTCTTCACTGCCAACCATCCGGCCAATTCCTTGGCCAATTTCCCAATCCTGCTGTGGATGGGGTGAACAAAACACGGGATAGGGGAACTGAGAGTTTGCACCCATTCTGCCTTTCACTTACCGTTCCACACTGTTTCGAAACAAGTGCAAACCAGTAGGGGAATTAAGAGGAAGCTCTTCATTTCTTTTCCTGCTTCTAATTCCTGTCACAATCGCAAATTTGTTCGACTTTGAACACCACCGTGGTTTAGCTATTCTCTGCTGATCTGAAGGAGGCGGGGTGGGGGCACTTTATATCGCTTCACTTTGGACTGTACCAAATGCTTTGCATAATACTTTGACCTACAGAGGATGTGGAAATCCAATTTCACTTTGCCTGCCTTTGCACCCAGCGATTGTTTCTGAAGCTCTGAAGGAAGGGGAGAGATTGATGTCATCAATCCAGTGTTACTGGCGTTAGTGTGACTTCAAGAAATATATTTTTACTTACGCTCCCTGCAATTTGTAAGCAGGCCTTTTGCTTTCATTGTAGTGCCAGCTGTCTACTTAGATGTATTGTTAGTTGCTGTTTAATTTGTTCAAATTGCATTTTGTTTATTTTTACTCTGAGCTTCAGGTACCCTCTAGAATTTTATTTGACTTTGCATTTGTTAGAGGGGAGAATAATTGACAGGTCAGGTGACAGGAGTCACTCAGTTTTACTTTGGCTACTAATTTATTTCAGAAGATTTTTGGACATCAGACTGAAAAGCAATGTTTTCTTTCCCTCTCTCTCCCTGGTATTGTAAACCTTGCTGGCCAGCTGGAAGCAAGTATTCTTGCCTCCCGGACTGAAATGTTGGTGGTTTGCTAATTAGTACCTAGAGTCTCTCCCTTTCTGTCTGGTTTTCGGGGAAGCCGTTCTGAGCTCAAGATTGTCTGCCTGCGTCTCAAGAGAACTGCAGCATCAAACCAAAGGATTAGGTTGCAGCATCACATGAGCATTCTTATTTTCTGTGTTAAATCTCTGGCAGGTGGATATTTACAGGGAAGTTTGTTTGATAGTTTGAACAGTTCATATAAAGTTATACAATATCATGGTTTTTCTCCTTGTTTGTATTTGGTAAAAATTATTGCCGCATGTTAACTGTATTCTTAAATAAACTTTGTTTGGTAAAAGCTCCCTAGTGGGTCACTTGAATCATACCTGAAGTAAACCATCTCGTGCTTACCCTAGCCAAATCCAAATTGCAAAATTTATCATCCAGGCAGACGTTACAAAATACTCCGGCAGTTCATAACAATTGGGGGTTTGTCTGGGATTAAAATCTATAATCCTTCATTGATACAGAGAACAAAGAACACCACAGCCCAGGAAATAGGCCCTTCGGCCCAACGAGCCCGTGCCGCCATTTTAACATTATGAGTCCCCTATCCACCCATGACCCTTGTCTGTGCTTATGGCATTCCACATTGAGAGAAGACAAATTTAGGGACAATTTGGTACACCAATCAGCCTAAGGGCACATCTTTGGGGTGTGGGAGGAAACCGGAGCACCCGGAGAAAACCCACGCAAGCACAGGGAGAATGCGCAAACTCCCACAGACACCAGCCCAAATCCATGTATCTGCACAGCAAACAGTGATAGTCACTGAGCTGTCGTGTTGCCCAGTATCTGGTCCAGTTTAGGCACACACTAACGACGTGAATCACTAGGCTACTCTCGAAACAACCAAGACCAGCCCTCGTACGACCCATCGCGTGTATGCCCCTCGTTGGACAACAAGGCGGACCGAATCACCTGTGGATTAAAAGAGGAAAACATCAATAACATGCACATCCTAGTGAGATTATTGGAATTAAAGATAGTGAGGGGCGAGCATAGCTGTGCTTTTCAGGTGTTGTATCAGGATTAAATGGCAAGCGCCTTGTGGTATAATGGTTCTCAAAGAGGCTAAGAATTTCCTGGGAGTGGAAGATGTCACACAAGGCCGTTTACAAAAGGTGACTAAAACAAAGCTTTTAGAATTGGCAAAAACATTACCTGACAGTTGAGGGAGGAGGAAAGAATAGCGGTGATAGTTCAGCATTTTAAATCGCTATCAACACATTATGAATTATTGGAAATGGCTAGCATTCAAATACAAATGAAAGAATTTGAAAAAGAATAAAAAGCAGCTTGAATTTGAAGAAAAAGAGAGAGTAAGCACTGAAAGCCAAAGAAAGGAATGCAATTGCAGCAGATAAAGCTAAACTTCCTCTATCCGACAGCCTCCCGAATGAGAGCTCCCTTCATCATCACCTCACCCCTTATCACTGGAACCTCCTCCAGCCCCAAACCTTCAAATCTCCAAGGAGAACGGCTCCGGTTTCTGATCTGAACTCCAATTCCTGCTCTTTTCCACTTGGGTGGCAAACTCAAATATTATTACATAAGAACATAAGAAATAGGAGCAGGAGTAGGCCATCTAGCCCTTCGAGCCTGCCCCGCCATTCAATAAGATCATGGCTGATCTGTCGTGGCTCAGTTCCACTTTCCCGCCCTCTCCCCATAACCCTTAATCCCCTCTCTTATCAAGAACCCATCAACCCGCTTCTTAAAAATATTTAGTGAGGCAGCCTCCACCACTTCAACGGGCAGAGAATTCCAGAGATTCACCACCCTTTGAGTGAAGAAGTTCCTCCTCAACTCCGTTCTAAACCGCCTCCCCTTTATCTTGAGGCTGTGCCCCCTAGTCCTACTGTCTTTTTTGAGCGGGAAGAGTCTCTCCACCTCTATCCTATCCATCCCATTCATCATCTTATACGTCTCAATGAGATCTCCCCTCATTCTTCTAAACTCTAACGAGTACAAGCCCAGTTTATTCAGCCTCTCCTCGTAGCTCAATCCCCTCAACTCCGGTATCAGCCTAGTAAACCTCCTCTGCACTCCCTCCAGGGCCAAAATATCCTTGCGCAGGTGCGGCGACCAAAACTGCACACAGTACTCCAGCTGCGGCCTCACCAATGCCCTATACAGCTGCAGCAAGACCTCCCTACTTTTATATTCAATCCCCCTCGCTATGAAGGCCAGCATCCCATTCGCCTTCCTGACCACCTGCTGCACCTGCAGGCTGGGTTTTTGCGACTCATGCACAAGGACCCCGAGGTCCCTCTGCACCATCGCCTGCTGCAGTTTTTCGCCACGTAAGTAATAGTCCTTCCTACCATTCTTCCTACCAAAGTGGACCACCTCACACTTGCCAACATTAAATTCCATTTGCCAGTTCCTGGCCCATTCGCCCAGCCTATCTAGATCCTTCTGCAGACTCTCCACACCCTCCGCACAATTTGCCGTTCCCCCAATCTTGGTGTCATCAGCAAATTTCGACACCATACACTCGGTTCCCTCCTCCAGTATATAAATGGTGAATAGCTGAGGCCCCAGCACCGACCCCTGGGGCACCCCACTAGTCACCAACTGCCAATCCCGCGGGTCGCTGTAGGGAGTCAATTCGAGAGATGAAATCTGCTTCCGAATTGAGGTGACGCCCAACTAATTGTGTTGGGTCAACACGACAATACATCACTGGAGAGACAGTGACAGTGCGTATGATGTGAACTCAGACAGGATCCTCTATCGTAGGTTCAGTTCCAGGCTGCTCTAACTGAACACTCACATTTGTATTATACCTGTAACTGAGAAAAAGGTCCCCACAGTTTCAAAAGGAGTGTTAGGAGATGAGATGCGACAGCAGGAGAAAATATGGATACAGGTGATCACAAGCTTGGTCAGGAGGAGGGTTGGTGATGTTTGAGGTGGGAATTCCAGTACTCAGGGCCCAGGTAGCGGGAGACACTCCCACCAATGGCAGAGTATTGGAGAACATGAGAAATAGGAGCAGGAGTAGGCCATCTAGCCCTTCGAGCCTGCCCCGCCATTCAATAAGATCATGGCTGATCTGAAGTGGATCAGTTCCACTTTCCCGCTTTCTCCCCATAACCCTTAATTCCCCTGTCTACCAAAAACCTGTCTACCCGTGTCTTAAATATATTTAGCGAGGTAGCCTCCACCACTTCAATGGCAGAGAATTCCAGAGATTCACCACCCTTTGAGTGAAGAAGTTCCTCCTCAACTCCATTCTAAACTGCCCCCCCTTTATCTTGAGGCTGTGCCCCCTAGTCCTGCTATCCTTTCTGAGTGGGAAGAATCTCTCTACCTCTACCCTGTCCATCCCTTTCATTATCTTATAAGTCTCTATAAGATCCCCCCTCACTCCAATGAATACAGACCCAATCTATTTAGTCTCTCTTCATAGTCCAACCCCCTCATCTCCGGTATCAGCCTAGCGAACTTCCTCTGCACTCCCTCCAAGGCCAAAATATCCTTGTGCAAGTGCGGCGACCGAAACTGCACACAGTACTCCAGCTGCAGCCTCACCAGTGCCCTGTGCAGTTGCAGCAAGACCTCCCTGCTTTTATATTCTATCCCCCTCGCTATAAAGGCCAGCATCCCATTCGCCTTCCTGACCACCTGCTGCACCTGCAGACTGGGTTTTTGCGACTCATGCACAAGGACCCCCAGGTCCCTCTGCACCGTAGCATGCTGCATCTTTTCACCCATTAAATAGTAATTCCTCCTACTATTATTTCTGCCAAAGGGGGTAACCTCACACTTGCTAACATTGTACTCCATCTGCCAGGTCCTCACCCACTCGCTCAGCCTATCCAGATCCCTCTGCAGACTTTCCACACCCTCCACGCAATTTGCTTTACCACTCATCTTCGTGTCATCAGCAAATTTCGTCACCCTACACTCAGCCCCCTCCTCCAGATCATCTATATAAATGGTAAATAGCTGAGGCCCCAGCACCGATCCCTGCGGCACTCCACTCGTCACCAACCGCTAACCAGAATAGCACCTATTGATACCAACTCTCTGCTTCCTATTAGACAACCAATCCTCTATCTATGCTAACGCCTTACCCCCAACTCCGTGCATCCTAACCTTCTGTAGCAACCTTTTATGAGGCACCTTATCAAACGCCTTTTGAAAATCTAGGAACACCACATCCACCGGTTCCCCTCTGTCTACCGCACTAGTCACATCCTCATAGAAATCCAATAAATTTGTCAAACACTGAGACTGGAGATGTTTAAGAGGCTGGAGATGGAGAAGTGTAGAAATCTTGGCATGTTGGAGAAGGAAGGTGTTGGGCCAATGTGTAGAACTTGGATGGGTTCTTTAAACAAAAAAGGGGTCAGAAATCTAAACCCTGGGCATTGGCAGACTGGGGAAGGGGGGTCAGCGAGCACAGAGGTGGGGTGAGGTGATGGTTGTGTGGGAGTTCAGATGTGGAGGCAGCAGCGATTTTACAAGCTGAATGGGAGCCTGGCCAGGAGGGTATTGAAACAACCTTGTTCAATCTGAGTTTATTTTCTAGAGTCCCAAAAATGCCATGGGGGCAACAACGAGAGATTTGGATTCAAGCACGTGACAACAGGCCTTGGGATATCTGTGGCTGGTTACCAGAAGAAATCAAACTGTTCAGTGCCAAAAGATTCAATGATTAGCTCACATGATCAACTATCACATGGGAAGAAATCAGTTATGTCAATGAGTGGGATAAAGGTTTCATGCTGAATATCAATTCAGATCAGCCATGATCTTGTTGAATGGCGGGGCAGGCTCGAAGGGCTAGATGGCCTACTCCTGCTCCTATTTCTTATGTTCTTATGTTCTAAACACTCACTTTCTTTCTATCTTTCTTCATGAGATCAAGACTGAACTGATAGCAATCCTCAATTTCACCTGCTGGCCTTATCCCCAAATTCCTGAGTACGTGACTGGTTAAGGATCAGTCAGAACAGTGGCACAGTTGTTAGCACTGCTGCCTCACAAGGCTAGGGGCCCCGGGTATCGATTCCTGGCTTGGGTCACCGTCTACGTGGGGCCTGCACGTTCTCCCCGTGTCTGCGTGGGTTTCCTCCTCTCAGAGTCCCAAAGACTTGCTGGTTCGGAGCACTGGCCATGCTAAATTCTCCCTCCGTGTACCTGAATAGGCGTGGGAGTGTTGCTACTCGGGGTTTTTACAGCGCCTTCATTACAGTGTTAACACAAACGTCCTTGTGGCAAAAAAAACTTTCTGTTTTAGCCTTAAACATTAACGACTAAGCCTCTACAGCCCTACTGTACACAAACTGGTGAGAACATAATTAAAAAAAATATATTTATTCAAGCGCACTAATGCCAGTAACACTGCAGTGAGGACCTTTAGAGTTTTAGATGCAATCGTTGGGTACAAAGACATGCAAAGAGGAATAGGATTGCCACAGCCTCTGTAGTTCAGAATTTTATACAAATCATTAAATACAGTCAAGAGTAAAGTCATATAAACCTCCCCGCCTCCTTCAGGTCCACAGAGAATAGCTGTGGGCTGAGCAAAGGTGGGGTTCAAAGTCCAACAAATGTGTCGTTGTGACAGTAATTAGAAGCAGTAATAGAAATGAGGAGCTTTCTCTTAACTCCCCTGCTGGCAAGCATTTGTTTCCAAGCGGTTCAGACTGGTGAGTGAATAGCAGACAGGAAGCAAGCTCTCTATCCCCGCTATCCGGTGTTTTGTTCACCTCATATGCGGCAAGACTGGGAAGTTGGCCTAAGTGTTGGCAGTGAAGAGGATAGTGCTTGTCTCCAGACTGATCCCAATGGTTTGTTTGAGTGGAGTGAGGTGGAAAGCGGCCAGTGGAATGCAATCCGGAAAAGGATAATGCGTCTGGGAAGGGTGAACAAAGCAAGAGAATGCTCAATATTAAGGGGCGTTGTGTAAGTACAAATCCTTTTGAGTGCAAGTCCACTGGTCTATGAAGGTGGCAGTACAGATGGACTTGTTGGTTAAGGAAGCTTTTCTTTATTGGATGAGATATTGAATTCGTGATGAGAGGCTTTGGTGTAGTATCATTGTCACTAACCCAGAGACGCAGGAATAATGCTGTGGGGACATGGGATCGAATCCCACCACAGTTTGATTTGATTTGACTTCATTTGTTACTGCTACTTTTTTTTAAAATAGAGTGAATAGTGTTGTTTCTTGTGTGCTATACAGGCAAAACATCTCGCACCTTGAGATGGAAAGGAGAGAATGCAGACTGTAGTGTTATATTCATAGCTAAGGTGAAGTGAATGATCAACTTAATACGAGGTAGGTCCATTGAAAAGCTTGGTGGCAGCTGGGGAGAAGCTATTCTTGTGTTGGTTGGTCCGTGTCCCCAGACATTTGTATTTATTTTCCAACGGAAAGAGGCGGATGAGAATTTATCCATGGTACATGATATCTTTGATTTTACTGGCTTCTTTTCCAACGCAGTGGGAAAAGTAGACAGGGTTAATGGACAGGGGGCTGGTTGCGTGATATACTGGGCATCATTCACGATCCTTTGTAGTTTTTGTGGTCTTGGACAGAGCAGCAGTCGTACCAACAGAAAGAATGCTTTCTATGGTACATCTCTGAAAGTTGGTGAGAGTGTAGCGGACATGCCAAATTTCCTTAGCCTCCTGAGAAAGGAGAGGCGCTAGTGGGCTTTCTTAACTATAGTGTCAGTATGGAGGGACCAGGACATGCTGTTGGAGATCTGGGCACTGAGTAGAGTGAAACTCTGGACCATTTCCACTACATTCTTGTTGATGGTTGAGACGGGGCATGTCCCCGACTGCGCTTCCTAAAGTCAATGACTATCTCCTTTGTTTTATTGTCATTGGGGAAGAGGTTATTATCGTATCAGACTACCAGAGATGAAAATTCACTCATGAAATAACCAGCAGCGGAATGATGGCAGGTGGTGAAACTTGAATTGAAAAAATCTAAATTCTCACGAGACCTTTGCCGATTATTGTCGAAACTCATCGGGTTCACCAATGCCACTTAGAGAAGGCAATGTGCCATCTGGTCTGCCTTCATGTGATTCCAGACTCACAGCAATGCCCTCTGAAATGGCCCAGTAAACCATTGCGTTCAAGGGCAATTAGGGGCAGGGTAATAAGTGCTGGCCCAACCGTCTGTGCCCGCACCCACCGAACAAATCTAGAAAAACAGCAATGTAATGATGGATCTGTGTAAAACAACAGCTGTGCCACAACTGGAGCTTTGTCATCACACTTACAGGAAGAACATCTCCACTCTGGAAAGAGCGGAGAGGAGATTTACAAGGGTTGGAAAATTTTAGCTATGGACAGTGATTGGGTGAACCATATTGTTTTCCTGAGAACATAGAACAGATGACCTCATTGAGGTGCCCGCAATGCTGATACTATCTCTTCCCGAGCAGCGGGGTCAGCAGCAGGGCCACAGAGACGGATCTACCGTCCAGCCTACCCCGCACCCACCTTGAGATCTGATTCCTAACCCAGCCTTCCCACTGCCCCCTCCAAACCCCTCACACCCTGCTCATCCCCAGGAAGAAAATCCCGGGCCCCTTTATTCCGGGAAAACTCTCATCCCCAGGAGTGGAATTCCAGTTCTGTGTGAGATATTAGGGATGCGTTTGAGGGTGTGAGAGACTGCGTGCGACTCTATGAGGATTTGGGTGCTCCAGGTTACTCCGCAAGTTAATTCATCGGTGAAATTTCTGGGTCAATCGATTGTGTAGTTTACAAAATAGGTCAGAGCAGTTAAAATTCCAAGGAATGAGTTAATGAACTTTGTAATATTTGAGAGAATGAGAAAAAGATATCCAGTAGTCTAGATGAAACCTGTTTATAGTCTAGATGCATATATTTCATATATTTCAGATAAATGTAACTTTGTTTCCGTGTGCCCAGACTGCTCAGTGCCCTTGCTGTTATATACAAGTTTCAGGTGACCCAGACAGGGAGATGGCAGCTGCTCTTGCTATTGTACACAAGTTTTATGATAAGCCGGCTTAGAAATATAGTTGACCCAGCTTGTAGTTACGTTGAGTCTTTAATTTCGTGGACTTATGCCTAATATAGTCAAGCCTGCATGTCCTAAATATATTTTATATATATATTCATTATATACTGCCTATGTGTCATGTACTAACATATTATACATACACAGATGTTATACAACTTATGAGCATAGATTGTTACACCGGCCCGTTAAATTTAACTTGCCTTGTTGGCCTGTATGTTAGCTAAGGGCTAATCACACACATCAGTTGCGGCCTTGAGATAACCATGAAGAAATGTCGAGGCAGCTATGTTCCCGTGACGGAGGACAACCTGCTGAGAATAAGGAGATGCGTACATGACCGGGGGTTATAAATATATGCTCTTAACTTGTGCTCGGAGAGATGCCTGGGGAACTGCGGTTAGGTGCCAGCTGTACCTCCCAAAAGCTTTTGAATAAACTGCTGTACTTTGACTCACAATTAGCCTCAGAGGTATCTTTACCGACAAAACAACTTGTACATAAGTTTCTACATGTTCTGCAAAACAACATGTAAATGTATTCAGTTATAGGCAACATGTAGAAGTATATGTTCTGTGATATCCTGCAGGAACACATACCAGAAAAAAAAATAACAAATTTCAATTCATGGGATATGGGTGTTGCTGGCTGGGATAACATTAATTCCGCATTGTGAGTTCCCCTCGAGAAGGTGAGTTGGCTTCTTGGACCACTGCTGATCGCGAGGTGTAGGTGCATCCACAGCGCTGTTAGGGAGGGTGCTCCAAGATTTTGACCCACTGACAGTGCAACAACAGCCGATATATTTCCAAGTCCGGATGCTGAGTGACTTGAAGGAGGAGTTCCAAGGGGTGGTGTTCCCATGATACATTAACAGCGATGTACCTTGACAGCAAGACAGAGATGCTAACCTGAATCGCCACATTGATACTTTGAACTAATCTAAAATCAGAATTTTAACTTTTTATGTTCTTAGAGTTAAGGCAGACAAAGTTCTTAAAATAAGAACATAAGAAATAGGAGCAGGAGTAGGCCAACTAGCCCTTCGAGCCTGCCCTGCCATTCAATAAGATCATGGCTGACCTGAATTGGATCAGTTCCACTTTCCTGCTTTCTCCCCATAACCCTTAATTCCCCTTGTCTACCAAAAACCTATCTACCCGTGACTTAAATATATTCAACGAGGCAGCCTCTACCATTTCAATGGGCAGAGAATTCCAGAGATTCACCACCCTTTGAGTGAAGAACCTAAATACTTACGTAAACCTATATACTTACGGATATACTTACAGTAAGTACATATGTACTTATGTATAACCTGTGCTCTTTGAAATATAATGAACTTAATAACCAAAAAATAAAGAATTTCAACACGTTAAGACAAAT
Source organism: Carcharhinus amblyrhynchos (assembly GCF_965287045.1). NCBI lineage: Eukaryota > Metazoa > Chordata > Chondrichthyes > Carcharhiniformes > Carcharhinidae > Carcharhinus > Carcharhinus amblyrhynchos. Next base: position 1,458,034 of record NW_027649794.1, read on the forward strand.
ACTGAACAACAAAAAATAAAATTAGTGATAGTACATTCCAAGAATTGTAATAAAGCGATTGTGTAATAACATCTTGAATGTCAGCTCACCACAGGAACAATTAAATATTGTACAACTATTCTTGACAAGTCCTGAAGTGACATTTGAACCGCTCAAATCTGGGTAGAGGTAAGAGCACGAACACTGAGCCACGCCTAACACTGTTTAGTTAGCGATGGTTCAATCTCTGAGTGTCTGCTCTCCCTGCTACCAGATTCTCACTCAAACCCATTGACGTCAGTCTGTAGGAACCGAGCTTTCCCGAGCGCAGAATTCCCTCTGGGGGAATAATCCCGGATACGATCAGTGTGAACTTCAGCAGCACGGCTGGACGGTTCAATTTCTACTCGAAAGGAAGGCTGAGGCCAACGTGTACAATTCACAGAGTGGAACCCGAGGGGGCAGAGAGATCAAAGTCATGTCGGAGTGTCGGGGTTCATGGAGATGGGGAAGAGGTGAGGGCACGCAGGGATTTGGAAACACGAGTAAGAATTTGATAATGAGTCACCCCCCCGTCATTCAGCAAGATCACACAATCGAATCCGGATGTGGAAAATGCTTGGATGAAGCTTCAGGAGCAGATGAGTTTTCACTGAAGTGTTTCACGGGATATGCGCATCGCTGCCTGACAAAGCTTTGACGGAGGGTCATCTGGACTCGAAAGGTCTGTTCCTTTCTCTCCTTATAGCTGCTGCCAGACCTGCTGAGATTTTCCAGCCTTTTCCCTTTGGGTTTCAGATTCCAGCGTCCAGTTTTATTACATTGGAAGTCATTCAGGATAGAGATGAGGAATAACTTCTCAGCTCAGTGAAACTGTGGAATTCTCCAACACAGAAAGCTTTTGGGGGCCAGTTTGTTACGTTCAAGAGGGAGCTGGACGTGTGGTTAAAGGGGGTCAGTGGGTATGGAGAGAAAGTGGGAGTGATTAGCCAAGATTATATAGAATGGTTGTGCAGGCTCAAAGGATCGAGTTCCCCATTCTTGCACACAGTGACTACGTTTCTCTGTTTCTAGGTCAAGTCCACTGCCTTTCCCTTGTTACAGCCCTGCCTCCCCTTATTAGACAGCTTCAGCTTTTCTAACATGTTGGCCTTTATCACGAGGGGGATGGAATATAAAAGCAGGGAGGTCTTGCTGTAAATGTGTAAGGTACTGGTGAGGCCGCAACTGGTAGGTACTGTGTGCAATTTTGGTCCCCTTATTTGCGAAAGGATATATTGACCTTGGAGGGAGTGCAGAGAAGGTTCAGCAGGTTGATATCGAAGATGAGGGGGTTAGCTTATGAGGAGAGATTGAGTAGATCGGGCCTGTCCTCGTTGGAGTTTAGAAGGCTGAGGGGAGATCTTATAGAGACGTATAAGATAATGAAGGGGCGAGACATAGTGGAGGTAGAGAGATTAGAAAGGAAACAAGAACGAGAGGACACAGCCTCAAAATAAAGGGAAGTCAGTTTAGAACAGAGTTGAGGAGGAACTTCTTCTCTCAGGGGGTAGTGAATCTCTGGAATTCTCTGCCCATTGAAGCGGTGGAGGCTACTTCGTTGAATATGTTTAAGTTCTGATCAATAAGGGGATTAAGGGTTATGGGGAGCAGGCGGGTAAGTGGAACTGAACCACTATCAGATCAGCCATGATCTTATTGAATGGCGGGGCAGGCTCTAGGGGCTAGATGGCCTACTCCTGCTCCTATTTCTTATGTTCTTATGTTCTTTCCCCCCGTGAGAGAGTTTAGTACTCGAGGCCATAATCTCAGAGTAAGGGGGTCACCCTTTGAAATGTTACACAGCTTTAATTTAAGCACCTTCCAAGCATTCCAGTTTAATGAGACAAAGACAGTAATTCAAGTATTTACTCATTTAACACGTCTAGTACCAACTCAAACTTAAACAGTTGCAAATCATTAACTTTTTACTGAACTTTAAATCTAACCGAACGTCAACTTTAATTATTTAATTGAAAATAGCCACTGCCGAGGTTAGTGATACCTTCGCCAAGAAATATCCTCAATGTAGAATCTATCTTCTGCTTCTCCTTCTCTGAAGCATCCTTCAGGGTACACATCTTGCGATGGTCGCGTTGTGTGATGGCTGCCAAATAAAGGGCTGCACGTGTCTTTGTCCGCAGTTCTCCCACTCGCTTCCGGAGGTTTCTCTGTCATTCAGCCGACTGTGTAACCAGAAGCTGGTCCAGTGAAATTACTGTTGAACAAAGCCAAAACTCTGAGTTCATATTGATATATCACATTCATGGCAGCCGCGTGTATCAGAGACAGGCTGCTTTGGTAAATGTGAACAACTTCAGTTATCTGTTGGGTGGCACGGTAGCACAGTGGTTAGCACTGCTGCTTCACATCTCCAGGGACCTGGGTTCGATTCCCGGCTCGGGTCACTGTCTGTGTGGAGTTTGCACATTCTCCTCGTGTCTGCGCGGGTTTCCTCTGGGTACTCCGGTTTCCTCCCACAGTCCAAAGATGTGTGGGTTAGGTTGATTGGCCCTGCTAAAATTACCCCTTGGTATCCAGGGATGCGTAGGTTAGAGGGATATGGGGGTAGGGCCTGGGTGGGATTATGTTCGGTGCAGACTCGATGGGCCGAAGGGCCTCTTTCTGCGCTGTAGGGCTCTATGATCTGGAAAGCCTAAGATGACTACTCCTATCCCAGAGCCTCATTACGACCTACATCTGGTTTTAATTGACATTTGACCAAAAATCCCAGCATGCTTAGCTCTCAGACAGAATAGCCACTTAAAGTTACTATTACCATTATTGTTGTTCAATGATTGTTGTAGCTGTTTTTCTCCATCCACAGAGGGCAAAGATGAGGAGGAACTTGGTCCCTCAGAGAGTTGTGATCCTGTGGAATCCTTCAGCGCAGAGGTCGGTGAGTATGATCAAGGCTGAATAGACAGATTTTTAACTACTATGGGAATCGAGGGTGATGGGGATAAGGCCGGAAAGTGAATTCGAGGATTATTGCATCAAATCGGCCATGATATCATTGAATGGCTGAGCAGATTCGATGGGCCAAATGGCCTACTTCTGCTCCAACACCGTATGGTCAACTGATGTGTAAGTTGGCAGTCTTCATGACTGGCGTTCCTGGCTGGGATCAGATGTGAGAGCCATCGAGGAATCCAATGGGGAATTCAAGAGAAACCTCTTTTCCCAGAGAGTGGTGAACATGTGGAACTCACTCCCAGCGGGAAGGGCCGAGGTGAGTGCTTAGATTAGGTTAGAGAGGGGAAACTGGAGGAACACAAGATGGGTAATGGAATAGAAAGGTATATTAATTGGGGTAAGATGAAGAAAAGTTGGGAGGATGTGACGTGAGTGTGCCTTTAAGGAATTATTATTTTTTAAATCATGTTCTCTGCAGATGTGAACAGGCCTTTTGGTTTCATTGCTGCCGGGCTGGCTGCTAGACACCCTTTTGTTTCTGCTTCACTGATTTAAGCAGGATTTTGTTTATATTTGCTCTCGGCCTCTGATACTCTCTGGGATCTTTTATGACCCTGCGTTGAGAGGGGGACAAGCCAAAGGCAGGCGGATCCTCCCCCAACAGAATTCGAGGACTTACTTTCAGTTTTGGTTCAGAAGGGGGTTGACATCAGACTGAAAAGCAGTGTTTCTCTCTCCCTCCCTGGTACTGGACATTCTGCTGGTGAGCTGTAAGCAAGGTTTTCTGGAGTGAAAACGTTGATGGTTGGCCGACTTAGACCCTTCCTCTCCCTCCCATGTGTTTTGGCCCCATGCTGTTCTGACCTCAATCTTGACAGTGTATGCATGAAGAGGGCTGCAGCATCCAATCAAAGGACTAAGTTCCAACATCACATCAGCATTCGTGTTTTCTGCACGAAATCTGTGGCAAAGGAATGATTTATGGGATTTGTTTGGTTGGAACAAGGTTTAGCTGTTACTCTTTATACAGTTTCATTGTCGTCTTTTTTTGCGTGGTTTGTAATTGGAGAGTTCTGAGGAACCTAAAGACCATCATGGAGCTGATGGGCTGAATGGACGTTGTCTGTACAGCAGATGCTTTGCAATCCTAAACTGAATATGACCGACATACTTTTCTCTTCCAGACCTGGTCTGCCGCCAGATAGACGGAAACCTGAAGCAGATCGATGCCGGCAATGGACAAGTGTTCGGAGTGAATGAAGAGGGAATGGTTTACACCAGAAATGGAGGGCAGTGGGACATCATCAGCGGGACCCTTTCCCACGTGACTGTGGGCCCAGCTGGGGTCTGGGGAGTCGATAAGAATTACGCTGTGTACAGAATGCTGGGTGGATCCTGGGTATTGATGGCTGGTGAGGGACTCTGACTCAGTCCAAAGGTGTGCGGGTTAGGTAGATTGGCCATGCTAAACTAACCCCAGTGTCAGTGGTATACACAGGGTAAATATGTGGGGATACGGGGTTAGGACTTGGGTGGGATTGTGGTCGGTGCAGACTCGATGGGCCAAATAGCCCCCTCCTGCACTGTAGGGATTCTATGATTCTGTTCCATGACCCCAAAGGCTGAGATCCAGTGAAAGGTTAAAATTGGAGCAGAATTGCCTGGTGCTCGGGCGATTGTCCATACCACCTCTACATTTCAGCTGCATCCTCCATCCAGGGCAAGGTGACATTCCAGGGCTAGAATAAAACTGGGAAGAGTGTCTGGGGACTGGGATTTGGATCAGATTGCAGGACACCCTTTGCGGAGTTTCTCCAACCTAATTAGGATCCATCCTAGCAGATAGGAGACAGAGGGTGGTGGTTGATGGTAAATATTCGTCATAGAGTTCGGTTACGAGTGGTGTGCCTCAGGGATCTGTTTTGGGGCCACTGCTGTTTGTAATTTTTATTAATGATCTGGATGAGGGTATAGTTGGGTGGATTAGTAAATTTGCTGATGACACCAAAGCCGGAGGTGTGGTAGATTGTGAGGAAGGATGTCATAGTTTGCAGGAAGACTTGGACAGGTTGCAGAGCTGGGCCGCGAGGTGGCGGATGGAGTTTAATGCGGAGAAGTGTGAGGTAATTCACTTTGGTAGGAATAACAGATGTGTTGAGTATAGGGCTAACGGGAGGACTTTGAATAGTGTGGATGAGCAGAGGGATCTAGGTGTATGTGTACATGGATCCCTGAAGATTGGGAATCAAGTGGATAGGGTTAAGAAGGCATACGGTGTCTTGGCGTTTATTGGTAGGGGGATTGAATTTAGGAGTCGCAGCGTCATGTTGCAACTGTACACAACTCTGGTGCGGCCGCACTTGGAGTATTGTGTGCAGTTCTGGTCCCCACATTATAGGAAGGATGTGGAGGTTTTGGAGAGGGTGCAGAGGAGGTTTACCAGGATGTTGCCTGGTATGGAGGGGAGGTCCTATGAGGAGAGACTGAGGGATTTGGGGTTGTTTTCGCTGGAAAGAAGGCGGCTAAGAGGGGACCTTATTGAAACATATAAGATGATTAGAGGTTTAGATAGGGTGGATAGTGATAGCCTTTTTCCTTGGATGGAGAAAGCTAGCACGAGGGGGCATGGCTTTAAATTAAGGGGGGGTAGTTATAGGACGGATGTCAGGGGTAGGTTCTTTACCCAGAGGGTGGTGAGGGACTGGAATGCCCTGCCTGCTGCAGTTGTAAATGCGCCTAGTTTGGGGGCGTTTAAGAGATCCGTGGATAGGTTTATGGACAAAAAGGGATTGGTTTAGGTTAGTGGGTCATTGTTTTTTAACTGGTCGGCGCAATATCGTGGGCCGAAGGGCCTGTTCTGCTCTGTAATGTTCTATGTTCTATGTTTAATTGGTTAGTGTCCAGGTCCCCCGCTCCCTGAGGCAGCTCCGTATCGGCTGTCCCCCCCTCTGAGGGGACACACTAGAAGCACCAGCTCACAGCCTCCCTTCTCTCCACTCCCACCCTCCTGACACCTTTCCCAGCAAGTGTAAAATCCCGGTCCATAGCCCATCACAGGCAGAAACACGTCTCACTCCTGACTCAGGGCCGGTTGAGTGAGTGAACCTGACGGGTGTAAAATTCAGGCTCCGGAAACTTTTATTCTCGTTTAATAACTGTTTCCACGTTGAGATTTCTCAACAAATGTTCTTTTTGTTTTGGAGTGTACATTGCTAGGGGAGAGGAACATCGATACAAGATGGTTTCTGGAGTTGGGTCCAATCTGAGCGGAATAGAATTTCATTTCCTCTTGGGTTGTCTGAAGCCCCTCACTCCCTCCATCAGAGAACCTCCTGAATGAGAGCTCCCTTCATCATCACCTCACCCCCCCGCCCTCCCTCCTTATCACTGGAACCTCCTCCAGCCCCAAACCTTCAAATCTCCAAGGAGAACGGCTCTGGTTTCTGATCTGAACGCCGATTCCTTCTCTTTCCCCACAGGTCTGCTCAAACAGATCGATGCTGGCGGAGATGGCATTGTGAGTGGTGTTGGCATGAACGATTGTATCTTGTGTGTCCAACAAAGGGCAACGATTTCCGCTGCCACTTACAACAGCCCACAGTACAACCATTTGGAAGGGAAACTCAAATACTACTCCTGTGGGCCGCACGGGTGCTGGGGTGTGAATTCAACTGGTAGCATCTTCTTCCGAACTAAGGTGACCCCAACTAATTGTGTTGGGTCAGCATGGCGACTCATCCTTGGAAGTCTCTCAATGATTGAGGTCGGGACAGATGGCAGTGTGTATGGTGTAACCTCAGCCGGGAAACTCTATCGCAGGTACAGTTCCAGGCTGCTCTAACTAAACATTTATGACACATCCCACAGTCTCAAAAGGGGTGTTAGAGGGTGAGATGTGACACTGAACAGCAGCAGAGAATATGAATGCAGGTGATCACAAACTAGGTCAGGAGATGTTTAAGGTGGGAGTTCCAGCACTTAGGGTCCAGGCTGATGGCATCTCCACCAATAGCAGATTATTGGAGGGTGAGAATGTTCATGAGGCTGGAATTGGAGGAGTGCAGAAATCTTGGAGGGTTGGAGGAGAGAGGTGATGGGCTAGTGGGGAGGACTTGGAGGGATGTAATTATATATATATATCAGAACTGTAAACACCGGGCATTGGCAGACTGGGGAAGTGGGGTCAGTGAGCACAGAGATAGGGTGAGGTGATGGGTCAGTGTGGGAGCTCAGATGTGGGGACAGTATAGTTTTCTCAAGCTGTGGAGTTAACAGATGGGAGCCTGGCCGGGAGAATATCGAAACAACGTTGTTCAGTCTGAGTCTTTATTTTCCAGAGATGGGATCACTCCCGAAATTCCCACTGGGACGGAGTGGACCCACATCAACATCCAGGGACATGAATTCAAGCACGTGACAACAGACCTGGGACAAGTGTGGCTGATTACTAACAGCAACCAAATCGTTCAGTGCCAATAGCGTCAATGATCAGATTGCGTGATCGACAATCGCTTGCAAAGAAATCAATCAGTTGTATCAATGAGTGAGATAAAGGTTGCATGATGAATAAACACTTGCTTTCTTCATATCTCTTTTCAGGTTAATCTGCTCTGGCATGTTACTGGCCAATCACTTTGTGCCCAAACCTGTGGCAAGATCTTTTGTCTGTAAGCAGGTCCTCCTATTCCTGTGTAACAGGCCCAAGGGGCTGAATGGTCTCATTCTGTCCCCGTGGCAAGGGCTTGTGGGGCTGAATAGCCTCCTGCCGTGATAGTAATTGCACTTTGCAAAAAGCTCAGAGTTTGGTGTTTGCTAAGAGCCTTTAAATCCAAAGTGAAAGAAAGTTCTGGGGAAGGAGTTGCTAATTAGATTTCCTGGATGTGACGTCAATTTTGAGCCAGCCACATGTGCCCCCCAGAGTGCTGTGGAAAAGGAAGAGGGCAGGGTTGTCCAGAGAGAGGCGGGTGATGGTTTCCAGTTGGTCCTGCTGTTGCAGAACAGTTACAGGATCTCCAATCTCCTGGTGAAGTAGCAATGAGAGTTGTGTCGGCGAAGAACAGTTTAGACAGGCAATGAAATTGACTTGTGGGTGTATTGGGATTTCCAATCTGAAGAGAACAGAATGGGGATTGTGAAACTGTGGATGAAAGGAGAGTGAAATGGTCAGTCATGGCACAGCGAGTGATGGAGACCAGAAGAGATGACTCTAGGAAACTTTGTCTAGTCCTGTATAGGGCTGCCTATTGGTGACACACTGTGACTATCTCTGGGTGATCAAGATGCGATTGGATAGAACTCCTGACCCTACCCTGCATGAATAAAGAATCGTAACTTGACCTGGAGGAAGAGCAGCTTTGATCTTTGCAACTATATATATGGTGGAGGGATTGTATCAGTTACTCCAATTGTACACCCTAGTTTTACTGACTGTTCTATTTAGGTCTACTTCATTGTATGTTGATTTTAGAGTGTGATTCACTGTATGTTGGCTTTTGGAGTTTGACTGGTGCATTAAACTTCACAAAATGTGAAATCTGATCATTATTTGTCCATCGTTTTGGAGAATCCATCTATTCACCTTATTGGTCTCTGTGGTGATTGTAACACAGAGGGCTGAATGGTCTCCTTGAGTTCCGGTTTAAATGGTTTTTGAGGTTAACCGGCCCTCTTCATGTTTTTTGATCCTGGATGGGGTGTATTCCTCTTTCATTGATGCGTCAGTATTATGTGTGTTTAAGAATTTAGAAATCTCTTCAATTACTGGCAGGAGAAAGTAATTGAGTCATGTATTCAGAAGGAACTTGTTTGAAAGGAGGAACCTCTAAAGACTTCAACCGTTGGGCTCAACTACTCCCCGCAGGTTGTCCCCTTCTAACCATTGTAAGGAGATTCATGCTCTCGCCCCTCCTCCAGAACGTGTGTGTAGGGGTGTTTTTCGAGGCTAAATATTAAGCACAACTTTAGCTAATACAAAGGCTTGCAACCACAGTATCCGGTGAAATATGTTCTTTATGGATCAACGTACGCTGGGAGAAAAAGAGTAGGATAGTCCAACACTTCTCTGAAGTTACGTCACAGTGGCAACTCAGTTATACATCTTTCAAGAGACATCTTACCTCCGCCTTGCTTATCCCAGTTGGAAATGAACCAATCATCATTAGAACAGCTCAATAATTATCAGTAAATGTCATATACCTTCACCACTTACAGATATTCTCTGATGGCATGGGAACAGTATGTTCTCACGGTTCCTGCCTGACTTTTTCATGGACTCCTGCCACTGGTTCCATGCTCAGTTTTAGAACATAGAGCACTACAGCAAAAACAGGCCCTTCGGCCCACAAGTTGTGCCGATCATATCCATACCTACCAAGCCATAGAACTATCTGTAACTCCCAATCCCATTAAATCCCATGTACTCATCCAGAAGTCTCTTAAAAGACCCCAGCGAGTTCGCCCCTACCACCACTGACGGCAGCCGATTCCACTCACTCACCACCCTCTAAGTGAAAAACCTACCCCTAACATCTCCTCTGTACTTGCTTCCCTGCACCTTAAACCTGTGTCCTCTCACAGTGACCATTTCAGCCCTGGGAAATAGTCTCCGAGAGTCCACCCTATCTATTCCTCTCAACATTTTATAAACCTGTATCAGGTTGCCTCTCAACCTTCGTCTCTCCAGGGAGAAGAGCCCGAGCTCCCTCAACCTATCTTCATAAGGCATGCCTCCCAATCCAGGCAACATCCTTGTAAATCTCCTCTGCGCCCTCTCAATAGCTTCCACGTCCTTGCTGTAGTGAGGTGACCAGAACTGAGCACAGTATCTGGATGAAGGCTTTGCTTATTCATTAGGGTAATCTGAATTTGCTACCTTTACCCATTGGCTTATGAATTTCTATTCATAAACTCCGTCTAGAGTTGATACCATATGCTCCTATTGGTGTATTGTTATCAAGAATGTGGCTCGCTCTATTGGACTATTCCCCATGATGCTTTGGAACTCTGTGCCTTTAGCCAAGCTGTGTTAAACCTTTCAGAAATACATGTTTAAACTTTATGACAGGGGAAGATATTTAGCCTCTGAAAACCACCCCTACAACACACACATGGTCTGGAGAAGGAGCGTGAGAGCAAATCATGTTGTAGTGGTTAGAACTGCAGTCAGTGATTGAACTCGGTCCTTGGGAGTTGAAGCGTTTGGAGTTCTGTTTCTATGCAGGCAGTGCCTCTGTAAAATATATTTGCAAGGCAGTACGTGATTGCTATCCTGAGTTAATCTACTCTGTTGAAATAGTCTTTCTTAGTGGTTTAATCCCAGGCTATTTGAAATTCCTCGAACAGGGAGTTTGGGCTTGTCCAACTGCAGTTCCGCTCCGCGTTCCTGAGCTCACGCAATGCCGTCACGTATCGCACTCCGCCGCACTACCACAATGCATCACCCATTCTTCTGATTTGGGGCCGTTTTGCCGCTCAACTGTCATCTTTGGGTCAGGTCCTCCTGGTCAAACCAGGCAACCTGCAGAAATTTCCAATGTAAGTGATTCACGAACATCTCCTGAAGGGGAGCTAGCAAACCATTTTGCAGTACAAAGAGCAAAGAAAGTTACAGCACAGAAACAGGCCCTTCGCCCTTCCAAGCCTATCACAAAGCCCTGATTGTAAAAGCACTAAATAGACTGGGTCTGTACTCGTTGGAGTTTAGAAGGATGAGGGGGGATCTTATAGAGACGTATAAGGTAATGAAGGGGATGGATAGGGTAGAGGTAGAGAGATTCTTCCCGCTTAGAAAGGATAGCAGGACTAGGGGGCACAGCCTCAAGATAAGGGGGGGGCAGTTTAGAACGGAGTTGAGGAGGAACTTCTTCACTCAAAGGGTGGTGAATCTCTGGAATTCTCTGCCCGTTGAAGTGGCGGAGGCTGCCTCGCTAAATATATTTAAATCACGGGTAGATAGGTTTTTGGCAGACGGGGGAATTAAGGGTTATGGGGAGAAGGCGGGAAAGTGGAACTGATCCACTTCAGATCAGCCATGATCTTATTGAATGGCGGGGCAGGCTCGAAGGGCTAGATGGCCTACTCCTGCTCCTATTTCTTATGTTCACATTTGCCCTTTCACGGTCAATATCCCTCGATTTCCTCCCTATTCCTGTACCCATCCACATGCCTCCTAAATGTTACTACTGCTCCAGGCACCCACTACTCCCAGTGTGAACAACATACGCAGTACATCTCCCTTAAACTTTCCTCCGCTAACCTTGAACCTATGTCCCCTTTTAATTGACACTTCCAACCTTGGAGATAGACTACCCACCCTATCTGTGCCTCTCATCATGTTGTAGCCGTCTATCTGATCTCCCCGCAGTCTCTGTCCCTTCAGTGAAGACAATCCTAGTTCATTTTCCTCATAGCCAACATCCTCAAAACCAATCAACATCCTGGGGAACCTTCTTCACCCTCTCTCCAAAGCTTCCTGGTCCTTCAGATAATGTGGCGTCCAGAGCTGCGTGTAATACTCCAAATGCGGTCTAACCAAAGTTTTACATTGCTGCAACATGATTTCCAAACTCCTGTACTCAGTGCCCCAGCAGATGAAGGTAAGAATGCCATATGTCTTGTTCCTCACCTGTGTTGTCACTTATAGGGAGCTGTGAACCTGCACGTCCAGATCCCTCTGCACTTCGTATTCCTAATGGTTTTGCCATTATTTTTGATAGCTAAATATAATCCTCCAAATGCATCACAGTATATTTGTCCGGATTAAATTCCATCTGTCTGTCCAACTGGAATACTGTGCGCCATTTTGGTCCCCTTATTTGCGAAAGGTTATATTGGCCTTGGAAGGAGTACAGAGAAGGTTCACCAGGCTGATACCAGAGATGAGGGGGTTAGCTTATGAAGAGAGATTGAATAGACTGGGCCTGTACTTGTTGGGGTTTAGAAGGCTGAGGGGGGATCTTATAGAGACTTACAAGATAATGAAGGGGCGAGATAGAGTAGAGGTAGAGAGATGCTTCCCGCTTAGAAAGGATAGCAGGACTAGAGGGCACAGCCTCAAAATAAGCCGGGGGGGGCAGTTTAGAACAGAGTTGAGGAGGAACTTCTTCACTCAAAGGGTCGTGAGCCTCTGGAATTCCCTGTCCATTGAAGTGGTGGAGGCTACCTCGCTGAATATATTGAAGTCACGGGTAGATAGGTTTCTGGTAGGCAAGGGAATTAAGGGTTATGGGGAGAAAGCGGGAAAGTGGACTGATCCACTTCAGAGCAGCCATGATCTTATTGAATGGCGGGGCAGGCTCAAAGGGCTAGATGGCCTACTCCTGCTCCTATTTCTTATGTTCTGTCATTTCTGTGCCCAAATCTCCAATCCACCTATATTCTGTTGTGCCCTCTGACAATCCTTGGCACTATCAGCAACTCCACAATATTCATGTCATCCACAAATTTACTAATCATATTTACCATTTATAAATCCTACAAAGATAAGAGATTCCAGCACTGATCCCTGTGGATCACCACTAGCTACAGATCTCCATTCTGAAAAAAACCCGTCCTCTCTGTCTCTTACAACAGGGTAAGAAGTCTCATGACACCAGGTTAAAGTCCAACCGGTTTATTTGGTAGCACGACCTTTCGAAGTGTTGCCCCTTCAGTAGGTGAGTGGAGAGTTGGGTTTCACAAACAGGGCAGATATAGACACAGACTCAATAGCAAGATAATAGTTGGAATGCAAGCCTTAACAGGTAATCGTCCAGACAATGTGAGTGGAGAGAGGATAAAGCACACATTAAAGAGATACAACTGAGTCAGATCTGTATCCTACTAGCCAGCTCACACCGAATCCCATGTGGTTTTAGATTTTGTACCAGGCTGACATAGGGGACCTTGTCAAATGCCTTACCAAAGTCCATATAAACTATATCCACAGCCTTTCCCTCATCAATTTTCTCCATTACATCTTCAAATAACATAATAAAGTTGGCGAGACACGACCTTCCCCTTACAAAACCATGCTGTCTGTCACTAACTGGCCCATTTTCCACCAAATATGCACATACCTTGTCCCTGAGTACTTTTTCCAAAAGCTTCCGCATCACTAATGTCAGGCTTGCAGGCTTATAATTTGGTTCCTTTCTTAAACAAAAGAACAACTTTGGCTATTCTCCAGCTCTCTGGGACCTCAACTGTGGTGAAAGAGGATGCGAGGATATCTGCTAAGGCTTTGTCTCCTCTTGCCTCCTGCAATAATCTGGGATCGATTCCATCTGGCCTCGGGGACTTGTCTACCTCCATGCAACTTTTGATATATTGACATTCTCAAGAGCGTTCACACACCTATCACCGACGTCAACACCCGTCATATCCTTCTCCTTGGTGAATACCATAAAAAGCACTTCTTAAGGATTTCACCCCCTTCCTGTGGTTCCATGTATAGCTCCCATCCGTTGCCCTTGAGTGGGACTACTCATTCTCTTACTGTGCTCTTGCACCTAACACATGCATAAAAAGTCTTGGGATTCACCTTGACAATGTTTGGTAAGGATATTTCATGGCCGCTTTTAGCTTTCCGAGTTCCACTTTTAAGTTCCTTCCTACTTTCACTCTCCTCCTCAAGGGCTTTGTCAAATTTTTCGGTGCCTCGACCTATCATATGCTTCCTTCTACTCTTCACTAGAGGTCAAAATTCGGTCTATTCCAGCCTTAAAAATCTTCAATGATGGAACACCTCAGTCCTCAGAACCCTTATCCTGAGACTGTGCCCATCTCCCCACACACTTCATCGGCCACCCCGTCCGCCGCCATCTTTGATTCTCTTTATAAGACATCTCACAACAGGAGGGTAAAGTCCAACAGGTTGATTTGGCAGCAGGAGCCTTCGTAACGCTGCTCCTTCATCAGGCGAGTGGAGAGTTGGGGACACAGACTCAAACGCAAGATAATGGTTGAAATGCGAGTCGTAACAGGTAACCGAACTTTTACAGGCGCAGACAATACAAGTGGAGAGAGGGTTAAGCACAGGTTAAAGAGGTGTGAATTGCCTCAAACCAGGACAGTTAGTAAGGTTTCACATGGAGATTGTGAGAAGTCCATAATGTTTCTTCACTAGTTTCCGGAAATAGAGGTTTGCCACATGGCTGCAATCAGCTGCCAGTGTGGCTCAATGGACAAGGTCAGGTTCATAAGAACATAAGAACATAAGAAATAGGAGCAGGAGTAGGCCATCTAGCCCTTCGAGCCTGCCCCGCCATTCAATAAGATCATGGCTGATCTGTCGTGTCTCAGTTCCACATTCCCGCCCTCTCCCCATAACCCTTAATCCCCTCGCTTATCAAAAACCCATCAACCCGCGTCTTAAAAATATTTAGCGAGGCAGCCTCCACCACTTCAACGGGCAGAGAATTCCAGAGATTCACCACCCTTTGAGTGACGAAGTTCCTCCTCAACTCCGTTCTAAACCGCCCCCCCTTTATCTTGAGGCTGTGCCCCCTAGTCCTACTGTCCTTTCTGAGCAGGAAGAGTCTCTCCACCTCTACCCTATCCATCCCATTCATCATCTTATACGTCTCAATGAAATCTCCCCTCATTCTTCTAAACTCTTAACGAGTACAAGCCTAGTTTATTCAGCCTCTCCTCATAGCTCAACCCCCTCAACTCCGGCATCAGCCTAGTAAACCTCCTCTGCACTCCTGAGCAACCGGAGGAGAACTCTGCAGACGCAAGGAGGATGTGCTGATTCCACGCTGACAATGAGGCAAGCAAGGAATGGAACCCCGGTCCCTGGCACTGCGAGGTAACAGCGCTAACCACGGTGCCGCCGCGCCTCCCTGAGCGAGGAGCCTAGCTGGGCGATGAGCAGTCCACTGAGAGAACACAAGGAAGCGGGTCCAATGAAATGGACGTGGAACTGGAGGCGCCAGGAGGAGGAGTCAGCTTTGTGTGGATTGGAAACTCATTGAAGTGGGAGTGGACGAGGCTTTCGCTGAGAACGGCGTTTCGAGTTGGACAAGGGGAGGCCAACGGGCACTGTGAATGCACGAAACAAAGAGAGGCTCAGAGGCAAGAATAGAGGAGGAAGTGAGGGCAGGATCCAGGCACATTGGCACAAAATGTAGATATTAGTATTCTGCAAAAACAGCAACTTGAAGAATTCAGTATACTCTGTCGAAACCTGTAATAAAAACGTGGAATATGATTCCCCTTTCCATCAGGGTTTTCTAAATAAATGATTGGATACAAAGACATGCAAAGTGACATATGACTCTGCAGCTTAAGTGTTGTGCAAATCGTTTAATACAAGTCAAGACTTAAATGGTTATAAGGTCTCCCCACCTCCTTCAGATCAACAGAGGAGAGCGACGGTGGAGTAGAGAGTGGAACAGATTTGTCATTGTGACAGTAAACAGAAGCAGCTCTGGAAACGAAATACTTCCCCTTAACTCCTCTGCTGGCTTGCATTTGTTTCCCAGTGGTTTGCGTCGGTGAGTAAAAGGCAGATTTGCGGCAAACTCTTTGTCCCCCCTCTCCTGCGTTCTGTTCACCAAACCAAAGCAGGATTGGGAAACTGGAGAAGAACTGGCGGGTGAAGGGGATACTCGCTGTCCGCTGAAGGTTTCCAATGATTTGTTTGTGATGAGTGTGGAGATGAGTGGCAAATGGACTCGCAGGAGTGTAAAACAAGGCATTTGGAGAGGGAGAGTTGAAGAAGTGAGGGACCTTGGACTCCATGTCCCCAGGTCCTTGGAAATGGCAGGATAACTTTGTCAGGAACGATAGGGAAAGCTTTCCTTTACTGGGGGAGGAGTTGAATCCAAACCAGGGACGTAATGAGGGAACTCTAAGTAACTCTGATTAGGCCATAGCTGGAGTTTTAGCAACAGTTCTGGTCATTACGTTGCAAATAGGACATCGTGGTTCTGTAGAAAGTGCGGAGGAGATTTAAAAGGATGATACCAGGGCTTGAAAATTGCAGAAAGAAGGGAGATTGGATGGGTAAGGGTTGTTTTCCTTAGAACGGAGGAGGGCGAGGGGTGTTCTAATTGAGGTGTGCACAATTGTGAGGGGCTTAAAAACGGCAGACAGGAAATTATTCTTTCTCCCCTCTCTACTGGGTCAGCGGTGGGCCATGAGGATGATCTTCCACCAAGCTCACTGGTCAGGCCGACCTCTAACCCAAGCTGCATCTCGAGTTGTCCTTGAGGAGGCGCTGGCGAGCCTTCCAACATATATAAAAAGCTGAGAAAATTTCAAGTCAGTGACTTCAAGGGGAATTTCCAGGTAGTTTTTTTGCCAGGACGCATTAACAGCGATGAACCTTGACAGCAAGTCAAAGAAGCTGAACGGAATCAGCAAATTTGTACATTTAAACAATCCAAATTCATAAGTTTAACATTTTACGTCCTTAGACTTAATATCAAAGAAGTCCTTAAAAGCTGGATACTTGCGTGTATCTATTTTTTTTTTGAAGCATAATGAACTTAATAACCAAGAAATAAATAATTTGAACATGTTAAGACAAATGCAGCAGAATAAAATTCACGATCGCACTTTCCAATATCTGCAGTCTTGGCAACAGTAGAACTGGAGTCATGAAATGTTGAATGCCAGCCCAGAAAGAATTAAGTATTGCACAACTAATGGGCAGCACCGTGCTTGGCACTGCGGTGACAGTGTGTGAATGAAGCAATGGCATGATGGGAAAAATGGTCAAGTAATTGGTATAAAGGAGAGCTGACCAAGCTATTCCAAATTGCAAGACCCCTGTAAAACTGACTCTGAATAACCTATTATTGATGAGACAGAGGGGCCTCAGAGGTCATTGGATGCTAATACAATTGATGATGTATTACCGCTTGTATTACTAATTGAACATGTACACTGATAAGAAAAAGGTATAACTATGGAACTGATTCTTGTAGCTGGTGCGGTCTTGGGATACAATCAGCAGTTTGTAGGGACTGCTCTCTGTCTCCAAGACTCTGCCATATACTGCATGCACTTCTGTGATAATAAAAGCGAGTTGTTTTTTGCAAAGCAAACTTGGTTTAAGTTTCGCTATCACAGCTCGGAAAACAAGCAACTCTCCACGACACTGCTTCTTCAACGTGCAAGGGACCTGGCTTCATTTCTGGCCCAGGTTCACCATCTGTGCCAGACTGCACATCCTCCCCGTGTCTGTGTGGGTTTCCTCCCGGCCGCTCCAGTTTGCTCCCACACTCCGAAGATGTGCTCTTTAGGTTGTTTCAGCGTTAAACTGTCCTTGAGTTTCAGGACGATTAATAGGGCGATATGGTGGTGATGGTGACAGAGCCTGTGTGGGATAGTTCAATATAGGCTTGATGGACCGAATGGACTCCTTCTGCACTGATTCTATGTTTCTTTGATTCTAACTATTCCTGGCAAGCTCTCAGGTGAGTTTTGAACCCGGAACTGCTGGACCAGAAGCTCCACAAACTCAGCCACGTCTAACACGGTTAATGATAACTCAATCTTTGAGAGGCAATTTCCCCTGGGACTATCCCTCGAACCCATTTACGTATCACTGACTCAGTGTTTCAGAGCCGAGCTTTCACAAGAGCAGAATTGATTCAGGGGAGTAATTTGTGATATATTCAGCGCGCGTTTCAGTAACACGGTTGGACGGAACCTCGGTTGAATTTCTATTCGAAAGGAAGGTTGCTGCGAACGCGTACAACTCTCTAAGCAGAACTCGAGATGGCATAGCGGTCAAAGTCTTAAAGATGTATCAGGGTTTATGGAGACAGGGAAGAAGTGAGGACGTGCAGGGATTTGGGATGAAGAGGGAGATTTTGAACTGGGCTGAGATGATGATGGAGATGGAGGAGGCTCATGAGTGATGTAAAGACCACCATAGAGCAGATGGGTTGAATGGATAGGCGGCCAATGTCTTTGCAGTCCTAAACTAAACACGGCTAACATCTTTCTCTCTTCCAGACCTGGTCTGCAGCCGGATAGACGGGAACCTGAAGCAGATGGATGCCGGCGATGGACAAGTGTTTGGAGTGGATGCAAAGGGAACGGTTTACACCAGAAGTGGAGGGCAGTGGGATATCGTCCCCGGCACCCTTTCCCATGTGACGGTGGGCCCAGCTGGGGTGTGGGGAGTCGATAGGAACTACGCTGTGTACAGAATGCTGGGTGGATCCTGGGCATCGATGGTTGGTGAGGGACTCTGACTGTAAAAGCTGAGGTCCAGTGAAAGGTGGAGCAGAATAGTCTGGTGCTCGGGCGATTGTCCAGGTGACCTGACTGTTTCAGCTGCATCCTCGATCCAGGGCGGGATGACATTCCAGGGCTGGAATAAAATTGGGAAGGGTGCCTGGGGACTGGGACTTGGATCCGACTGTAGGACACCCTTTGCAGAGTTTCTTCATCCTAATTGGTTAGTGTCCAGATCCCCCGCTCCCTGAGGCAGCTCCGTATCCGCTGTCCCCCCCCTCTGAGGGGACACACTAGAAGCACCAGCTCACAGCCTCCCTTCTCTCCACTCCCACCCTCCAGACACCTTTCCCAGCAAGTGTGAAATCCCGGTCCATAGCCCATCACAGGCAGAAACACGTCTCACTCCTGACTCAGGGCCGGTTAAGTGAGTGAACCTGACGGGTGTAAAATTCAGGCTCCGGAAACTTTTATTCTTGTTTAATAACTGTTTCCACGTTGAGATTTCTCAACAAATGTTCTTTTTGTTTTGGAGTGTACATTGCTAGGGGAGAGGAACATCGATACAAGATGGTTTCTGGAGTTGGGTCCAATCTGAGCGGAATAGAATTTCATTTCCTCTTGGGTTGTCTGAAGCCCCTCACTCCCTCCATCAGAGAACCTCCTGAATGAGAGCTCCCTTCATCATCACCTCACCCCCCCCCGCTCTCCCTCCTTATCACTGGAACCTCCTCCAGCCCCAAACCTTCAAATCTCCAAGGAGAACGGCTCTGGTTTCTGATCTGAATTCTGATTCCTTCTCTTTCCCCACAGGTCTGCTCAAACAGATCGATGCTGGCGGAGATGGCATTGTGAGTGGTGTTGATAAGCATGATCAGATCTACTGTGTCCAGCAAGGGGCAAAAATTTCCGCTGCCTCTTACAACAGCCCAGTATACAGGCGTTTGAATGGCGGACTCAAATACTATTCCTGTGGACCGCTCGGGTGCTGGGGTGTCAGTCCGATTGAGGAGATCTTCTTCTGAAATAAGGTGACCCCAACTAATTGTGTTGGGACAACATGGAGACACATCCCTGGAGGACTCTCAATGATTGAGGTCGGGACAGATGGCAGTGTGTATGGTGTAAATCCATCCGGGAAACTCTATCGCAGGTACAGTTCCAGGCTGCTCTAACTAAACATTTATGACACATCCCACAGTCTCAAAAGGGGTGTTAGAGGGTGAGACGTGACACTGAACAGCAGCAGAGAATATGAATGCAGGTGATCACAAACTAGGTCAGGAGATGTTTGAGGTGGGAGTTCCAGCACTTAGGGTCCAGGCTGACGGCATCTCCACCAATGGCAGATTATTGGAGGGTGAGAATGTTCATGAGGCTGGAATTGGAGGAGTGTAGAAATCTTGGAGGGTTGGAGGAGAGAGGTGATGGGCCAATGGGGAGGACTTGGAGGAATGTAATTATATATATATAACAGAACTGTAAACACCGGGCATTGGCAGACTGGGGAAGTGGGGTCAGTGAGCACAGGGGTGGGGTGAGGTGATGGGTCAGTGCGGGAGTTCAGATGTAGGGGCAGCAGAGTCAACATCCAGGAACATAGATTCAAGCGCGTGACAACAGACCTGGGGCAACTGTGGCTGATTACCAACAGCAACCAAATCGTTCAGTGCCAATAACGTCAATGATTAGATCACGTGATCAACAATCACTTGCGAAGAAATCAATCAGTTGTATCAATGAGTGGGATAAAGGTTTCATGATGAATAAACACTTGCTTTCTTCATATCTCTTTTCAGATTAATCTGCTCTGATATATTACTGGCCAATCGCTTTGTGTCCAAACCCCTAGACCTTTTGTAGGTAAGTAGCTCCCCTTGTTCCTGTGTAACGGGCCCTGTAATAGGTTTATGGGACCAAATAGCCCCCTGCTGTGATAATAATTGCACTTTGCAAAACACCAGGAGTTCTGATTTACGAAGGAGTCTTTAAATCCAAAGTGAAAGAAAGTTCTGGGAAAGAGGTTGCTAATTAGTTTTATCGGATGTGACGGGTCACTTGTGCCCCAGGATGCGAAGGAAAAGAAAGAGAATAGCAGGCAGGTTTGATTAGAGAGAGAGGCGGGTGATGGTTTCCAGTTGGTTCTGCTATAATGGCACAGTTACAAGATGCAAAGTAATGTCCTCGTGAGATAGCAATGAGAGCTCTGCAGCAAAAAAACACGGGCGAGAAAATGGGGCTGCGAGTGTGTTGGGATTTCCAATCTGAACAGAATAAAACAGGGATTGTGAAACTGTGAATGAAAGGGGAGTGAAAAATAGGTAAATATAGACCAGTAACAGGTAATTATAGACCAGTAACAGGCAATTATAGACCAGTAACAGGCAATTATAGACCAGTAACAGGTAATTACAGACCAGTAACAGGTAATTATAGACCAGTGACAGGTAATTACAGACCAGTAACAGGTAATTATAGACCAGTAACAGGCAATTATAGACCAGTAACAGGCAATTATAGACCAGTAACAGGTAATTATAGACCAGTGACAGGTAATTATAGACCAGTAACAGGTAATTATAGACCAGTAACAGGCAATTATAGACCAGTAACAGGTAATTATAGACCAGTGACAGGCAATTATAGACCAGTAACAGGTAATTACAGACCAGTAACAGGTAATTATAGACCAGTGACAGGTAATTATAGACCAGTAACAGGTAATTATAGACCAGTAACAGGTAATTATAGACCAGTGACAGGTAATTACAGACCAGTAACAGATAATTATAGACCAGTAACAGATAATTATAGACCAATAACAGGTAATTATAGACCAGTAACAGGTAATTATACACCAGTGACAGGTAATTATAGACCAGTAACAGGTAATTATAGACCAGTAACAGGCAATTATAAACCAGTAACAGGTAATTATAGACCAGTAACAGGTAATTACAGACCAGTAACAGGTAATTATAGACCAGTAACAGGTAATTATAGACCAGTAACAGATAATTATAGACCAGCAAGAGGTAACTATAGACCAGTAACAGGTAATTATAGACCAGTAACAGGTAATTACAGACCGGTAACAGGTAATTGTAGACCAGTAACAGGTAATTATAGACCAGTAACAGGTAATTGTAGACCAGTAACAGGTAACTGTAGACCAGTAACAGGTAATTATAGACCAGTAACAGGTAATTGTAGACCAGTAACAGGTAACTGTAGACCAGTAACAGGTAATTATAGACCAATAACAGGTAATTGTAGACCAGCTGCACATTTACCAGGGCTTTGGAATATATGGGAGGGCATTAGTTCATAGTTAGTGAAGTTGGTACAGTTTCTCATGCTGATAATGAGATTGGACATAGGCAAGTGAATCGACCACCCCCCCACTTCCCGATTAAAATTTGCAGGTAACAGCAATAGCCTTGAATCTACTGGACTTATCTCATTAGCTTTCCTAGTAACAAGGCAAAAACTTTCAGGTTCATTGGATTAATGAGCTCCGAAACTTGCTGCCAGGTCGCGTATTATTGGCTAAGGTAATAATGTGTAATATTGTAATTGAACCTCCAGCTGGATGACAAGTTGGGCAGGGAATCAAAGCTTATATCAACCTCACATTTGTACTGTTATGTCAAACAGGGTAGCCAGTGCTTCCTAACTATCTTTTGTCCTGATGTGTGAGTCAGGAATAAGCTTATTTAACTCCATGCTGCCTTTCATAGTCTCTGTATTAGTTGAGTTCAGCTGAGTACGAGATCCCCCCAGAGGGGCAACCCAAAGTTTAAAAGGACAGAATTGCTAAGAATACAGTTTAATTTTATAATAATTGGTTAAATCGTAGTTTTACTGAAAATACCTTTGCATATATTGTAAAAGGCACATGGTGAATCTTTATATATAAGGCATCTTTACCTGAACCTAGTCTACTTATTGTAGTAAATTTAAAATGAGTGGTTTCAATATTAAACGTTGTATATTAGTCTCCGTCAGATAGTCACAGGCTTTTTCCAAGGATGGAAGTGTTAATTATAAGGGGGCACAGGTTCAAGGTGAGAGGGGGAATGTTGAAGGGAGATGTGTTGGGGGGGTTAGTTTTTCACACAGAGAGTGGTGGGTGTCTGGAATGTGTTGCCAGAGGAAGCAGGCACATTAGCAATATAGTCATAGGCTCTTACAATGTGAGGAAAGGTGCACATCGGAGACTGGGGGCGAGTTGCGTTCCCCAAAAAAGTGTCTGAGGTCATTTCTCTGAAATACCACCCAGTAATTAGGGGGTTATGCGTCTGGCATTCGGAAGCCAAGGATCTCGGGCAAGGGGAGAAGTGTGAAAGCAGAATGCATGTGAAGAACCTGCACTTAGCATAAGAGGGCAAGGAGAGACTCGTGAACTCCCCCGTCTATGGAGCAGGGTAATGACAAAAAGTAGGCCATGTGGTCTGTGGGAGACTCCTGAGAGAGAGAGAGATAAGAGTGAGTGAGACCAAAAAGGGGTCTTTTGGCAAACGGCTGAGGATTCCAACGTAGTAATTTCTGAAGAGGGGCGTTCCAGAGAAGGGTTAAAGAAACAAGGAGGACATTAGCTTTCTGAGAGAGCGCGTGTGTGATTTTTTACGATCTAGAGCACCCTCACATGGCGGGGTAGGGTATGGCAGGTGAAACTGAAGGTTTTTGTAAGTTAGTTGAATGAATTGCTTCTCCCCCAGTTGAGATTTGACGACAGTGAGCCTGACGCAGGCTCAAGATCAAAGAGATCCGATAAATTCTGAGTTCCTCAATCTTGCTAGTGATTGATAGACGTGGAGTTTTTCCAAGACTGGGAATCTGACAGATTTGACACTTTTGGAAGATAATTGCATCAATCATAAAAGGCTTTACGTTCTGTTTGAAAGTTTGCAAGCGGAGTGAAACTTTCAGCAAACAGTTGATTTGATTAGAACATAGCGCAGTACAGGCCCTTCAGCCCTCTATGTAGCACCAACCTGTGAACCCAATCTAAAGCCCATCTAACCTACACTATTCCAATATTATCCATATGTTTATCCAATGACCATTTAAATGCCCTTAATGTTGGCGAGTCCACTCCTGTTGGAGGCAGGGCATTCCAAACCCTTACTACTCTGAGTAAAGAACCTTCCTCTGACATCTGTCCCATATCTATCACCCCTCAGTTTAAAGCTATGTCCCATCTCCACCCAAGGAGCTCTCGCTGATCATTTTATATTCCTATATAAAGTCACCTCTCTAACAAAAACAGATCGAAGCCGGGAATGGCCAAAGTGTTGGGAATGGATGGTAAAGAATGGTTGACAGCAGAAATGAATGGCAGTAGAATATTGTCATGGGGCAGTTTCCCATGTGATTCAACTCCAGCTGGTGTCCTGGGCAGTGGAAGATAAACAGAGCTAATGTGGGGGCTTTTGCATCCACTGCTCATCATTAGTTTCCCTTCAGATGGTCTTGGTGAGTGTCTGCAGTTCATCTGGTGGGGCTGTCATCGCAGTGCTGGTCAAGAGGAAGATGGCACACAGATGGCGATGGAACGGCAAAGGTGTTACACGTCAGAATGGGGGAGGAGGGGGTTAAAATGGGCACACACACACACACACACACACACACACACACACACACACACACACACACACACACATGGGGCCAGGTACAGAGAACTACACTCTACCCAGGAAAAAAAACTAAGAGGAGAGTCGATTAAGAACATAAGAACAGGAGTAGGCCATCTATCCCTTCGAGCCTGCTCCGCCATTCGATAAGGTCAAGGATCAGTTCTGCTTCCCCGCTTTCTCCCCATAACCCTTAATTCCCTTGTCTATCAGAAATCTATCTACCCGTGACTTAAATATATTCAACGAGGTAGCCTCCACCACTTCAAAGGGTAGAGAATTCCAGAGATTCACCACCCTTTGAGTGAAGAAGTTCCTCCTCAACTCCGTTCTAAACTGCCCCCCTCTTATCTCGAGGCTGTGCCCTCTAGTCCTGCTGTCCTTTCTAAGCGGGAAGAATCTCTCTACCTCTACCCTATATCCCCTTCATTATCTTCTGCCCACCTTGTTGTCTAACGAGGGGCATGCACACAGTGGGTCGTGCGTGGGCTGCTCTTGGATGTTTCGAGAGTGGCCTAGTACTTTGCGTCGTTAGTGTACGCTTAAAACTGGACCAGATGCTGGGCAACACGACAGCTCAGTGACTATCACTGTTAGCTGTGCAGATACATGGATTTGGGCCTGTGTCTGTGAGAGTTTGCGCATTCTCCCCGTGCTTGCGTGGGTTTCCTCCGGGTGCTCCGGTTTCCTCCCACACCCCAAAGATGTGCTCTTAGGCTGATTGATGTAACAAATTGTCCCTAAATTATTCTCCCCTTAACCTGGTTTCCAATGGGGGGTACCATAAGCATAGACATGGGTCAAGGGTGGAGGAGGAATAACACATTGTTAAGATGGCGGCGCGGGCTCGTTGGGCCAAAGGGCCTGTTTCCCGTGCTGTGTTGTTCTTTGTTCTTTATATGTCTCTATAAGATCCCCCCTCAGCCTTCTAAACTCCAACAAGTACAGACCCAGTCTATTCAATCTCTCCTTGTAAGCTAAAGCTGCTGGTTAAATTCAGCCTTTTCGCTCTGTGTTACAACTGCCATGGAGACCAATAAGGAAACATCCTTCAAAACGATGGACAAAAACCAATGGACCAGATTTCAAATTGCAGAAATTTTAATGCAAAAATCACACTCCAAAATCAACGTACAGTAGAGAAGGCATGAACAGGACAGAGTATTCAGTACAAACTAGGGTGTACAATGGGAGTAGCTGATACAATCCCTCCACCATTTATAATCGCAAAGGGCAATGCTGCTCTCCCCCCAGGTTGGTGTTTCCATTCTCTGTTCATGCAGGGTTGGGTCAGGAGTTCTGTTCAATTTTCGCCCCCAGATTGTCACAGTGTCTAACCAACAGGCGCCTCTGTCCAGGTCCAAACACAGCTTCTTCCTGGAATCATCTCTCCCGGCCTTCATTGTCCGTTGTGCCCTGAGTCGCATTTCACTCCCCTTTCATCCACAGTTTCACAATCCCTGTTCTATTCTCTTCAGATTGGAAAACGCCAACATTCTCATTTCGTTGCCTGTGTATTCTTTTCTTACAGAACTCTCGTTGCTACTGCACCGCGAGGTTAGTCTGCATCTTGTAACTGTCCTGCCTACAGCAGAACCAACTGAAAACCACCACCCACTTCTCCAGTCACTCCTGCCTGTTTCTCTCCTTGTTTTCCCCCCACGACATCCTGGGGCGCATGTGCCTGGCTCAAAATTGACGTCACATCCAGGAAATCTCATTAGCAACCCCTTTCCCCGAACTTTCTTTCGCTTTGGATTTAAAGGCTCTTAGCAAATCAAAACTCCTGACTTTTTGCAAAGCGCACTGATTATCACAGCAGGGGACCATTCAGTCCCTTGGGCCTGTTGTACAGGAACAGGAGGACCTGCTTATGGATAAAAGATTTTCTTGCCAGGAGTTTGGGCAGAGAGCGATTGGCCAGTAATATGTCAAAGCAGATTAATCTGAAAATATATATGAAGAAAGCAAGTGTTTATTCATCGTGAAACCTTTATCTCACTCATTGATACAACTGATTGATTTCTTTGCAAGCAATTATTGATCATGTGATCTCATCATTGACGCTATTGGCAATGAACGATTTGGTTGTTTTTGGTAGTCAGCCACAGTTGTCCCAGGTCTGCCGTCACGTGCCTGAATTTATGTCCCTGGATATTGATATAGATCCAGTGTGTCCCTTTGGGATTTCTGTGAGTGATCCCAGCTCTGGAAAATAGAGAATCAGGTTGAACAGCATTGTTTCAATATTCTCCAGGCCAGGCTTCCATCTGTTCACTCCACAGCTTGTAAAAACTACACTGCCCCCACATCTGAGCTCCCGCACTGATCCATCATCTCACTGACCCCACTTCTCCAGCCTGGCAATGATCAATGCTTAGATTGCTTTATTTGAAATCTCTCAGATTATTCCCCACCACTGTATTAACATACAATCCTCCAACACTACAACCCTCCGAGATTTCTGCACTTGCCCTATCCCAGCCCGTACAACATCCCCAGAATCCGATACTCTGCACTGGTGGGAATGTCTTCCAGAGCTGCCTGGACCCTAAGTACTGGAATTCCCACCTTAAACATCGCCAACTTTCCTCCTGGCCAACCCAATAGGAAGCTATTGAGAGGGTGCAGAGGAGATTTACAAGGATGTTGCCTGGATTGGGAGGCATGCCTTATGAAGATAGGTTGAGGGAGCTAGGTCTCTTCTCCCTGGAGAGACGAAGGTTGAGAGGCGACCTGATAGAGGTTTATAACATGTTGAGAGGAATAGATAGGGTGGACTCTCAGAGGCTATTTCCCAGGGCTGAAATGGTCGCTACGAGAGGACACAGGTTTAAGGTGCTGGGGAGCAGGTACAGAGGAGATGTCAGGGGTAAGTTTCTCACTCAGAGGGTGGTGAGCAAGTGGAATCGGCTGCCGTTGGTGGTGGTAGAGGCGAACTCACTGGGGTCTTTTAAAAGACTTCTGGATGAGTACATGGGATCTAATGGGATTGGGAATTACAGATAGTTCTATGGCTTGGTAGGTGCGGATGTGATCGGCGCAACTTGTGGGCTGAAGGGCCTGTTTGTGCTGTAGTGTTCTATGTTCTGTATCTTCTTCTGCTATTCAGTGTCTCATCTCCTCTTCTAACACCCCTTTTGAGACTGTGGGAGCCTTTTCTCAAATACATGCATGATATAAGTGTGAGGGTTTAGTTAGAGCAGCCTGGAACTGTACCTGCGATAGAGTTTCCCGGATGAATGTACACCATACACGCTGCCATCTGTCCCGACCTCAATCATCGAGAGTCCTCCAGGGATGTGTCGCCATGCTGTCCCAACACAATTATTTGGGGTCACCTTATGTCGGAAGAAGATCTGGTTATTTCGAGCGACACCCCAGCACCCAAGCGGTCCACAGGAATAGTATTTGAGTCCGCCATTCAAACGCCTGTATACTGGGCTGTTGTAAGAGGCAGCGGAAATTGTTGCCGCTTTTTGGACACACCAGATCTGATCATGCTTATTAACACCACTCACAAAGCCATCTCCGCCAGCGTCGATCTGTTTGAGCAGACCTGTGGGGAAAGAGAAGGAATCAGAGTTCAGATCAGAAACCAGAGCCGTTCTCCTTGGAGATTTGAAGGTTTGGGGCTGGAGGAGGTTCCAGTGATAAGGAGGGAGAGCGGGGGGGTGAGGCGATGATGAAGGGAGCTCTCATTCAGGAGGTTCTCTGATGGAGGGAGTGAGGGGCTTCAGACAACCCAAGAGGAAATGAAATTCTATTCCGCTCAGATTGGACCCAACTCCAGGAACCATCTTGTATCGATGTTCCTCTCCCCTAGCAATGTACACTCCAAAACAAAAAGAACATTTGTTAAGAAATCTCAACGTGGAAACAGTTATTAAACGAGAATAAAAGTTTCCGGAGCCTGAATTTTACACCCGTCAGGTTCACTCACTCAACCGGCCCTGAGTCAGGAGTGAGACGTGTTTCTGCCCGTGATGGGCTATGGACCGGGATTTCACACTTGCTGGGAAAGGTGTCAGGAGGGTGGGAGTGGAGAGAAGGGAGGCTGTGAGCTGGTGCTTCTAGTGTGTCCCCTCAGAGGGGGGGGGTACAGCCGATACGGAGCTGCCTCAGGGAGCGGGGGACCTGGACACTAACCAATTAGGATGGAGAAACTCCGCAAAGGGTGTCCTACAATCGGATCCAAATCCCAGTCCCCGGGCACCCTTCCCAATTTTATTCCAGCCCTGGAATGTCATCCCGCCCTGGATCGAGGATTCAGCAGAAATGGAGAGGTGGTGTTGACAGTCGGGACAACAGTACAAAGAATAACAACAAAGAACAACACAGCAGAGGATACAGACCCTTCGGCCCGAGAAGCCCGTGCTGTGAGTGTCTCATTCCAATCCTTCTTCTACCTATGACTTTTGTCTACGCCTCTGGGACTCCACAATAAAGGGGGCTGCAAATTTAGGGAATTATATGTGCGCCAGATTAAGGGAGGTCGAATTTTGGGACGATTTGTAAACGCCAATCAGCCTAAAAGCACGTTTTTGGGGTGTGGGAGGAAACCGGAGCACCCCGAGAGAAACAGGAGAAGTAGACGGGCGGGTAAAAGTGTGTTCGCTTTGCCTCTTTATGGGCGAAATCACTGGCGGCGTTGTCAGCGGGCAGTGTTCTGACTCACACATGCAAGAACTCTCACAACGCCAGGTTAAAGTCCAACTGGTTTTTTTGGTATCACGAGCTTTCGTAGCACTGTTCCTTCATCAGGACCTGAGCAACTCTCCGGAAGCTCTTGATATCAAATAAACCGGTCGGACTTTAACTTGGTGTTGCAAGACTTCTTAGTGTATCCACCCAAGTCCAACGCCGGCACATCATCGCACATGCAGTTCTGCTCCACCTTTCACTGGATCTCAGCTTTGACAGTCAAGAGTTCCTCACCAGTCATCAATGCCCAGGATCCACCCAGCATTCTGTACACAGCGAAATTCCTATCGACTCCCCACACCCCAGCTGGGCCCACCGTCACGTGGGAAAGGGTGCCGGGGATGAGGTTCCAATACTCTCCATTTCTGGTGTAAACTGAACCATCATCATCAACTCCGAACACTAGTCCGTTGCCGGCATCGATCTGCTTCAGGCTTCCGTCTATTTGGCGGCAAACTAGGCCTGGGGGAGAGAAAAATGTCAGCCGTGCTCAGTTTAGGACTGCAGTGGCCTTAAATTACAAACACCATCCATTCCGGCCATCAGCTACATGGTGGTCTTTAGACTCGTAGAACTCTACAGTTCAGAAACAGGCCCTTCGGTCCACCGAGTCTGCAGTGACCACAATCCCACCCAGGCCCTATCCCCATGTCCCTACACATTTTCCCTCTAATCCCTCTAACCTACACATCCCTGGACTCTAAGGGGCATTTTTAGCATGGCCAATCAACCTAACCCGCGCATCTTTAGACTGTGGGAGGAAACCAGAGCACCCGGAGGAAACCCACGCAGACACGAGGAGAATGTGCAGACTCCACACAGACAGTGACCCGAGCCGGGAATCGAACCCAGGTCCCTGGAGCTGTGAAGCAGCAGTGCTAACCACTGCGCTACCGTGCTGCTCATATATTCCATAATAACCCATATATAAATAACCCACATATCGTGGGTTATTTCCCAGAATCAATTCTGTTCTTGTGAAAGCTCGGTTCTGACACTCCGAACACTGACTCAGTGATACGTAAATGGGTTTCAGTGAAAATCTGGGGTGCTGGCAGAGGGAACAGATACTCAGAGATTGAATCATAATTAACTTAGCAGTTTTAAACGTGGGTCAGTGGTTGTTCTCTTGTCTCTGTCCAGACTTGAGAGGTTCAAATCTCACGTCAGAACTAGTTGTGCAATATTTAGTTGTTTCTGGAGTACTGTGTGCAGTTTTGGTCGCCGCACTTGCGGAAGGATATTTTGGCCTTGGAGGGAGTGCAGAGGAGGTTCACTAGGCTGATACCGGAGATGAGGGGGTTGGCCTATGAAGAGAGACTAAATAGACTGGGTCTGTACTCGTTGGAGTTTAGAAGGATGAGGGGGGATCTTATAGAGACGTATAAGATAATGAAGGGGATGGATAGGGTAGAGGTAGAGAGATTCTTCCCGCTTAGAAAGGACAGCAGGACTAGAGGGCACAGCCTCAAGATAAGGGGGGGGCGGTTTAGAACGGAGTTGAGGAGGAACTTCTTCACTCAAAGGGTGGTGAATCTCTGGAATTCTCTGCCCATTGAAGTGGCGGAGGCTGCCTCGCTAAATATATTTAAGTCACGGGTAGGTAGGTTTTTGATAGACAAGGGAATTAAGGATTATGGGGAGAAAGCGGGAAAGTGGAACTGATCCACTTCAGATCAGCCATGATCTTATTGAATGGCGGGGCAGGCTCTAGGGGCTAGATGGCCTACTCCTGCTCCTATTTCTTATGTTCTTATGTTCTGGGCTGACAGCCAAAGTCTTGCACTTATTAAAGCGTATGAACATTAATTTTAGTATTCAGCATTCGTCTTAACATGTTGAAACTCTTTATATCTTGATTATGCTTCAAAGAAAATGAGTACACATAGTTATAAAAGTATTAAGAACTTACTGCATCTTAAGTCTAAGAACTTAAAGAGTTAAAGTCCTGAATTTAGAGAGATGTGACAATTTAGTGGTTCAGGTCTCCTTGGCTTGCTTTCAAAGCAGTTCTGTATCATGTGAACACTGACATTGAGGGGCAGGTGAAGAATCGGACCTGTTATGGCCAGGCAGAGACCTGAACTCAACCCAGTAGCTGTGGTCTCCAGCAGAAAGGATAATCGAACAGGGTTTTACGCTGTTCCAATGTTACAGTTGTTCAGGGGTTGTGGGCAGTGATGGCTGGGCCAGTATTTATTGCCCGCCCCTATTTGCCCTTGAGCAGACTGGTTTATTAATCCATTTCAGAGGGAATGAGTCTGGAGTGACATGAAGGCGAGACCAGATGGCAGATTGCCTCCCCATTAGTGATTTCTGCCCCAATTGACAATGGTTTCACGATCATCGTTAGACTTTTAATCCCAGATTCTGTAAATTAAATTCAGATTTCTCCATCTGCCGTGGTGGGATTCAAACCTGGGTTCCCAGACCATGATCATGGGTCTCTGGATTACTAGTCCAGTGAAAATGACTCAACACCACTTGTAAAAAGATAGAAAAGAAAAGATAAGATCGCCAGCCTCTGCTAGGATTTCTGTTTAATCAATTTAGACCCCACTTTATCAATGGGGAGCAAGTTTGTTAGTAATTGTAATAAGGTGTCTTAAATACTTTGTAGTTTTAAAGGTACGTGTAACACCTTTAATTAGCCCATACAATAAACATATCTTACATACATTTTTAGAAATTAAACAAAGTAACTTTGATGCAGTTACAGACTGGCCCTTTGATACTAAACATATATTAGATAAATTCTTTTAAAGCACCCAACTGTTGGAATCATAAGGCCGTAAAGGAGATTTAATTATAGGGAGTATAATATATACTAATTATAGGGAGTACAATATATACTAATTATATAATATCAAGGGTGGGACTCTTAGCAGTGTAGAGGATCAGAAGGACCATGGGGTCTGGGTCCATAGGTCTCTTAAATTGGCCTTGCAGGTGGAGGATGTGGTTAAGAAGGCGTATGGTGTACTGGCCTTCGTCAATCGAGGGATTGAGTTTAGGAGTCGGGAGGTAATGCTGCAACTTTATAAGACCCTAGTCAGACCCCACTTGGAGTACTGTGCTCAGTTCTGGTCGCCTCATTACAGGAAGGATGTGGAAGCTATTGAGAGGGTGCAGAGGAGATTTACAAGGATGTTGCCTGGATAGCTTAGGAGGATAGGTTGAGGGAGCTCGGTCTTTTCTCCCTGGAGAGACGAAGGTTGAGAGGCGACCTGATAGAGGTGTATAAGATGTTGAGAGGTATAGATCGGGTGGATTCTCAGAGGCTTTTTCCCAGGGCTGAAATGGTTGCTACGAGAGGACACAGGTTTAAGGTGCTGGGGAATAGGTACAGAGGAGATATCAGGGGTAAGTTTTTCACTCAGAGGGTGGTGAGTGAGTGGAATCGGCTGCCGTCGGTGGTGGTAGAGGCAAACTCGTTGGGGTCCTTTAAGAAACTTCTGGATGAGTACATGGGACTTAATGGGATTGAGGGTTATAGATAGGCCTGGTAGGTAGGGATATGATCAGCGCAACTTGTGGGCCGAAGGGCCTGTTTGTGCTGTAGTGTTCTATGATCTAATTGCATCACCAGAACCTTATCAGAAATAACTGATACGAGAGTGAGTTTTAATGAGGCCGCCTTCACATTTCCTAATCAAAAACAGAGTCAGGAATGTATTCGTGTCACAGCTAACGGAAGAATTATGCTGGGGGACTTAGCGGGGATTGAGAAAATTTAATGGTAACATGATGATATCCCTTGAAACTGGAGGTAGTG
Source organism: Carcharhinus amblyrhynchos (assembly GCF_965287045.1). NCBI lineage: Eukaryota > Metazoa > Chordata > Chondrichthyes > Carcharhiniformes > Carcharhinidae > Carcharhinus > Carcharhinus amblyrhynchos. Next base: position 1,490,257 of record NW_027649794.1, read on the forward strand.
ATAAAAAGCTGAGTCATTGAATTGACAAGCAATGTGTTTCATTATGTTGGCTATAAACAAACTTATAATGGGGGAATACCCTGAAGACAAGTTGAGTTGACCACATCCCTTCGAGATTCACTGACAAGGACACAAAATACTAATGGCTTTTGTAGGCCCCCCCCCTTTATCAATGAAAGGATACCCATTTGAGACTGTTTTGGTGAAGATACTTTGTGAGGCTGCTATCAGACATGATGTCTGATTAAGAGACTAGAGGGCAGGCTGAGAGATGATATATTGGGATATCCCACACCGTATCGTGACCTCATAGGGTGGCTCAGTACTTTTTCTATTGGATAAATATGTCGCTTGTAACATTTTTAACTGGATTGTGTAGAACTGACAGTGAGCTGCAGAAAACCCGGATGATTTTCTTTGTCCATTGGAGTGGTGTCTCGATCCACGGTGTCGGAAACGGATTTCCTTGCTAGTCAGCAAAGTAGAGACAATCTGTCAGTTAAGCATCTTGCGTTAATGTGTGTTTGTGTTAAATTCAAACTTGGAAGACAAGATCTCAACACACTGCTTCCCATTTCCAATTCAATAGACCACCCAATAAAGAAGGGTATGCTTTCTTCGCCACCAAGTCCATGTGCCCTGGATATTCCCCTCCAGGTCACTCACCACCCTGACTTTGGAAATATATCAGCCCTGTTCCACTGGATCAAAATCCTCAAATTCTTTCCCTAACAGTAGGTTTACATACACTGTGGGGACTGCAGCAGTTAAAGAAGGCTGCTCACCATCGCATAAGAAATAGGAGCAGGAGTAGGCCATCCAGCCCTTCGAGCCTGCCCCGCCATTCAATAAGATCATGGCTGATCTGAAGTGGATCAGTTCCACTTTCCCGCTTTCTCCCCATAACCCTTAATTCCCCTGTCTATCAGAAACCTATCTACCTGTGACTTAAATATATTCAGCGAGGTAGCCTCCACCACTTCAACAGGCCGAGAATTCCAGAGATTCACCGCCTCTGGAAATATTTTGAAATATTGAAAATATTTTTTAGTTCCTGCGATTATAATTTTGACATTATCTTCCAAAGGGAATCCCTCTAATTCTGTGCAATGTTGAGGTGAAAACAAGATGAAAGAAAGGATCCAAGGCTGCTCCAGAGATAGATTAGCTGCACCCAATTTTGCCCATACAAACCACATTCATGAGTAGGGGGTACATCTGCCATGGAATGTGAGAGAAGGGTTGCCAATACAAATTTCTTTTCACTCGGGTTGATTTCTCAGATTTAATAATCTCCTTGAATCTTATTTCCAACCAAGTTCCACCACGCGGGACAATTCTTCCAAGTTCACCATACGACTCTGAACATTTGAGTACCTGACTCATGGCTACAGGGATATACAGGTCACTAATTGCTCCCTCAGACACTGTAGTTTAATTACCTTTCCCATAGATAATTAGGCAGGACAAAGAAAGTGCCACATTATTTCCAGTTTGCAAGATTCTCCCAAGTCCTCAATTAGGTCACCCCTTCGCCTTCTCTGATCTAAGGAAAATAACCCTTGCCTATCCAATCTCTCCTCACACCTGTAATCTTGGCAACATACTTCTAAACCTCCTTTGCACTGTCTCCAGAGCAGTGATGTCCTTCCTGTTAATGTGGTGACCAAAACTCCAGTTGTCACCTAACCAGCATTTTCTACTGGTCCAGTGCTATATCCCTATTTTCCTGTATTTGTCCAGAGGTTGTTGGCTGGGCCGGTATTTGTTGTCCAATCCTAATTGCCTTTAAATTGACTGGTTTATTGGCATCTCAGACGCTGTACGTCTGGAATCACGTGAAGGCCAGATCAGGTGGTACATTTCCTTCCCTAAACAGCATTGGTCAACCTAATATGTTCCTACCACAATCAACAATAGCCTCATGATCATTGTTAGACTTTTAATCCCAGATTTTTTTTTTATTTGATTCAAATTTCCACATCAGCCATGGTGGGATTCGAACCTGGGTCCCCTGGGCATTATTCTGGCTCTCTGGATTACTAGTTCAGTGCCAACGACACAATGCCACTGCCTCCCATAACTAATTCTATACCTTATCCAAAGAAGGAAAACATTCCCAAAGCTTTCTTGGCCATCTGACCTGCCATCTCCAAGGACCTGTGGATAGACACTCCAAGGTTCTCCCTTCCTCAATCCCATTCAACGCCTTCCTGTTTGTTGAGTCTCCCCTTGCTTTGTTCACCCTTCCCAAATTTCCGGAGTGAATTCCATTTGCCGCTTTTCTCCTCGCTCCACTCAACCATGCCATTGGGGTGAGTCTGGAGACAACGGCTATCCTTTTCAATACCAACAACCCCGTCATTTTTTTTGGTCAATTTCCCAATTTGGTTTAGCGAACAAAACACCGGATAGGGAGAGGGTTACACCTACTTGGCCTTTCACTTACCACTCTGGACCGCTTGGAAATAGATGCAAGCCAGCAGGGAAGTTAAGAGAAAGTTCTTCATTTCTTTCACTGCCTCTAACTAATGTTACAACGACAAATTTGTTTGACTCTCTACTCCACCGTCACTCACACCTCTCCTCTGTTGATCTGAAGGAAGTGGAAAGATCTTATATCATTTTACTCTTGATTGTATAAAATGGTTTGCATACTTTGGCTTAAACAGAATTTGGAAATACCATTTCACTTTGCATATTCTTGAACCCAATTATTTGTTTATAACACTCTGAAGGAATGGGCAAGATAAATTTCCTCAATCCATTGTTACCGGTTTCTCAAGGATATTCTGCATTCCTCACGTTGCTGTTCTCACTGCATCCTTGTATCTATATTTTGAGTCAATATCTCCCTTGTTTCCCCCCCCTTTGCTTCCCCCCCTACCCAATCTCACTCCTTTTTGGGTATTCACAATGCCTTCTGTTCTCCACACCTCTGTCTCCTAAAACTGTTCTCGTCAAAGTCTTGGCTTCCTTACCAGTGTACCTGGCCTCAATGGATTTCCAACTCAGCACAAAGCTGACCTCTTGCCCTGCTGCCTTCTCTGCCCAGACAGTGACCCAAACCAGCAATCGAACCCGGGGCCCCTGGCTTCGTGAGGCAGCAGCGCTAACCACTGTGCCAATGGTGCTGCCCATACCTCCTTGTGAGACTTGACGTAAACATACTTGGAAAACAATATATAAAAAGCCACAAGTAGGTCAACTTGGTGGGTGATTAGGTGGGTGCCATCCTGCTTTTCCCCTCCTAATCAATCCCTTGGCCGTCCTTTGCTGAATATTAAACTACTCCTAGGCCTCAGGCCTCTTGCTTTTTCTTGCTAATTTGTATGCCTCATCTTTGAATCTGATACTATCTCTAATTTCCCTTGTAAGCCATGGTTTGACCACAATTTCCTTACCATTCCTTCGTCAAACAGGAGTAAACAACTTCTGAAGTTCATTTTTTCATTCTATAAATGCAAATCATTGCTTGTTCACTGTCATTCCTTTCAGTACTATTTCCCAGAACACAATGGCCAAATCACACCCCAGACCATCATAGTTACCTGTATTGAGATTGGGGACCCTGGTCTTAGAATCAACTACATTATTATCCAAAGAATTCTATCATATTATGGCCACTTATCCCCAAAAGTCTCTCACAACTAGGCCGCAAACTAATCCTTTCTCAATGCACAACGCCCAGTCCATGATGGCCAGTTCCCTTTATGGTTCCTGATGCTTGCTTGTTCTCACTGGAAAGACGGAGGTTGAGGGGGTGACCTGATAGCGATCTATAAGATTAGGAGGAGCATGGATAGTGAGATGCTCTTTCCTAGGTTAGAAAATGAAGCACTGGGGGACATAGGTTTAAAGTGCGTGAGGAAAAGTTTAGAACATAGAACACTGCAGCACAAACAGGCCCTTCGGCCCACAAGTTGCACTGATCCTATCCCTACCTACCAGGCCTATCTATAACCCGCAATCCCATTAAATCCCATGGACTCATCCAGATGTCTCTTAAAAGGCCCCAGCGAGTTCACCTCTACTACCACCACCGACGGCAGCCGATTCCACTCACTCACCACCCTCTGAGTGAAAAACTTACCCCTGACATCTCCTCTGTACCTGCCCCCCAGCACCTTAATCCTTTGGAGGAGATGTGCGAGGCAAGCTTTTTTGACACAGATGTTGGTCAATGTCTGGAACCCGCTGCCCGGGGTGGTGGTAGTGGGAAGCAGGTATGATAGCGGCATTCAAGAGGCAACTGGACAAATGCATGAACAGGATGGGAAACGGGAGGATACGGACTCTGTAAGTGCGTAGGGTTTTAGTTTAGAGAGGCATCGTGATCGGTACAGGCTTGGAGGGCTGAAAGACCTGTTCCTGTGCTGTATTGTTCTTTATTCTTTGCATTGCAAAGTCTGTACGCGTTCCAGAAATTCCTCCTCTATTGTACCGTGACGAATTTGACTCTCCCAATCTATATGCAAATTAAAAACATCCATAATTGCAGAAGTTCCTTTAACATATGCATTTTCGATTTCCTGTCTACTGCTACACCCAACATAACTGCTACGGCTTGGTGGTCTGTATATCAATATTTTTTGCCCCTCGTTGTTTCTGAACTCAACCAATACAGACTCCACATCATGAGAACATAAGAACATAAGAAATAGGAGCAGGAGTAGGCCATCTAGCCCTTCGAGCCTGCCCCGCCATTCAATAAGATCATGGCTGATCTGAAGTGGATCAGTTCCACTTTCCCGCCCTCTCCCCATAACCCTTAATCCCCTCTCTTATCAAAAACCCATCAACCCGCGTCTTAAAAATATTTAGCGAGGTAGCCTCCACCACTTCAACAGGCAGAGAATTCAAGAGATTCACCACCCTTTGAGTGAAGAAGTTCTTCCTCAACTCTGTTCTAAACCGCCCCCCCTTTATCTTGAGGCTGTGCCCTCTAGTCCTACTGTCCTTTCTGAGCGGGAAGAGCCTCTCCACCTCTATCCTATCCATCCCATTCATCATCTTATATAATCATCTCTGCTAATATCTTACCTCAATATCGTATCACCAGGTTCAGAAGGTTCACCAGGCTGATACCGGAGATGAGGGGGTTAGCTTATGAGGAAAGATTGAATAGACTGGGTTTGTACTTGTTGAGTTTAGAAGGCTGAGGGGGGATCTTATAGAGACTTACAAGACAATGAAGGGGCTAGATAGGGTAGAGGTAGAGAGATTCTTCCCGCTTAGAAAGGACAGCAGGACTAGAGGGCACAGCCTCAAAATAAGGGACAGTTTAGAACGGAGTTGAGGAGGAACTTCTTCATGCAAAGGGTGGTGAATCTCTGGAATTCTCTGCCCGTTGAAGTGGTGGAGGCTGCCTCGCTAAATATATTTAAGTCACGGGTAGATAGGTTTCTGATAGACAGGGGAATTAAGGGTTATGGGGAGAGGGCGGGAAAGTGGAACTGATCCACTTCAGATCAGCCATGATCTTATTGAATGGCGGGGCAGGCTCGAAGGGCTAGATGGCCTACTCCTGCTCCTATTTCTTATGTTCTTATCAATATCACCTTTGATCAACGATGCAATTCCACCATCCTTTCCTTTCCGTCTGTCTTTCCTATGCACCGAATAGCCCTCAGTGTTTAGTTCTTGCTCACCTTGGAGTCACGTCTCTGTAATGCCAACTATATCATACCCCTTTACATCAATCTGTGCAGCAAATTCATCCACTTAGTTTCGAATGCTCCGAGCTTTCAGACATTAAGTTGGGCACTTTTAACATTTCTGTTTCCTTTCTTACTATTTTTTAACTCGGTCCTTATCTGACCCTTCATTTCTCTGCCTATCACTTTTCTTATTCTCCTTACTGTCTTTCCCTCTTGTCCTTAACCTCCCCCCCCCCACTTGCTCTGAATCATTGCAAAGATTCTCGCCCCCCCGCCATATTAGTTTAAATGCTCTCCAACCACTCGAGCCAGTACTCCAACCCCAGGACATCAGTCCCCATCCTACCCAGTTATAACCCGTCCAGTTTGTACAGGTCCCACCTCCCCCCAGAACCAGTCCCAATGCCCCAAGAATCCGAAACCCTTCCCCTCACATCACCTTTTCAGCCACATATTCATCCTCAGTGTACCGCTGTTTCTACTCTGACTAGCACCCGACACAGGTAGTGTCTGCGTGGGTTTTCTCTGGGTGCTCTGGTTTCCTCTGGGTGCTCTGAAAGATGTGCTGGTTAGCTACATTGACCCGAACAGGCGCCGGAGTGTGGTGAATTTCACAGTAACTTCATTGCACTGTTAATGTAAGCCTTACATAGAAGCCTGCAGTGCAGAAAGAGGCCCTTCGGCCCATCGAGTCTGCGCTGACCACAATCCCACCAGGCCCTACCCCCATATCCCTACATATCATACCCTCTAACCTACACATCCCAGGACACTAAGGGGCAATTTTAGAATGGCCAATCAACCTAACCCGCACATCTTTGGACTGTGGGAGGAAAGCTGAGTACCCGGAGGAAACCCACGCAGACACGAGGAGAATGTGCAGACTCCACACAGACAGTGACCTGAGCCGGGAATCGAACCCAGGTCTCTGGAACTGTGAAGCAGCAGTGCTAACCACTGTGCTACCGTGCCGTCCCACCTCTGATGAATAAATAAATTTTACTTTAGTAATCCTTAGATCACTCCCTTTGGGCTCCTATTTTTCAGCCTGCTTGCTAGCTCCCTATATTTTGCTTTTAGAAGCTGATCCCTTATTTAATCCTATGTCGTTTGTACCAATGTGTTCTACGACCACTAGCTCTTCATCCTTCCCCTTTAGAGTGTCCGGCACCCATTCTGAGATATCCTTCACCCGAGCAGCAGATGAACCTGAGCAAACTCACGTTCTGCAGAGGGGGAGTTTGACCGTAAGCTCACGGTGCAGTGGGGGCAGTTGGTGACCAGTGGCTTAGCTCAGCGGTTGACCCTCGGGAGTTGAAGGGTTTGGAAGTCTTTGTGCTCCTCCTTTATAGACAGTTCCTTCGGAATATAGCGAGGGGGATAGAATATATAAAAGCAAGGAGGTCTTGCTGCAACTGTACAGGGCACTGGTGAGGGTACAACTGGAGTACTGTGTGCAGTTTTGGTCGCTGCATTTGCGAAAGGATATATTGGCCTTGGAGGGAGTGCAGAGGAGGTTCACCAGGCTGATACCGGAGATGAGGGGGTTGGACTATGAGGAGAGACTAAATAGACTGGGCCTATACTCATTGGAGTTTAGAAGGATGAGGGGGGATTTTATAGAGACGTATAAGATAATGAAGGGGATGGATAGGGTAGAGGTAGAGAGATTCTTCCCGCTTAGAAAGGATAGCAGGACTAGAAGACACAGCCTCAAGATAAGGGGAAGGCAGTTTAGAATGGAGTTGAGGAGGAACTTCTTCACTCAAAGGGTGGTGAATCTCTGGAATTCTCTGTCTGTTGAAGTGGTGGAGGCTACCTCGCTAAATATATTTAAGACGCAGGTAGATAGGTTTCTGATAGAAAGGGGAATTAAGGGTTATGGGGAGAAAGCGGGAAAGTGGAACTGATCCACTTCAGATCAGCCATGATCTTATTGAATGGTGGGGCAGGCTCGAAGGGCTAGATGGCCTACTCCTGCTCCTATTTCTTATGTTTTTAATTACTTTCTCCTGCCAAGCAATTGTAGAGTTTGCAATTATTACACAAACTCATACGCAATACTCGCACACAGGGATATACTCCATTCAGGATAACAACAGATAGCCAGTCAATCTTGCAAGTCAGTTACTGGTCCGCAGGAATAGTGTTTGAGTTTGCTGGCCAAATGGTTGCACTTTGGGCTGTTTGTAATTGACAGCAGATAGCCTGCCACCTTCTTGGACACAATAGTTTTATCATCACTCGCATTAACACCACTCACAAAGAGATCTCCGCCAGCATCAACCTGTTTGAGCAGACCTGTTGGAAAAGAGAAAAGTACAGAGCTCAAACCAAAAACCAGAGCCGTTCTCCTTGGAGATTTGAAGGTTTGGGGCTGGAGGAGGTTCCAGTGATAAGGAGGGAGGGTGGGGGTGAGGTGATGATGAAGGGAGCTCTCATTCAGGAGGTTCTCTGATGGAGGGAGTGAGGGGCTTCAGACAACCCAAGAGGAAATGAAATTCTATTCCGCTCAGATGGGTACCAGGAGGTTTCTTGTCTTGGGCTCAATGTTCCTCTCCCCTAGCAATGTATGCTCAAAACAAAGAGATCCATTGTTTAGAAACCTCAAAATTATAAATGCAATTTTTCAACAAGAATAAAGTCTCCATGGTCTGAGCTTTACAGTAAGAAGTCTCACAATACTAGATTAAAGTCCAACAGGTTTATTTGGTAGTAAACACCACTACCAAATAAACCTGTTGGACTTTAACCTGGTGTTGTGAGACTTGTGTTTACCCCAGTCCAACGCCGGCATCTCCACATCCTGAATTTTGCACCCATATTTTTCTTTGTTCTTCGTCTAAACAGAATGGCTAGTCATCCTGCGTTGCCATGGAAATGGATGACAAGATGGAGCCTAGGGAACCCAGAATTGACTCTCTGTCATTGACCTGTAGGGCAAGGGATTCCTACAAACATTTTATCACAGAGCTGAAATGTTAATTAAGACGGCTGAGGCCCAGGTCAAAGGGCGTGCGTGTGGTCATCGTGTCAGATCAATGAGGTTAGGTCCGATATTGAAGATTTGTGATTTGGAACCATTCCCTGACACTTGTTTTCCTCTCTGCACAAAGTTCCATAATCAGGGACATATATGAATTTATGATTGACCAGGGTCAGTGAAGAGGGCTATAAAATTCATTATGAAAATACCACAAGAGAGCAAAGAACAACACATCACGGGAAACAGGCCCTTCGGCCCAACGAGCCCACGCCGCCATTTCAACACTGTGAGTGCCCTCTTCCACTCATGACCCTTGTCTACGCCTGTGGCACTCCACATTGGAAACCAGATTGAGGGCATGTCCAATGGGATTTCTCAGGATACTGTGGATGCTGGAAAAGATAAGAAAAAATGCTGGAAAATCTCAGCAGGTCCGATAGCATCTGTGGAGAGAGAATAGAGCCAATGTTTTAGAGCCTGACGAAGCGTGGAAACGTTGCCTCTATTCTCGCTCCAAATCCTTGGCTAGTTGGCTAGTTCCAGACCTCTAACTTGGCTAGTTCCAGACCTCCGACTTTCCAGGGTCCAAGTTACATAGCTTGCATTATAGCAGCTGTTTAAGAGAACTCTGTGTCTTGGCCTGGTTACTTGAAGGATAGAGTAAATTGAGAGATTGAACATTAAAGCTCATACAAAATTTGCCCCTTCATGGACTAAGTTGCTGGTGGGATTGTCAGCAACCGAGGTTCGCGCATGCGCATCAACAAAAGCATCACGCGTGTGCGCAATGACATTGTGACCCGCGCTCCACACGATTTCATTCGCTTGTGGGTCCAAGGCAAGCCCGCCCGAGCACCGGACAATTCTGCTCCACCTTTCACTGGATCTCAGCTTTTAGAGTCAGAGTCCCTCACCAGCTATCGATGCCCAGGATCCACCCAGCATTCTGTACACAGTGGAATTCCTATCGACTCCCCGCACCCCAGCTGGGCCCACAGTCACATGGGAAAGGGTGCCGGGGTCCATGTCCCACTGCCCTCCATTTCTGGTGTAAACCGTTCCCTTTGCATCCACTCCGAACACTTGTCCATCGCCGGCATCGACCTGCTTCAGGTTTCCGTCTATCCAGTGGCAGACCAGGCCTGGAAGAGAGAAAGATGTCAGCCGTTTAGGATTGCAAAGACATTGGCTGCACATCCATTTGGCCCATCTGCTCCAAGATGGCCCTTATATTCCTGCTGTGGCCTACATGTGACTCCAGGCCCTCAGGAATGTGGTTGACTCTGAAGTGCCCCCTCAAGGGCAGTGAGGAGTGGGCAATAAATACTGGCCCAGCCCAGGTTCTGACACCCACATTCCTTGAAACATTTAAATAAAAAGCTCACCTGCTACTGAAACCCTCACCCAAATCTTGACCAAATTACCTGGCCTTGTTGACCGATAGGGGTTACACATTATCAAATTCTTGTTTTCAAACCCCTCACTTCTTCCCATAAACCCCAACACTCCCACAAGACTTTGAGCTCTCTCCAGTTCTGGTGGGAGAGTTGTACGCATTCACTACAGCCTTCCTTTCCATTAGAAATTAAACCGAGGTCCCAACCAGCCGTTACATAAGAACATAAGAAATAGGAGCAGGAGTAGGCCATCTAGCCCTTTGAGCCTGCCCCGCCATTCAATAAGATCATGGCTGATCTGAAGTGGATCAGTTCCACTTTCCCGCTTTCTCCCCCTAATCCTTAATCCCCTTGCCTACCAAAAACCTATCTACCCGCGTCTTAAATATATTTAGCGAGGTAGCCTCCACCACTTCAATGGGCAGAGAATTCCAGAGATTCACCACCCTTTGAGTAAAGAAGTTCCTCCTCAACTCCGTTCTAAACCGCCCCCCCCTTTATCTTGAGGCTGTGCCCTCTAGTCCTGCTGTCCTTTCTGAGCGGGAAGAACCTCTCCACCTCTATCCTACCCATCCCCTTCATCATCTTATACGTCTCAATAAGATCCCCCCTCATCCTTCTAAACTCCAACAAGTACAAGCCCAGTCTATTCAGCCTCTCTTCATAGTTCAACCCCCTCAACTCCGGTATCAGCCTAGTGAACCTCCTCTGCACTCCCTCCAAGGCCAAAATATCCTTCCGCAAGTGCGGCGACCAAAACTGCACACAGTACTCCAGCTGCGGCCTCACCAGTGCCCTGTACAGTTGCAGCAAGACCTCCCTACTTTTATATTCAATCCCCCTCACTATGAAGGCCAGCATCCCATTCGCCTTCCTGACCACCTGCTGCACCTGCAGGCTGGGTTTTTGCGACTAATGCGCAAGGACCCCCAGGTCCCTTTGCACCGTAGCATGCTGCAGTTTTTCGCCCTGTAAGTAGTAGTCCTTCCTACTATTATTCCTGCCAAAGTGGACAACCTCACACTTGCTAACATTGTACTCCATCTGCCAGGTCCTCGCCCACTCGCTCAGCCTATCTAGATCCCTCTGCAGACTTTCCACACCCTCCGCACAATTTACTTTTCCACTTATCTTTGTGTCATCAGTTACTCAACTTGCACTGAATATATCACCGATTATTTCCCACAAGCGATTCTGTTCTTGTGAAAGCTCGGTTCTGTCACACTGATCACTGACTCGGTGATACATAAATGGGTTTGAGTGAAAATCTAGTGGTGTTGGCAGGGGGAATAGACCCTCAGAGATGTTGGTAGATCTTCTAGTCCAGGTGTAATGGGTTCAAATTTCATTTCAAAACTTGTCAGGTATTTTTGTGTAACATTTAATTGTTTCTGATCTGGCATTCAGTAATTTAGCACTCCTTTTGCATTGCCAACTAGTTTAAATTTTGACTGAACATGTTCAATTTCTTAATTTTTGGTTATGAAGATCGTTCGTCTCAAAAGTAGGGGCAGCACTGCCAGGGACATGGTTTCAATTCCACCCTTGGGTCACTGTCTGTGTGGAGTTTGCACATTCTCCCCGTGTCTGCGTGGGTTTCCTCCGGATGCTCTGGTTTCCTCCCACAGTCCAAAGGTGCGTTGGTTAGTTGGGTTGGCCTGTTGGGGTGCACAGTGGGAGAATTTACCATGGCCAATGCACCCAAGCACCAGCTCTTTCAGACTGTGGGAGGAAACCGGAGCACCCAGAGGAAACCCCACGCAGACACGGGGAGAATGTGCAGACTCCGCATAGACAAGCCGGGATTCTACCCAGGCCTCTGGCGCTGCGAGGCAAGATTGCTAACCAATGTGCCACTGTGCCATGCCGTGGGGTAGGGACAAGACGTTGGAGGGAGGCGTGGAGTTGGGGGAGGGTAGGAGACAGGGCTGCACCTGAGTGTTGGTGCAGACTTGATGGGCTGAATGTCCTCCTCCTACACTTTCAGCCTTCTATGAAAAGAGAATAGGTGCACAGTTCTTTAAAACTTATTCTACCTTAAGTGTAAGAACCTAAAGAGTTAAAATAGTAACTTTAAAATAATTCAATGTGCCAATTTAGTGACTCAGGTTAGCTTCTTTGGCTAGCTGTCAAGGTATATCACTTTCAATGTATTGTTTTTTCTGGCATGCTTTGGTTCTGGATATCACAGAACATGTATTGCAACATTTTATGAATAAATTCAGATCTTGTTTTGCTGAACATACAGAAATTTATGGACAAGTAACTCTTGGAATTCTAGCTGCTCTAACCTGATCTCATTGAGACATATAAGATGATGAATGGGATGGATAGGATAGAGGTGGAGAGACTCTTCCCACTCAGAAAGGACAGTAGGACTAGGGGGCACAGCCTCAAGATAAAGGGGGGGCGGTTTAGAACGGAGTTGAGGAGGAACCTCTTCACTCAAAGGGTGGTGAATCTCTGGAATTCTCTGCCCGTTGAAGTGGTGGAGGCTGCCTCGCTAAATATTTTTAAGAAGCGGGTTGATGGGTTTTTGATAAGCGAGGGGATTAAGGGTTATGGGGAGAGGGCGGGAAAGTGGAACTGAGCCACGACAGATCAGCCATGATCTTATTGAATGGTGGGGCAGGCTCGAAGGGCTAGATGGCCTACTCCTGCTCCTATTTCTTATGTTCTTATGTTCTATTTTATAAACTACACAATGAATTGACCAGTTTCTCTGATAAAATAACCCGCAGTGTAATCTCACGTCCGCACACTGTCACTGTGTCATGCACTGTAATTTCACACAACGCCACCCGCGAGCTCAACATCTCATACAGAACTGGGATGCCGCTCCTGGAATGGGAATCTTCCTGGAATAAAGGGCCCGGATGGTGGGATTTTCTTCCTGGGTGTGTGTGTGTGGGGGGGGGAGATGAACGAGGTGTGAGGGGGTATTTGGGAGGTAGTAGCGGGCAGCTTGAGTTCGAGGTTAGCCTGTCAATCTCAAAATGAGTACGGGGGGAAACTGGGTGGAAGGCTTGTCTCTGTGTCCCAACGCTTTCTTCTGGGTGCTCCGGTTTCCTCCCACAGTCCAAAGATGTGTCTTTTAGGTGGATTGGCCATGCTAAGTTGGCCCTTATTGTCCAATGTGTGGAGGTTAGAGGGATTAGTGATGGTGGATGTGCAGATGGGTGTTTTTAAGTTTATTTATTAGTGTCACAAGTAGGCTTACATCAACACTGCAATGAAGTTACTGTGAAAATCCCCTAGCCGCTACATTTTGGTGCCTGTTTGGATACACTGTGAGAGAATTTAGCACGGCTAATGCACCTGGAGGTTAAAATGATTTCTCCTTCTCTCACCCTCTGACATTCCCTGCCCCAAACATGCCAACATCGGCCACCTCACACCCACATTCAACCCAATCACCCCTTCTGCTCACTGTAACACGTCTCTAACACGCATCTCTAACACACATGATCCACTGCCAGTTTAGCCCCTTAGCAGTGCCAGGGTGCCAGGCTGGCACTCCCCAAGAGCTCCCCCCCCCACCCCACTTCCCCTGACATTCTGGGGATGGCTCAGTGACCTCTCTTCCTTCCAGTGGAGTTGGGCCACCTGTTCCCCTTTAGTGGGGAGCAGTCATGAGTGCCACTGAAGGGAACCACTCTCAGCGTAGCAGGATAGGCGCTGGTGGGTCTGGAAAGTCCAGTCCCGGACCCGCTAATCATTTGGAAACATCAATTTCCATGATATTTCCATATGCCGTGCCGATTTCCAGGGGGAGCTGATGATGCCAAAAGTCTTAGACTGGATGATGTGCAGAGGTCCAGCCATCTAGTGGGACTCCTGCAATAAGGTCGTCGCTGATATCTCCCAGCCCATCGAGCTATTCGAGCAGTACAACGGGCTGAGAGAATTGCCTTTGTGGTGTATTGCTCCAAAAGGGGTATCTGATCTCACCAAAGAGGTGCCTTACTCCGTCAAATGTGCATATCATTCTGGCTATCCATATGGGGCAGCACGGGTTCAAATCCCAGCTCGTCTGTCTGTCTAAGTTTGCACGTTCTCCCATGTCAGTTTCCTCCATGTGCTCCGATTCCCTTCCACACTCAAACATATGCCGGTTAGGTGGATTCGCCACGCTGAATTGCTCTTTATCATCAGGGGGATGAGCTAGGGTAAATGCACGGGGATAGGGCCTGGTTGGGATTGTGGGTCGGTGAAGCCTCGATGGGCCAAATGGTTTCCTTCTGCTATGTAAGGATTCCATGATTCTATGAATCCATCAAGATGAGACCATCTCTTATCAGGTTAAACCTAAATATGTCAGGTTTCAGACTACAATGTCGCGAAGATCGTACTTCAGGGAGGCAGCTGAAGAATTGAATGATCAGAAAGAAGCCAGAGGGTGGTTGTAGAGAGTTGTTTTTCAAACTGGAGGCCTGTGACCAGCGATGTGCCTCAGGAATTCAGTGCTGGGCCCACTGTTATTTGTCATTTATATTAATGATTTGGATGAGAATATAGGGGGCATGGTTAGTAAGTTTGTAGATGACACCAAGATAGGTGGCATAGTGGACAGTGAAGAAAGTTATCTCCAATTGCAACGGGATCTTGATCAATTGGGCCAGTGGGCTGACGAATGGCAGATGGAGTTTAATTTAGACAAATGCAAGGTGATGCATTTTGGTAGATTGAACCAGGGCAGGACTTACTCAGTTAATGGTAGGGTGTTGGGGAGAGTTACAGAACAGAGATCCAGGGGCACATGTTCATAGCTCCTTGAAAGTGGAGTCATAGGTGGACAGAGTGGTGAAGAAGGCATTCAACATGCTTGGTTTCATCGGTCAGAACATTGAATACAGGAGTTGGGACGTCTTGTTGAAGTTGTACAAGACATTGGTAAGGCCACATGTGTACAATTCTGATCACTCTATTGTAGAAAGGATATTATTAAACTAGAAAGGGTGCAGGAAAGATTTACTAGGGTACTACCAGGACTTGATGGATTGAGTTATAAGGAGACGCTGAATAGACTGGGACTTTTCTCTCTGGAGTGTAGGAGGCTGAGGGGTGACCTTATAGAGATCTATAAAATAATGAGGGGCAGAGACAAGGTAGATGGTCAATATCTTTTCCCAAATATAGGGGAGTCTAAAACTAGAGGGCATAGGTTCAAGGTGAGAGAGGAGAGGTACAAAAGTGTCCAGGGGGGCAATTTTTTCCACACAGAGGGTGGTGAGTGTCTGGAACAAGCTGCCCGAGGTAGTAGTAGAGGCAGGTACAATCTTATCTTTTAAAATCGCTTAGATGGGTATAAAGGGATATGGGCCAAATGCGGGCAATTGGGATTAGCTTAGGGGTTTTTAAAAAAATAAGGGCAACATGGACAAGTTGGGCCGAAGGGCCTGTTTCCATGCTGTAAACCACTGTGACAATATAACTCTAAGACCAGCCTCCTTTGTCAACTAGGAATTGCCTCACACATTTCGGGATTGAATTTCATTTGCCGCTATTCTTCCCAAACCACTCAACCAAATCATTGGGACGGTTCTGCAGACCAAGGCTACTAACAACCCGATCAGTTCTTGGGTCAATTTCCCAATCCTGCCGTGGATGGAGTGAACAAAACACTGGATGGGGGAACTGAGAGTTTGCTCACGTTCTGCCTTTCACTTACCACTCTGAACCGCTTGGAAACAATTGCAAGCCAGTAGGGAAAGGCAAGAGAAAGTTCTTCATTTCTGTTACTTCTTCTAATTACTGTCACAATGACAAAGTTGTTCGACTCCTACCGGAAGGACGTGGAGACTCTGGAGAGAGTGCAGAGGAGGTTCACCAGGATGTTGCCTGGTATGGAAGGAATGGGTTATGAGGAAAGATTGAGCAAATTGGGGCTGTTTTCCCTTGAAAGACAGCGACTGAGGGGGGATCTAATCGAGGTATATAAGATTATGAAGGGTATAGATAGAGTAAACAGAGGTAAGCTATTTCCTATGTTAGAGACACACAGTACGAGGGGCCATGGACTTAGGGTGAGGGGGGAGAGGTATAACACGGATATTAGAGGGAGGTTTTTCACACAGAGGGTAGTGGGGGTATGGAATGCTCTGCCAAGCAAGGTGGTGGAGGCAAGCATGCTAGAGTTGTTTAGGAGTAACTTAGACAGGCACACGAGTGGGTTGGAGTTGGGAGGATATGGGAGATTGTTTTAAATAAGGGTCATTAGCATTGGGACGTCCCTGGTAATGTAAAAGGATGTGGTATGATAATAATGTTTTTCTCTTTTCATTCACAGGTTTTAAGTCGGTCCACCTCGTGTCCAACGAGGGGCATACACGCGATGGGTCGTACTGGGGCTGCTCTTGGTTGTTCGAGATTGGCCTAGTGCTTCATGTCGTTAGTGTGTGCCTAAACTGGACCAGATACTGGGCAAGACGACAGCTCAGTGACTATCGCTGTTTGCTGTGCAGACACATGGATTTGGGCCGGTGTCTGTGGGAGTTTGCGCATTCTCCCCGTGCTTGCGTGGGTTTTCTCCGGGTGCTCCGGTTTCCTCCCACACCCCAAAGATGTGCTGTTAGGCTGATTGGAGGCAATAAATTGTCCCTGAATTAGTTTTCCCTCAAGGTGGAATGCCATAAGCATAGATAAGGGTCATGGGTGGAGGGGGGGACTGGTGGTGTTGAGATGGCGGCGTGGGCTCGTTGGGCCGAAGGGCCTGTTTCCCGGGCTGTTTTTGTTCTTTGTTGACTCTCTACTCGCTCAGCCCTCACCTCTTCTCCATTGATTTGAAGGAAGTGGGGAGATTTTATGATCATTTTAATCTTGACTTGTACTGAAGAATTTGCATGATCTTGACCTAAAAGAGGATGCATAAATAATAAGTCACTTTGTTTGTTTTTGTGTCCAATGATTTGAATATCAATCTCTGAAGGAAGGAGACAGCTCGCATTCCTATTTTTGTGTTACTGGTTTCTCCAGGACATTCTGAATTCATCAAGTTATTGTTCTTGCTGCATATTATTGCTCACACTTCTGAGCCGGCACTTCTGGATTCTTGCCCCATTTCCTCCTTCTCACTTCCTCTCCAGCCTGCATAGAAAGAATTAATATATTGCTGTGGGGAACCTACATTTGGGACGCAGTTGTGTTTTGCACCATATTACAGTTCCATTTAATCAAGTTTACCTCTTTGCATTTCTCTTTGAATGTCAATTTCCAAGTGTGTGTTTATACCAAGTCTCACGTACGTTTGTTGGTGACGTTGGTTGATATGGTGGCGTAGTGGTTAGCGCTGCTGCCTCACAGTGCCAGGGTCCCAGGTTCGATCCCTAGCTCGGGTCACTGTCTGTGTGGAGTTTGTACGTTCTCCCAGTGTCTGCACTTCAGGGTGCCCCAGTTTCCTCCTACAAACCAGAAGATAAACTGGTTAGATGCATTGATCGTGCTAAATTTGCCCTCAGTGTACCCGGAGTGTGGCGATCAGTTTCTTGCAGTCTTGGATAGAGCGGCAGTCATACCAAGCTGTGATATAAGTGTCTTTATTATCCACGTGCTCCAGCAACTGGTGAAGGCATATACCACAATTAACTGCCTGACTATAACCCCTTGTATGTAACTTTGGCATCGATGGAGGAACGAGAAGAAGGCCATATTCCTGTACCGATGCCCTGAGTGTTGGCCAACAGAATGGCCATTTGGATGATGAACTGTAAAATGAATGAATGGATGGATTAAGGCAAGCTCTTGTGGGCAAAACCCTGATGACAACAGATTAGGCAGAAAGCCCAGGTAGCAACAATAACCATATTGATGCCAGACCAATTCCGATCTACACAACATGATCCCACCACCGATCTGACGGTACCTCCTGTTGCATGCACAGGAGAGCTAGTTCTGGGCACATTAGAAATTTGGACATCTGGGGGTGCAAAGAATGTTACAATGGACGAAAGACGGTCTCAGTGCAGACATAGTAGGAGAAATTGCGAACCAGTGTGAAGTCTGCCACACAGGAAAGAGGCATCCCTACAAGGAAAGGTGTTCAGCTACAAAAAGTGAGGCACTGGGCTCACCCAAGTATGGCAAGTAGATTACATTTCAAAGCCACAGCAATGTGGTTGACTCTCAACTGCCCTCCAAGGGCAACCAGGGTTTGGCAATAAATGCTGGCCAGCTCACGATTCACTTGCTGTAGGTCCCTTTACCCTCAAACAAGCTACTCCAATCAACCTTTGCAAGCTCCTTTCTAATTCCATCAAAATTTGCCTTGCCCCAATTTAGGACTTGCGGACCAGTTTTGTCCCTTTCCATAGCTATTTTAAAATTAATAGAACAGTGCTCAATGGTCCCAAAGTGGTTCCCCCACTTGCCTTGCCCAATTTCCCACAAGTAGGTCAAGTTTTGCCCTTTCCTGAGTAGGGCCCTCCTTATACTGCCCGAGGAAACTTTCCTGAACACACTTAACAAATTCCACCCTGTCTAAACCTTTAACACTATGGCAGTCCCAATCTACTTTGGGAAAATTAAAATTCCCTACTACGACAACCTTATTACTCCTGAAAGTCTCCCCAATCTCATAAGAACATAAGAACATAAGAAATAGGAGCAGGAGTAGGCCATCTAGCCCTTCGAGCCTGCCCCGCCATTCAATAAGATCATGGCTGATCTGTCGCTGCTCAGTTCCACTTTCCTGCCCTCTCCCCATAACCCTTAATCCCCTCTCCTATCAAAAACCCATCAACCCGCGTCTTAAAAATATTTAGCGAGGCAGCCTCCACCACTTCAACGGGCAGAGAATTCCAGAGATTCACCACCCTTTGAGTGAAGAAGTTCCTCCTCAACTCCGTTCTAAACCGCCCCCCTTTTATCTTGAGGCTGTGCCCCCTAGTCCTATTGTCTTTTTTGAGCGGGAAGAGTCTTTCCACCTCTATCCTATCCATCCCATTCATCATCTTATACGTCTCAATGAGATCTCCTCTCATTCTTCTAAACTCTAACGAGTACAAGCCCAGTTTATTCAGCCTCTCCTCATAGCTCAACCCCCTCAACTCCGGTATCAGCCTAGTAAACCTCCTCTGCACTCCCTCCAAGGCCAAAATATCTTTGCGCAGGTGCGGCGCCCAAAAATGCACACAGTACTCCAGCTGCGGCCTCACCAATGCCCTATACAGCTGCAGCAAGACCTCCCTACTTTTATATTCAATCCCCCTCGCTATGAAGGCCAGCATCCCATTCGCCTTCCTGACCACCTGCTGCACCTGCAGGCTGGGTTTTTGCGACTCATGCACAAGGACCCCGAGGTCCCTCTGCACCGTCGCCTGCTGCAGTTTTTCGCCTCGTAAGTAATAGTCCTTCCTACCATTTTTCCTACCAAAGTGGACCACCTCACATTTGCCAACATTAAATTCCATTTGCCATTTCCTGGCCCATTCGCCCAGCCTATCTAGATCCTTCTCCCTGCATATTTGTCCTTCTGATTCCCATCGACTATTTGGGGGCCTATAGTACAATCCTAATAAGATCACCATCCCCTCCTATTTCTTAGTTCCACCCACAAAGCCCCACTGGATTGTCCCTCGATTATTGTATCCAGGGATACAAAAGAATGTTCTAGTTGAGGATCAAGAGCGTCAGGACGCTCCTGGGAATTATCCTATCGACCGTCCAACAAATTTTAAAGCTCACCTGTCTCTTACATTGGAGCAACTGGGGATCTCCCATTAATGCCTGTATAGGCTGTTGTATGTATATTACTGTCTCTATTTTACATCCACAGGCGATTTGGTCCACCTTGTTGGCCAACAAGGGGCATACACGCGATGGGTCATGCGAGGGCTGCTCTTGGATGTTGCTCCGAGAGTTGCCTAGTGCTTCACGTCCGTTAGTGTACGCTTAACCTGGACCCATGGACGGGCAACATGACAGCTCAGTGACTATCATTGTCTGCTGTGCAGTTACAGGGATCCGGGTCGGATCTCCGGCTTGGGCCGGTGTCTGTGGGAGTTTGCGCATTCTCCCCGTCCTTGCGTGGGTTTTCTCCGGGTGCTCTGGTTTCCTCCCACACCCCAAAAATGTGCTTTTAGGCTGATTGGTGTTAATAAATTGTCCGTAAATTGGATCTCCCTTAATCTGGCGTGCGTATAATTCCCTAAATTTGTGCCCCCTTTATTGTGGAATCCACTAGATGTAGACAAAAGTCATAGGTAGAAGAAGGAATGGAATAATGCAGTCACTGAGTGTTAAAGTGGGCAGCGTGGGTCTGTAGGGCCAAAGGGCCTGTTTCCTGTGCTATGTTGTTCTTTGAATGTATCAGTACTCTGAATATTTCATCTCTGACAACTGCAGTGATGCTCGCCTTAGTCAAAAATCCAATTCCCCCTCCTCTCTTTCCTCCACCTCTGTCCCGCCTAAAGCACCTGTACCCTGGAACATTGAGCCTGACCCTCCCTTAGCCATGTTTCAGTTGTGGCTATAGTATCTCAGTCCCACATATCTATCCATGCTCTGAGTTCATCAGCCCTCTTGTATTGAAACAGATGCAATTTAATCCAGCAGGCTTCCCCCCACTCCCGCCTCATGGCCAATTCAGCTAACCAGCGCGTCTTTCGGACTTTGGGAGGAAACCGAAGCAACCAGAGGAAACCCACGCAGGCACGGGGGGAACATGCAGACTCCGCACAGACGGTGACCCAAGCCAGGAATTAGGCCCGGGTCCCTGGCTCTGTGAGGCAGCAGTGCTAACCACTGTGCTGCCCTGTAAGGGTACATATCCCAAACCCCCAGATCCCACTGAAAGGGGAAATAATTACTGCTGGACAGGGTGATATCCTTTCGTAGAATCATCGATTCCTGCAGATTTACCAGGATGTTGCCTGGTATGGAGGGCATTAGCTATGAGGAGAGGCTGGAGAAACTTGGTTTGTCCTCACTGGAACAATGGAGGTTGAGGGGCAACCTGATAGAAGTCTACAAGAGGCATGGACAGAGAGGATAGTCAGGAGGGAAGAGTCAATTGTGAGGGGGCATAGGTTTAAGGTGCGAGGGGCAAGATTTAAAGGAGATGTATGAGGCAGATTTTTTACACAGAGAGTAGCGGGTGCCTGGAGCTCATTGCCGGGGGAGGTAGTGGAAGCAGATACGGTAGGGACTTTTAAGGGGAGTGTTGACAAATAAATGAATAGGACAGGAATAGTGGGATATGGTCCCCAGAAGGTTTTAGTTCAGTTGGGCAGCATGGTCGGTGCAGGCTTGGAGGGCCGAAGGGCCTGTTCCTGTGTTGTCATTTTCTTTGTACAGTGCAGAAGGAGGCCATTTGGCCCATCGAGTCTGCACCGACCACAATCCCACCCAGGCCCCATCCCCATGACCCCCTGCATTTAACCTGCCGAGACCCTCCTGGCAGTAATGGTCAATTTAGCACGGCCAATCTACCTAACCTGCACATCTTTGGACTGTGGGAGGAAACCGGAGCGCCGGAGGAATCCCACGCAGACATGGGAAGAATGTACAGACAGTGACCCAAACCGGGAATTGAACCCAGATCCCTTGCGTTATGAGGCAGCAGTGCTAACCACTGTGCCACCTTGCACTTCATTTGGATTAGAGCTCAGGGGCAAGACATATAGAACATAGAACCCGACAGTGCAGAAAGAGGCCCTTCGGCCCATCGAGTCTGCACCGACCACAATCCCACCCAGGACCTACCCCATATCCCTACACATTTACCCACTAATCCCTCTAACCTACACATCCCAGGATGCTAAGGGGCAATTTTAGCATGGCCAATCAACCTAACCCGCACATCTTTGGACTGTGGGAGGAGACCAGAGCACCCGGAGGAAACCCACGCAGACACGAGGAGAACGTGCAAACTCCACACAGACAGTGACCCGAGCCGGGGATTGAGCCCAGGACCCTGGATCTGAGAAGCAGCAGTGCTAACCGCTGTGCCACCGTGCCACCCTATCTATCTGCGTAAACTGTGAGAAGTTAACACGATGTGAATAACCAATCTTCCTGTTGGAGATGATGTGGCGAAGTGTGTTCCTACTCTTTGTTAGGGATACACTTGGGCCTACACCTCCTAAACAGCCAGTCACTCTATATGGGGTAAGGAACGCAACCAGTAGAATATGCACTCAAAACACCTACCCTTGTGCAGAAGGATGGAAATATTATTTGCAGAATTTAAGCGGATTTTGTAATCATTGTATGGGTACAGTTATGCTGGGTTGTTTAACGCCAATCACCCAACACACTAAAACAACCGTAAACATTGCCTCTTTGGACTATGGTGCTATATTATTCAATGTAGGTACATTCACAGTACCGCAGTTGAACTTACCAAATCACACGAGTTTTATTGAACAGAACTCATGGGCTTCAGCACGCATAAGTCAAGAGAGGTAATGTCTCCTGAGGTGGGGTATGCTAATGAGCTCTGCTGAAGGCAATCTTGATGTGGCGATGCCATCTTCCCCGTGGTGGTACTGTTTTCCGCCGTAGTGCCGGGTGAGGCTTGCTGGAGGCGATGCCGAGTTTCTCAAGTTTCCTGTTCTTGGTGTGCATGGAGATGGTGTAGCTTCTTTGTCTCAGCTGCTTGGCGGAGTTTCGCCACTGGTCTGTGTCCTGAGTGCAAGTTGAGAATATGGACTCTATCTTGGTTTCCAGGGTGTGGCGTGTGCTTTAGAGCTGGTGTATGAGGAGTGTGAGAGAGGTGCGACGGCAAAGTCTTTTAGCGTAATCTGTGTTAGAGGTTGATCTGAGTGGGTTCGTGATCTGTAGTCCTTTCGGTATCTTGTCTGCTTTCTTGCGTCTATGTAAAAACTTGATGCCTGTGTCAATATCTTGGAGATCCTCTCCACTTGGAGCTGGCGGTTTGCGGTGTCGATGGTAGTCATGATGAATAGATATCTGATGAATTTATGGCTGGTCACCTAAAGCATCCACAGTTTTTACTTTAATATTTTGTTACACTGCTACTTTGCACTCTTGTTAATTTTTTTTTCCTCCTGTTACGGTGCAGACTGTGTGCATTGTTAACACACGTCACTGTGGTGAAGGAAGCGATAGACATACAGATGGGATGCTACATTGATGGCTGAATGTAAAGGTGGAATGTACAGAAAGCAAAAGTTAATATAGTTGCCAGGCAATTTGGCAATGCCCACGCTGTGGAAATCTAAATTTAGCATGTGTTTTGTTATGATAGTACCACGATAGCAGCTATTCAGGTTAATCTATTTGCATTTCTCTTTGCTTACCTTTCCCAACATGCTCATACCAAGTCTCATGTTTGTGCCACACTGTTAAAGGTACATTTGACTTTCCTTTGGACCAGGATCATGAATGGTTCAGGATCACTTGGGCTCCAGACTAGCCATTGTGACTGGGGTCCGTGACACGGGGGAGATTCATTTATTGCATTGATTTCCTTTGCATTTCTTTCACAGAATCCCCCGCAGAGCAGAAGGAGGCCATTTGGCCCATCCAGTCAGCACCGATCCAGCGTTTTTTAAATCTCACCTCGGCTCTATCCCCCATATTTAGCATGCTAATCCCTCTAAACTGCACATCACAAAGGGATAACTTAGCAAGGCCAATCCACCTAACCCGCACATCTTTGGAGTGTGGAAGGAAACCGGGGCACCCAGAGGAAGCCCACGCAGAGATGGGGAGAATGTGCAGACTCCGCACAGGCAGTAATCCAAGCCGGGAATCGAACCCCGGTCCCTGGCTGCTGTGAGGCAGCAGTGCTAACCACTGTGCCCCTGTTATTAAGACACAGCATGGGTTTGAAGGAGTATCCTTGACTCTGCCACTGGAAAATGTCCCCGGAAGTTGGACAGTTACCCAAACCCGATGGATTGATCCATTTCAGCTCCGGAAATGGAACCTGGCATTGCCACCCAGTCTGCCCCCACATCGAACTCGAGTCCAGTTTGCTATATTACCCCCCCCCTGCTGTATCCAGCAATGTACTGAACTGTTCGGGGATTAGGACGAGCGCCCACCAGTGCGACTCAGGTCCACCTTTGCACCTGTATTGTCACCGTCGCTCTGTAAGAGGATGTGAAGAATTGTTATTATTGCCACTAAATATGCAAATCACCATTCTGCACCTTTGGAATGCCAATGGGCTGTTTGGAAAGAGAGGCGATGCTGTGTGAATTGTTGCCACAGACCCAGAGACCGCATCCTCACTCTGCCTTCCTGATATTCCTCACGGAGAGTGGGAAGTGATAGGATCCTGTCTCTGGGAAATCTCTTGAGTTGTTTATCACCATCCGATGACAAGAGGTCTCTCTCTTTCTCTCACTCTCTCTGCTTCTTTATCACCACCAACCTCCATGGGTTACAGAAATGCAAGTGTTGTACCGAGTACAACTGAGTGCAAGAGTTTGGAGATCGTGCCATAGCTGGACAGGACATCGGTTAGGCCGCATTTGGAGTACTGCATGCGGTTCCGGTCGCCACATTATCAAGAAGGTTGTGGCAGCTTTGGAGAGAGTGCGAAGAAGGTTTGCCAGGGTGTTGCCTGGTCTCGAGGGTGTTGGCTATGAGGAGAGGTTGAATAAACTTGGATTGTTATCTCTGGAAAGACAGAGGCTGAGGGGAGACCTGATAGAGGCCTACACAATGATGAGAGGCACGGACAGGGGGGATAGTCAAGGCTTTTTCCCAGGGTCAAGGTGTCAATTACAAAGAGGGTGGGGGGAGGCGCAGGTTCAAGGTGAGAGGGGGAAAGCTTAAGGGAGATGTGTGGGGGAAGCTTTTCACGCAGAGAGTGGTGGGTGCCTGGAACGTTTCTTTGATCTTTGTCCTTTCTCCTTTGAAACCCATTCATCTGTTCCCATTGTCCACTGCAGTGTGAAAGATCCAGGAAATTCTATTCTCATCCCGTTCCCTGTCGTTATCCCAAGGTTAAACCATTACATTTGGAAATAGGAGGACTGGACGGAGCAAATAGGGGGAGAGTGGATGAGTAAATCCAGGATTAAGTTTAAAAAGTTAGTGAGATTTACCCAGTCGAGGGGGTTAGACTATCAGTCATGACAATTTTCAACCACTTTACATGCCATAAGGCATGTAATTTCTAATTATTATGAAATGTATTTATCCGTGCGGCCAGTAGGCTTACATTAACACTGCAATGAAGTAACTGTGAAAATCCCCAAGTCGCCAACACTCCGGGTACACTGAGGGAGAATTTAGCATGGTCAATGCACCTAACCAGCACACCTTTCAGATTGTGGGAGGAAATCGGAGCACCCAGAGGAAACCCACGCAGACATGGGGAGAACATGCAGACTCCACGCAGACAGTGGCCCAAGCTGGGAATCGAGCCCAGGTCCTTGGCGCTATGAGGCAGCAGTGCTAACCACTGTGCTACTGTGCCTCCTGTGCCGTCCATATGGATCACCATGGATCTACCAACGCAGGCTTGCTTTTTATTTGATTTATCATTGTCACATATATTGAGATACAGTGAAAATGATTGCTTCTTGTGCACTGTACAGACAAAACACACCATTCATAGAGTACTGAGAGGAGAATTAAAGGAGAGAGAGTGCAGAATATAATGTTACAATCATAGCTAGGGTGTAGCAAAAGATCAACTTACTTTGTAATAGGTCCTCCCAAAAATCTGATGGCAGCTGGGAAGAACCTGTTCTTGAGTCAGTTGGTACGTGTCTCCAAACTTTTGTAGCTTTTAACCGATGGGAGAAGGTGGAAGGGAGAATGTCTGGGGTGCGTGGGGTCCTTAATTATTCTGGCTGCTTTTCCGAGCCAGTGGGAAGTGTAGACAGAGTCAGTGGATGGGAGGCTGGTTTGAGTGATGGACTGGGATTCGTTCACAACTCTTTGTAGTCTCTTGCAGTCTTGGGCAGAGCAGGAGCCCATACCAAGCTGTGATACAACCAGAAAGGATACTTTCTATGGTGCGTCTGTAAAAATCCTGTAAGGGTTGGATAATGAATCAGGGAAAGACTAATCTGCCCAGCAACAGAGGTGCAATGGTTGTGGAAGCTTCTCTGGCCATCACTGAAATGAACTTTCTGGATAGTTGAGGGATCTAAATTGTTGAATATTGTCTCAGAGAAGTTTCATTCCAACACCCTGTAACAGCAGAGGGATGTTCACAATATCATGTTCCTCTATGCTGAATAGAAAGGTGATTGAAATGGGAAAAGTCATTGGGAAAACCAGCATAGGAATGATGGGCTGAATGTGCTGCAATATTATATAACATGCAAAATGTTCCCCTTTGGGAGAACTCATCAGTAAAACAAGAAGGATTTATTTACAAACAGCCACAGGGTATTTGTAGCTCATTGCAAAGTACCTCTGCACCAGGAGAACTCCTCCCCCTGGGACGAATCCCCGCCCAGAGCCCCGATTCCTTACCCAGACCAGCTGACCCTTACTCTGCTGTGTTGCCCTAAAAGGGGCAATCGGCACAATCTACGATACCTCTGTAAGTGGAGATGGGAGCGACGCCGTGTTGAACCTGCAGTTCACGATGGGGCCAGTAAGAGGCGCCTGGACACCAGCTTCTCAATCCTGGAGGAAACTTTTCACACGTTCCACTGGAATCACTCGGAAAAAAAATGACTACGGATGCTTGCAGTGTAAATCAGACAGTCCAGTGCCATCGCTGACAGGCGTAGGCCGAACCTTACAGACAATGTGAGAAAACTGGGACACGGACAGCGGGGTGGGGGTGGATTAGAGGAAAGAATGTAGAGATGGCAGGTGAGACACAGATGAGGAGGAATTTCTTCTCTCAGAGGGTTCGGAATTCCCTCCCCACCCCAGAGAGGGAGACTGTGGGTCATGGAATATATTCGAGGCAGATCTCTGATTGACGAGGGCAAGGAGGGAAGCTTCGAGGGTGGGAGATCAGATGGGATACTGGGCCCACAGTCAGATCTTGTCATGACCTTATCAAGTGGCGGAGCATGCTAGAGGGGCTGAATGGCCTGCTCCTCTAACGAGGGGAGACAAACAGGCACAGCAAGATCCCGACTAGCCCCGCACCTGCATTATCTGCTCACCCAATAGCAGTCACTGTGACCCAATAGACTTTCTCACCCTGAAACCCTCAGATGGGACAATGTGTGGGACACGTTGATTTCTGATTTGCCACACTCCAGAGTGAAACGCTTACTCAAAGTCAGCTGGCTAAGTGGGAAAGCAATGGCTTTCATTAGAGAATCCCTACAGTGCAGAAAGAGACCATTCGGCCCCTCAAGTCAGCACCGATCACAACCCCACCCAGGCCCTATCCACATATTTACCCTTTACTTCCTTGACACCAAGGGGCAATTTAGCATGGCCAATCCACCTATCCCACACATCTTTGGACTGTGGAAGAAACGCACGCAGACTTGGGGAAGAAGTGTAAAAACCTCACAGACAATAACCCGAGGCCGGGATTGAACCCGGGTCCCTTGGCACTGTGAGGCAGCAGTGCTAACCACGAAGCCACCATCTCGCCCAGCCAGTTCAGAAGCTGATTAAACACTCAACGTAGAGTTTTGGCCTAAAGAGGGCCTTTTTCCATTTTACCTGCTTCTGACACCAGTTCCAGACTATAATCTCCTACATTTTCCTGAATAAGGTTCCTCAGGGTGAAGGAAATAGCTCGAATCTTCCAGTCTGATATTCCCTCATGCCTTGTTCCTCCCAACTTTCCAACTGTTCTGATCACAGAGATTCCACTACCTCTTTCTCACTGTTCTCTTTGCTCCAAGTGCCGCTATAGATGGTGTCCATAGGATCCAGGGTAAAACGGGAAGTCAGGGTGAAGTTAGAAATATAGAAACCAGAAGCAGGAGTAGGCTAGTCAGCCTTTCATTTTGATCATGTCTGACCATCAAATTCAATATCCTGATTCTCCTGCTCCCCTCCCCATCCCTTGATCCCTTTAGTCCCTGGAGCTGTATCTAATTTCTTCTTGATATCAGACAACATTTTGGCGCAACCACAAAGAATGGAAGTGAATTCTACACATTCACCATCCTTCTTCTCACCTCAGTTCTAATAGGTTTACTCCCTTATCCTCAAACTATAACCCCATACTTCTGGATTCCCCCACCATCGGGAATTTTCTTTCTGAATCTACCCTATCTAACCCTGTTAGAATTTTATGAGTTTCTATGAGACCCCCCTCTCACTCTTCTAAATTCCAGTGAATATAATCCTAGCTGATTTAGTCTCTCCTCATATAACGGCACGGTAGCACAGTGGTTAGCACCGCTGCTTCACAGCTCCAGGGACCTGAGTTCATAGTCCTGGCTCGGGTCACTGGCTGTGTGGAGTTTGCACATTCTCCTCGTGCCTGCGTGGGTTTCCTCCGGGTGCTCCGGTTTCCTCCCACAGTCCAAAAATGTGCGGGTTAGGTTGATTGGCCATGGTAAAATTTCCCCTTAGTGTCCTGGGGTGCTTAGGTTAGAGGGATTAGCGGGTAAAATACGTAGGGATATGGGGGGTAGAGCCTGGGTGGGATTGTGGTCGGTGCAGACTCGATGGGCTCCTTCTGCACTGTAGGTTCTATGTTCTATGATCTATGATCTAACAGACCTGTCACCCCAGGAACCAGCCTGGTAAACCTGCGCTGTACTCCCTCTATAGCAAGGATATCCTTCCTCAGCTAAAGACACCAAAACTGCCCACAATACTCCAAGTTTGCCCTTATGAATGCTGTATACAATTGCAGTAAAGCATCTTTATTCCGATACTCAAATCCTATTGCTATGAAATGCAACACACCATTTGCCTTCTCTACTGCCTGCCGTACCCACACACTTACTTTCAGTTACTGACGCACAAGGACACCAAGTTCTCACTGAGTATCTGCCTCTCTCAGTTTGCAACCCTTCAAGTAATAGTCTGTCTCCCTATTATTGTACCAAAATGGATCAGCTCACATTTATCCATATTATACTGCATCTGCCATGCAGGTGCCCACGCACTCAGATCCTGCGTGGGTCAGCTGGTGGGGGTGTTCGCAGACATCTTCAACATCTCCTTACGACAATCTGAGGTCCCTGTCTGCTTCAAGAAGATGACCATCATTTGGTACCTAAGAAAAGCCAAGCAGCTGCCTTAATGGCTCTGACATCCATCATTCTGAAGTGCTTTGAAAGGTTAGTCATGACACAATTCAATTCCTGCCTCCTGGACTACCCGGATCCACTACAGTTTGCCTACTGCTGAAGAAATTCCTCCTTATCTTGGTTCTAAAGGGTCATCCCTTTATTCTGAGGCTGTGCCCTCGGATCCTGGTCTCCCCAGCTAATGGAAACATAGAACATAGAACATAGAACATTACAGCGCAGAACAGGCCCTTTGGCCCACGATGTTGCGCCGACCAGTTTTTTTAAAAAAAAACACTGACCCACAAATCTAAACCAATCCCTTTTCGTCCATAAACCTATCCATAGATCTCTTAAACGCCCCCAAACTAGGCGCATTTACAACCGCAGCAGGCAGGGCATTCCAATCCCTCACCACCCTCTGGGTAAAGAACCTACCCCTGACATCCGTCCTATAACTACCCCCCCTTAATTTAAAGCCATGCCCCCTCGTGCTAGCATTCTCCATCCGAGGAAAAAGGCTATCACTATCCACCCTATCTAAACCTCTAATCATCTTATATGTTTCAATAAGATCCCCTCTTAGCCTCCTTCTTTCCAGCGAAAACAACCCCAAATCCCTCAGTCTCTCCTCATATGACCTCCCCTCCATACCAGGCAACATCCTGGTAAACCTCCTCTGCACCCTCTCCAAAGCCTCAACGTCCTTCCTGTAATGTGGGGACCAGAACTGCACACAGTACTCCAAGTGCGGCCGCACCAGAGTTGTGTACAGTTGCAACATGACGCTGCGACTCCTAAATTCAATCCCCCTACCAATAAACGCCAAGACACCGTACGCCTTCTTAACAACCTTATCTACTTGATTCCCAACTTTCAGGGATCTATGTACACATACACCTAGATCCCTCTGCTCCTCCACACTATTCAAAGTCCTCCCGTTAGCCCTATTCTGAACACATCCGTTACTCCTACCGAAATGAATTACCTCACACTTCTCCACATTAAACTCCATCCGCCACCTCGCGGCCCAGCTCTGCAACCTATCTAAGTCACCCTGCAAACTATGACACCCTTCCTCACAATCTACCACACCTTCCCTATGTCCACTCCATCTCGGCTTTTCAGTATTCTGCAGGTTTCAATGAGATCCCCCCCTCCCTCACCCTTCTCAACTCCATCGAGTACAGACCCAGAGTCCTCATACACCCCCTGATCGTTAAACTCAGTAATCGGGGCAACCCTCACTGTTCAAACAGAACAAAACAGAACTAAGAGAAAAAGAACTGCCCTCAGCATCACACAGCACAGAAGGAGGCCATTTGGCCCATCATGCTCGTGCTAGCTCCTTGAAAGAGATATCCTCCCTGCTGTTTCCACCATAGTTTCTGTAAATTTAACCCCCTTGGGCTCACACTGAATGTACACAGTGAATATTAGATGGATCACAATTGTATGGAAGCATCTTAGAGAGCACCTTGTCAAATGTAGACAACTTTCAAAGATGTGTGGGTTAGGTTGGTTGGACATGTTAAACTGTCCCTTAGTGTCAGGAGGGTAGATATGTGGTGTTATGGGGATAGCACCTGGGTGGGATTGTTGTCGGTGCAGGCTCGATGGGCCAAATGGCCTCCTTCAGCACTGTAGATTCTATGATTCTCTCAATAACTTTGCACCAATTTGTGGGGTGAGCATTTTGAAATGTCTGTAATGTTGTTCAGACTGTATTAAAATAGCACGGAGTGAAACCTGGTGTATGCAAAGACCATGAATTTTACTGCACTTTGTGCGTTGGGCATTTGGAAATGTTTGTAATGTTCTTGCAGATATTTAATGACTGACATATGATTTTGCTAAAAAACAAGGTGTTGCTCTAACTCTCCTCAATTCCTCTTCCCCGTCCAGTGTTGCCAGAGTCACCTCTTGGCCATCTAGTCATTGCTCTTTGTCAAACTCCCAGCCACACTGCAGGAGGCAGGGGGTGATCCTCCCGTTTATTTTACATCTAATCAGCGGAAAGGAAGATTCGACTCTTCCAAATGGAGAGGGAAGTGAAGTCATGAGGTGACACGATGAGGGGGTAATCATTATCACTGTTGTTGTTATTATTAATGATAAATAAATAAGAAGTATGTGGTGATGGTTCATGTGGGCAGGGGGTATCTTTCCCAGAATGCAGTGCAGCCTGTGGCATTGATTGAGGCCTTTCCCAGCTGCAGGGGATTGTGGGAACAGGAGCCTCCACACACACACACACACACACACACACACACATACTCTCTTTCTCTCAGACACACACTCACACACACACACACACACACACACTGTCAGACACACACACACACACACTCTCTCTCTCTCAGACACACACTCACGCACACACACTCTGTCAGACACACACACATACACACACACACACTCTCTCTCTCAGACACACACTCACACACACACACACACACACACATTCTGTCAGACACACACTCACACACACATACACACAGACACACACAGTGACACACTTTTATACACACACACACTTACTCACTCAAACACACATGCACATTCTCACACGCATAATGACACACTTTCACACACACACACTTCCACACTCGCACACACACACATTCTCTCAGACACACACACACTCACACTGTCTCAAACACATATACACTCACACACACAAAAACACACTCACACACACCCATTCACCCATATGCACTCATACACACTCTGAGACACTCACACACACTGTCAGGCACACACAAACACTTTCACGCACACACTCAAGCACTTTCACACACTTACACACACACAGTGACACACTTTTACACACACACGCATGCACTCACACACATATTTACATTCTCACACGCATAATGACACACTTTCACACACACACACACACACACACACACACACACGTTCTCACACACACAATGACACACTTTCACACACACCCACGTTCCCATGGAAAAACTCTCACTGTATCCAAAATGCTGTACATTAAACCTGAAGCAAACAGTATCCTTTAGGCTAATTAAACGAATGGGAATGTTGCCAAAGTTGCAAACGTGAGAGAACAATTAGGAAGCGTGTCAGACAAGCAGAAAGAGGAAGGCAAGGTAAAAGCCCCCTTCAAACGAAACTGTGGATTCTGCAAAATCCTGCCCAAATGAGAAGCAGTCGCATGATTGAAGCTGTGTCATATTTCCTCTTTTAATTTTGTCTCCATGTTTGCATCGCAGACTTTGTGGCACCAAGAACATCAAAAAACAATGGTTTTCCAACAAAACAACTTCAAAAGTGGATCAGAAATGATATGAAACTCGTGGATGTTTAAAGAGAGGAATAATTCCCTTTGCTAACATGAAAAGCCCATCTCTAATTTCCCTTCAGGAGGTGGTAGTCAGGCGTCATTTTGAACAGATGCTGTCTGCGTCTTGCCACTGTGCTACCTGATGGAGACCTTCCAGTGTCCCCGACTGAGTGTTACAGACTGGCACGTTCCAAAGCCCAGCACTGAATGCTGAGGGACTCACTAAAGCTTGGAGCAGCCCTTACACAGAGTCAATGGGGGAAGCTCGCTCTCTGACACCTTTCAGCCACAGTACATTGAGGGTTTCTGAACTTGGTCAAACCCTTTAGATTGTATGTTTGATATGAACTGCAGATGTGAACTCTTGTTAAACATGTCCTGAGCAACGTCGAGTGCTGGAAGAAATTCATAGAATGATAGGATCCCCACAGCGCAGAAGGAGGCCACTCAGCCCATCGAGTCTGCACCGACCACAATCCCATTCAGGCCCTATCCCCATAACCCCACATATTTACTCTGCAGGTCCCCTAACACAAAGGGAAAATTTAGCACATCCAATCAACCTAAGCTGCACATCCTTTGGAGTGTGGGAGGGAACTGGAGCACCCGGAGGAAACCCGCACAGACAGAAAGATACAAAAGTCTGAGGTCAAGGACAAATTGACTCAAGAGCAGCTTCTTCCCTGCTGCCATCAGACTTTTGAATGGACCTACCTAGATCTTTCTCTACGCCCTAACTATGGCTGTAACACTACATTCTGCACTGTCTCCTTTCCTGCTCTATGAATGGTATGCTTTGTCTATATAGTGCGCAAAAAACAATACCTTTCACCATATACGAATGCATGTGACAATAATAAACCAAATCAAAGTGTCTATTCCCCTGTTCAGTGTGGA
The DNA here is from genome assembly GCF_965287045.1 of Carcharhinus amblyrhynchos. Lineage (NCBI taxonomy): Eukaryota > Metazoa > Chordata > Chondrichthyes > Carcharhiniformes > Carcharhinidae > Carcharhinus > Carcharhinus amblyrhynchos. The sequence continues at coordinate 1,523,610 of NW_027649794.1, forward strand.
ATGAAAAAAGTCACGTATAACTCCAGGTCAGGGTATAATCTCGAAATGGAAGGAGTTGTGGTCACACAAAATCAGTATAGGGCAAACTCCACACAGACAGTCACCCAAAGCTGGAATTGAACCCTGGCCCCTGGCATTGCGAGGGCCCAGTGCTAACCACTGTGCCACCCTGAGGAGAGATCAAGGGGCAATGGTTAGAGTCTCTCTTGTTGGAGATGGTCATTGCCCAGCACTTGTGTGACATGAATGTTACTTATCAGCTTAAACCTGGATCTTGCTGCATTTGGACATCTCACCATCGAACCTCTACAAGTCCAGGGCATTGACCCTGTTAGCATTCATATATTAAGAGTGGCTATGGACACCGTTGGCATTTAAGAGCCAAACGCAACGCTGTGATATCTGGAGCCACTTTGGATATAGTCCAAGGATGTGTGGGTTAGGTGCATTGGCAATGCTAAATTGCCCCTTACTGTGCTGGGATGCAGTTTGCAGTTTACATCTGATGAGAGAAAGGGTTAGGTTTGATTGAAGTGGATGCAAATTGTCACAGACACAGCGGCGATTAAGAGCTTGGCTGAGCATGGTAATTACGCCCACGTTACCGAGTGGTTATAACACAGCAGTCACCCAGTCCATATCCCACTGCCTAGAATCATTAACTGGTAGCTGATTCTTTCAGTCCCGACTGTCTCTAGTTAACATGAACATCCGTGTTCACTGTTGCTTCCGTTTCAAGGCTCCCTCTCCTCGTGGGATTGACACCGTCCATCACATTCAGGTTCAACGTCGCAAAAACAGTAATGCGGTTCTGCTGGTGATAGAACAGGACAAGGTTTTAATGAGTCATTTCCAAATCAAACATATCCCTGCGCTTTCCGCTGCCAGAAATGACAGACACATTTTTGTTTTAAATTAATTTATGAGATGCGGGCGTCGCTGGCTAACTAACATTGGGGTGGCGCAGTGGTTAGCACTGCCGCGTCACAGTGCCAGGGACCCAGGTTCAATTCCCAGCTTGGGTCACTGTCTGTGCACAGTCTGCACATTCTCCCTGTGTCTGCTAGGGTTTCCTCTGGGTGCTCCAGTTTCCCCCCACAGTCCAGAAGACGTGCTGGTTAGGGTGCATTGACCGTGCCAAATTCTCCCTCAGTGCATCTGAACAGGTGTGTGGCGACCAGGGGATTTTCACAGTAACTTCACTGCAGTGTTAATGTAAGCCTACTTGTGACTAATAAGTAGACTTTTAAACATTTATTGCCCATCTCGAATGGCCCCCTTAAGGTGGTGATGGTGAGCTGTCTTCTTGAACCTACTGCAGTCTTGGAGGTGTAGGTACACCCACTGTGCTGTCAGGGAGAGAGTTCCAGGATTTTGACCCAGCGAGACTGAAGGAACGGCCGATATATTTCCCAGTCAGGGTGGTGAGTGGCTTAGAGAGGAGTCTCTAAGTAGTTGTGTTTCAAAGTTTTCCTTGTCCTTCTAGATGGCAAAGATCATGGGCTTGGAAGACACTGCTTAAGGAGCCTTGATGAGTTCCTGCAGTGCATCTTGTAGATGGTGCACACGGCCACCCCTGTGCATCAGTGGTAGAGGGAGTCAATGTTTGTGGAGGGGTAACTGTTGTTGGAACTGCGCTCATCCAGGCAAGTGGGGACTATTCCATTGAGAACTTGTGCCTTGTGGATGGTTTTTTCGAGTCAGGAAGCGAATTACTCACCACAGGATTCCTAGCCTCTGACCTTCTCTGGTGGCCACTGAGTTTATATGGCTAGTCTAGTTCAGTTTCTGGTCAATGGTAACCTCCTCCAGGTTGCTGATAGTGGGAGATTCAGCGACAATAATGCCTTTGAATATCCTTGGAATCATAGGATCCTTACAGTGCAGGAGGAGGCCATTGGGCTCATTGTGCCTACACTAACTGAAAGAGCATCTCACCCAGCCCATTGCCCCCATCCACCTTATCCCCATAAGTCTGTGCACTTACCATGGCCAATACAACTAACCTACACATATTTGGACACTAACGGGCAGTTTAGCATTGTCAATCGCCCTAACCTGTACATCTTCGAACACTAAGGGGCAATTTAGCATGGCCAATCCACCTAACCTGTACATCTTTGGACATTAAGGGGCAATTTAGCATGGCCAATCCACCTAACCTACACATCGTTGGACACTAAGGGGCAATTTGACATTGCCAATCCACCTAACCTACACATCTTTGGATGCTAAGGGGTAACTTAGTATGGCCAATCCCCCTAACCTGCACATCTTTGGGCACTAAGGGGCAATTTAGCATTGCCAATCTACCTAACCTACACATCTTTGGACACTAAGGGACAATTTAGCATGGCCAATCTACCTAACCCACACATCTTTGGACACTAAGGGGCAATTTGACATTGCCAATCCACCTAACCTACACATCTTTGGACACTAAGGGACAATTTGGCATTGCCAATCCACCTAACCTACACATCTTTGGATGCTAAGGGGTAACTTAGAATGGCCAATCCTCCTAACCTGCACATCTTTGGACACTAAGGGGCAATTTAGCATTGCCAATCCACCTAACCTACACATCTTTGGACGCTAAGGGGTAACTTAGTATGGCCAATCCCCCTAACCTGCATATCTTTGGGCACTAAGGGGCAATTTAGCATTGCCAATCCACCTAAGCTGCACATTTTTAGACACTAAGGGGCAATTTAGCATGGCCAATCCACCTAATCTGCACATCTTTGGACACTAAGGGGCAATTTGGCATAGCCAATCCACCTAACCTGCACATCTTTGGACTCTAAGGGGCAATTTAGCATGGCCAATCCACCTAACCTGTACCTCTTTGAAGTGTGGGAGAAAACCGGAGCACCCGGAGGAAACCCCCACAGACACAGGGGAGAACGTGCAAACTCCACACAAACAGTCACCCAAAGCCATAACTGAACCGAGGCCCCTGGCATTGTGAAGTTGCAGTGCTAACCACTGTGTCATCGTGCCACCCTAAGGAGAGACCAAGGGGCAATGGTTAGACTCTCTCTTGTTGGAGATGGCCATTGCCTGGCGTGAATGTTACTTATCAGCTTAAGCCTGGATATTGTCCAGATCTTGCTGCATTTGGACATCCCACCATCGAACCTCTTCAAGTCCAGGGCATTGACCCTGTTAGCATTCATATATTAAGAGTGGTTATGGACACCGTTGTCATTTAAGAGCCAAACACAAGGCTATGATATCTGGAGTCACTTTGGACAGAGTCCAAGGATATGTGGGTTAGGTGCATTGGCAATGCTAAATTGCCCCTTAGTGTGCCAGGATGCATAGGTTAGAGGGATTAGTGGGATAAATATGTGGAGTTTCAGGGTGGAATTGTGGCCGTTACAGATTCAGTGGGTTGAATGGCCTTCTACTGCACTGATTCTATGATTTGTAGGCCAGACCAGGTACAGGCAGCAGATTTCCATCTCTCAAGGACATTGATGGATTTCATTGGGTTTTTTTCACGACAATCTGTTGTTTCCTAGAACATTATCAATGAGACCAGAAGCTGCTACCATGTTCTATTCCTTGGCCTGGGAGTTACTGTGCGGCAAGAGGAATGGCTTTTAATCCAGATAAATGCAAGGTGATGCATTTTGGAGGATCAAATTTAGGTGTGAATTATACAGTAAGTGGCAGAACCCTGAGAAACATGAACAAACAGAGGGATCTGGGCGTGCAGGTCCACAGTTCCTTAAAAGTGTCAACACAGATGGCCAAGGTGAATAAGAAAACATATGGCCTTCATCAGCCAAGACATTGAGTACAAGAGTTGGGAAATCATGTTGCAGCAATATAAAAAAATTGGTTAGGCCACATTTAGAGTACTGTGTGCAATTCTGTTCACCAAACTACCAGGACGATGTGGCAGCTTTGGACAGATTGCAAAGAAGGTTCTAAGAACATAAGAAATAGGAGCAGGAGTAGGCCATCTAGCCCTTCGAGCCTGCCCCGCCATTCAATAAGATCATGGCTGATCTGTCGTGGCTCAGTTCCACTTTCCCGCTTTCTCCCCATAACCCTTAATCCCCTTGCCTACCAAAAACCTGTCTACCTGCGTCTTAAATATATTGAGCGAGGCAGCCTCCACCACTTCAATGGGCAGAGAATTCCAGAGATTCACCACCCTTTGAGTGAAGAAGTTCCTCCTCAACTCCGTTCTAAACTGCCCCCCCCCCTTATCTTGAGGCTGTGCCCTCCAGTCCTACTGTCCTTTCTGAGCGGGAAGAACCTCTCCACCTCTATCCTATCCATCCCTTTCATCATCTTATATGTCTCAATGAGATCCCCCCTCGTCCTTCTAAACTCTAACAAGTACAATCCCAGTCTATTCAGCCTCTCCTCATAGTTCAACTCCCTCAACTCCGGTATCAGCAGAGTAAACCTCCTCTGCACTCCCTCCAAGGCCAAAATATCCTTGTGCAAGTGCGGCGACCAAAACTGCACACAGTACTCCAGCTGCGGCCTCACCAGCGCCCTGTACAGTTGCAGTAAGACCTCCCTTCTCCAGGATGTTGCCTGGTCTGGAGAGTGTTGATTGAGAAGACAGGTTGAACAAACTTGGATTACTTTCACTGGAAAGAAAGCAGCTGAGGGGAGACCTGACAGAGGTCTAAAAGATCATCAGAGGCATAGACAAGGGAAGGATAGTCAGAGGCTTTTAACCAGGGACCACAGGTTCAAGGTGAGGGGGAAAGTTTAAGGGAGATGTGTGGGGAGGGGTTTAAGGGGGATGTGCGGGGGGAGGTTTAAGGGGGATGTGCGGGGGGGGGGTTTAAGGGGGATGTGCGGGGGGAGGTTTAAGAGGATGTGCGGGGGGGAGGTTTAAGGGGGATGTGCGGGGGGGGTTTAAGGGGGATGTGCGGGGGGGGTTTATGGGGGATGTGTGGGGGGGGTTTAAGGGGGATGTGCAGGGGGGGTTTAAGGGGGATGTGCGGGGGGGGGGTTTAAGGGGGATGTGCGGGGGGGGTTTATGGAGGATGTGCGGGGGGGGTTTAAGGGGGATGTGCGGGGGGGGGTTTAAGGGGGTGTGCGGGGGGGTTTAAGGGGGATGTGCGGGGGGGGGTTTAAGGGGGATTTGCGGGGGGGGGTTTACGGGGGATGTGCGGGGGAGGTTTAAGGGGGATGTGTGGGAGAAGTTGTCTACACAGAGAGCGTTGGATGCCTGGAGCTCGCTGTCAGAGGAAATAGTGGAAGCAGGCACATTATTAATATTTAAGAGGCATTTGGATAGATACATGAATAGGGGGGAATAGAGGGTATGAATGAGTAAAAGCAGAAGTCTTTTTTTAGTCTAGTTGGGGCATTATGATCGGTACAGGCTTAGAGAGCCGAAAGGCTTATTCCTGTGCTGTACTTTTCTTGTTCTTTGAATTATCTTTGTGTATTTTGAGAACAGGGCCATGGAGAGGTCAAACTCATTTCCTTGCATTCTCAGATAAGAGTGAATCAGTCTTGAGATTTCTCCTTTCAAACCGAGCCAAGCTATCAATGGACGTGTTTCGACTAATACTTCATTCAGCCAGTCATTCTCTCTTACCTTTTGTTGGGATTTCTTAACTTCTGTTTTGGACTCTGGATGAATAAAGAAATTGAAGAGAATTAGTGAAGATTTTAACCCCCTCACTGAGTCACATCTTTAAACTGGGCAGTGACCACTTGGTCAGTTTCCAATTGTGTACCACACAATTGACCCATGACTCTTGCTGTTAATTATTTGTTTATTGGTCAGGAAGGACATTGGGTATCTGATCAAAGTACATAAAATTTTAAAAGGGATTGATAAAGCAAGTGTAGATCAAATATTTCCCCTTGTGGAGCAATCTCAAATAATTTCAGCGGCAGAATGGTTAGCACTGCTACCTCACAGTGCCAGGGACCCGGTTTGGGTCACTGCCTGTGTGGAGTTTGCACAGTCTCCCCGTGTCAGCGTGGGTTTCCTCCAGGTTTCCTCCCACAGTCTGAAAGGAGTGCAGTTTAAGTGCATTGGCCATGATTCATTCTCCCTCTGTGTACCCGAACAGGAGCTGGACTGCGGCGATTAGGGTATTTTCACAGTAACAGTTAATGTCGGCCAACTAATAAATGAACATTAAAGCTTTACTTTCAATATGGCTCAGTCTCCAGCGGGGAAAAGATTTCCAAGCACTCATGACCCTTGGAGAGAAGGGATTCTCTGCATCTCCGTCTTCAAGGGGAAGCACCTTGTTTAGAAACTATTCCCCCCTATTTTTAGACTCCTCCCAAGAAGGGAAACATTCTTTCAACATCAATCTAGTTAAAGGCCACCCTTTTGTTTCAGTAAGATCACTTCTCATTCTTCTCATGAGTTTAGTCCCAAACTGCTCAAAACTTTCCTAGTAAGACAAACTCCCTTCATCCCAGGAATCTGCCTGGTGAATCTTCTCTGAACGGCTTCCAATCTGAGTACATCCCAACTGAAATGAGGAGACTCGAACTGCACACAGTACACTGGATGTTGTTTCACTAACACCCTGTACAGTCGTGACAAGGCTTCATTACTTTTATATTCCATTTTGCTGGCATTAAATGCCAACATTCTGGATCCCAGACTTCTTAACCCACAGACCATAATCAGTAAGAATAGGCAACATCACCTCCTGCACAACCATCCACAACATCCGTGCCCCACAAGGCTGTGTCCTCAGCCCCCTACTATACTCCTTATATACCTATGACCGTGTGGCCAAATTCCCCTCCAATTCGATTTTCATGTTTGCCAATAACACCACCGGATTGGGTGAGATCTCAAACAATGATGAGATTGAGTACAGGAATGAGATAGAGAAGCTGGTGAACTGCTGGGATGACAATAATCTCTCCCTCAATGGCTGTACAATGAATCAGTTAGTCATCGACTTCAGAAAACACAGTAGAGAGCGTGCCCCTGTCTACATCAAAGGTGATGAAGTGGAAATGGCCGAGACCTTCAAGTTTCTAGGTGTTCAGGTGACCAACAATCTGCCCTGGTCTCTTCACGCTAATGTTACAGTTAAGAAAGCCCACCAACGCATCTACTTTCACAGAAGGCGAAGGAAGTTCGACATGTTCACAACAACACTCATCAATTTTTCTAGATGCAGCAGAGAAAGCATCATTTCATAGCTTGGTATGGGCTCCTGCTCTGCCCAAGACCACAAGGAACTACAAAGGGTCATGAATGTAGCCAGGTCCACCACACAAACCAACCTCCCATCCATTGACTCTGTCCACACTCCCTCAATAAAGCAGCCAGCATAATTAAAGACGCCACACACACCCCGGACATTCTCTCTCCAATTTTCTTCCATCGGGGAAACGATATAAAAGTCTGAGGTCATGTACCAACCAACGCAAGAACAGCTTCTTCCCTTCAGCCATCAGACTTTTGAATGGACCTACCTTATATTAAGTTGATCTTTCTCTACACCCTAGCTATGACTGTAACACTGCATTCTACACCCTGTCCTTGCCATCTTCCCTACGTACTTCATTGACCAGATGTTTTGTCTGTATAGCGCAAGAAATATTTTTCATTGTATCCCAATATATGTGACAAAAATAAATCAAATCAAAATCAAAGACTCGGACTGATCACCCAACCATGGGTGTGCCTCAACGTGGAGAATGGATCAACAGACGCACTCGATCACTCACCCTCAATCCTCCGCCGCTTCTTCACCATCACAACGGCTAGAAGGACAATTATGAATAGGACCACAACAACTGTTCCAATGGCAATGAACATGACGGTGAATCCAACTGACTTGCCTAGAAAATTCCGAGCGGACAAAACATCATTAGTCTTATTGCGTCTGTAAGTGACCACCACAATCTGCCCGATGAATACCTCGCTCACTGCGCACATTGCCGTCCCTCCATGCCCTTTGGGGGCTGGCGCACCTTAATCACATTTTGATTTAAGGACTTAAGTTTCATTTGTCCTTCTCCTTTTCTTTCAGGCAGTATCCCTTTAAGATGTGGTCACTTTAATTTGTCCATAAGTTTCTTTGACTTATTGGCTTCACTGCAAAAGAAGGGACCATAAGACCATAAGATATAGGAGCAGAATTAGGCCATTTGGCCCATCGCGTCTGCTCTCCTATTCAATCACGGCTGATAAGTGTATCAACCCCATTCTCCTGCCTTTTTCCCCGTAACTGTGCTTCCCCATGGTTCCCCAACCATGCTGTGTTGTTCTCTGTTCTTTGTAACCTTGATCCTCTTATGTAATGACTTTAATCAGGCAATTGAGATTGGCCTGTTAGAATATGAGCTCCCTGATTAAGGGCCAAATCAATCAGGGAGCCTCTTATTTTCTATGTAACCAGGAGTGTCAGTTCCTCTGGGACTCCTAGTGTAGGCTGCTAATGGAAAGCACTCTGTATGCTGTTGTCAGGCTTGTAAATAAAGGGATTTTGGTGAAAGGGCTTCTGTTCCGAGGACTTGGTACACCTTACCAATCGAGAGCCTACCTATCTCTATCTTAAATCCACTCAGTGACCTGATCTCCATGGCGCTCTTTGACAATGAGTTCCACAAAGCCGCCACCCTCTGGCTGAAGAAATTCCTCCTGATCTTGGAAGCCGTCCTTTCACTCCGAGGCTGTGCCCTCGGATCCTAGTCTCTCCTACTAATGGAAACATCTCCCCCACATCGACTCTATCCAGGCTTTTCAGTACTCTGTAAGTTTCAATGGGATCCCCCCCAACTCATCCTTCTAAATGAGTTTAGACCCAGAGTCCTCAAACGTTCCTCATACCTCAAGATTTTCATTCCCAGGATCATTCTTGTGAACCTCCTCTGGACTCTCTCCAAGGCCACTATCTTTTCTTAGATACGGTGCCCAAAATTGCTCACAATATTCTAAATGTGGCTTCACCAGAGCCTGACAAAACAGTACATTCCTGCTTTTGTACTCTGACTGTCAAGTCTAATTCGAGGCAACACCTACACGTGCTGCTTGTTTCAATGCAGTTTTGGGGGGTGGGACAGGGCAGCATAGGCACGGTGGTACAATGGTTAGTACTGCTGCCTCACAGTGCCAGGGACCTGGGTTCAAATCCTGGCTTGGGTCACTGTGCAGAGTCTGCATGTTCTCCCTGTGGGTTTCCTCCGGGTGCTCCGCTTTCCTCCCACTGTCCAAAGATGTGCTGGTTAGGTTGATTGGCCATGCTAAATTGCCCCTTGGTGTTAGGTAAATATATGAGTTATGGATATAGGGTCTGGTTGGGGTTGTAGATGCGATGGGCTGAATGGCCTCCTTCTGCACTGTTGGGATTCTATGATTTTATACCCTGCTGGGTGGCTAAATTGCACAAACAGGCTATGCCTTCCTGTATGTGTTTCCCAAGATAACAAAACAGAGTCTGCACATTCTCCCCATGTCTGCATGGGTTTCCTCCGCGTGCTCTGGTGCTGGTTAGGTGCATTGGCCAAGCTAAATTCTTCCTCAGTGTACCCAAACAGGCGTCCAACTGTGGTGTCTAGGAGATTTTCATAGTGACTTCATTGCAGTGTTAATGTAAGCCTACTTATGACACGAATAAATAAACTTAAAACTTTACGCATTGGTATTCGAATGTAGTCACAGAGTTGGGAGTTTACCTGCATTAAGAGAGACCATCTCGCTCACTATGACCGTAACTTCACCCTTCCCTTTCCCCAAGGCGTTTGTGGCTTCGCAGACCCAGGTTCCGTTGACAGAGTAGTCCACTTGTTCAATAAGTAGATAGTTTCCTTCAGTTTGTGCTTTCTTAGACACCGGTCCCACAATCCTGCATCAATGGACACAACCATGCCGTTTATCACCTTACTCACACTACACAGGGACTCTCAGATGTCCTTCAAGCACTGTTGTTCATGAGGGTGGTCAGCACTGCTGCCTCCCAGCGCCAGAGAGCCGGGTTCGAGTCCGGTCTCGGGTCGCTGTCTGTGTGGAGACTGCGCATTCTCCCCATGTCTGCGTGGGTTTCCTCCGGGTGCTCCGGTTTCCTCCCACAGTCCAAAGATGTGCGGGTCAGGTTGATTGGCCGTGCTAAATTAATCCTAGAGTCAGGACAATTTGCACAGGTGGCACGATGGCACAATGGTGAGCATTGCCACTGCACAGCGCCAGGGACCTGGGTTCAATTCCAGCCTACAGTCACTGTCTGTGCTGAGTCTGCATGTTCTCTCCGTGTCTGCGTGGGTTTCCTCTGGGTGCTCCGGTTTCCTCCCACAGTCCAAAGATTAGGTGGATTGCTCATGGTGAATTGCCCCTTAGGGGGACTAGCTAGGGTAAATGCATGGGGCTGTGGGGATAGGGCCTGGGTGGGATTATGGTCAGTGTAGACTCGATGGGCCAAATGGCCTCCTTTTGCACTGTAGGGATTCCATGACAGTACCTTCAAATCTAGACCTCTAAACCCTTCCTGACCAGAATGCCAAACAAAGAGGGAGTGAGCGAGTGAGAGAAGAGAAGGAAATGTTAAAGCTATGTAAGGCCCGCCATAGAATATACAATGCACAGGAATAGGCCATTCGGCCCAATCAATCCATGCCAGCTCCACGAGTACATTCCCATTTCTCCTCATCCCCTCACCCAGCTTCCCCTGACCATTCCCTTCCGGGGACAACTTACACATTTTTCCCCACTCATTGGACAGGGAACTTTATTCTGGATTTGCGATTGGATTTGGGAATCGTAAAATCATGGCGTGGTCACTTCATGTCCCTCCCTGTCTTAGCCATGTAGCCGTGGGAGTGTTTGCTCCTCAGATAGTCTACCAATGGCCAGCTCTGACGAAGGGTGATCCAGACTTGAAACGCTGGCTCTATTTCTCTCCACAGCTGCCGTCAGACCTGCTGAGATTTTCCAGCATTTTCTGCTTTTGTTTCAGATTCCAGCTTTTATTAGTGTCTATCAATTCTATCTTGGTGACTATCTCGTTACATAGAATCATAGAATTGCTACAGTGCAGAAGGAGGCCATTCGGCCCATCATCTCCGCACTGACACCAATCCCACCCATGCCCTATGCACGTAACCCCATGTGTTTACCCTGCATTGACACTAAGGGGCATGGCCAATCCACCTAACCCTGCGTATTTACCCTGCTAATCCCCCTAATACTCAGGATCAATTTAGCTTGGCCAATCCATCTAACCCCACACATTATGGGGAGGAAACGGAGCCACCCAGAGGAAACCCATGCAGATACGGGGAGAACATGCAGCCTCTGCACGGACAGTCACCCGAGGCTGGGATCGAACCCGGGCCCCTGGCGTTGTGAGGCAGCAGCGCTAACCACTGTGCCAGTCCCTAACAATGTCCTCCCTGTTTGCTCTTCCTCTCATCCCCTCTGCATTCAATCGATCAAAATGCCTCTTCATTCTGAAAATCTCAGCAAGGTCACCTCCCTGACCCACAACTCCCACACCCCTCCCCACCCCACAGCACTCCCCCACACCCCCACCTCCAACCCCTGTCTCCACCCCCCCCACAACTTCCAATGCCCGCTATCATCCTCCTCTGACTTCAGGTACCATGCTGAGGGAGGAAAGGGTGTTGGTGACCATGGACTTCCATTGGATTAGTCCATGATGAAGTTTGCCTAAATGCTCCTGTGGTTTGCCATGAACATCTGGGATACAGCTGACCAGGAAACTCTCCCACCCTTTAATCCACACTATCTTGTATATTGGAAGGATTTACAGGCTGCTTGGGTCACAGTATGAAGCCATCTACCTCGACCATCAAGTTCTGAAGTGGGACTTGGACCCTGAGGTCGGGGTGTGATCAGTGTGCACATGAACTCCCTCAGCTCACCCCTTAGCTTTACCATAGAGAGAAAGAGAGTTAGAGTCAGAGGCACAGCGAGGGAGGGTGGGTGGCTTAGTTGGTGTATAGATGTATAGGTGGATGGACAGACAGATGGATGGATGAATGGAAGGATGGACAAGTGGATGGATGGATGGATGGAAGGATGGATGGATGGATGGATGGAAGGATGGATGGATGGAAGGATGGATGGAAGGATGGATGGATGGATGGGTGGAAGGATGGATGGATGGATGGATGGAAGGATGGAAGGATGGATGGAAGGATGGATGGATGGATGGAAGGATGGATGGAAGGATGGATGGATGGATGGAAGGATGGATGGATGGATGGGTGGGTGGATGGAAGGATGGATGGAAGGATGGATGGATGGAAGGATGGATGGATGGATGGATGGATGGATGGATGGAAGGATGGATGGAAGGATGGTTGGATGGATGGATGGATGAACGGGTGAATAGATGGATGGATGGATGGATGGATGGAAGGATGGATGGATGGATGGATAGTTGGGTGGATGGTTGGATGGGTGGGTGGATGGTAGGATGGATGGATGGATGGAAGGATGGATGGATGGATGGGTGGGTGGATGGATGGAAGGATGGATGGATGGATGGATAGTTGGGTGGATGGTTGGATGGATGGATGGACGGACAGACAGAGGAGTGGAGGGGCATACAGAAAAATGGACAGTTGGAGGGAGGGAGGAACAGAGGGTTGGATGGAGGGATGGACAGAGGGTAGATGTTAATCCCTCTATTTCTCCCTCTAGCCATCCATCCCTCCTCTCCTCTTGTCCCTCCACCCATCCCTCTGTCTCTCTCCCAGAGAGAGAGATAAAGAGATAGATGGAGAGGTGGAGAGAGACAGAGAGAAACCTTTAAAAATACAGTTTCTTCCGAATACAGAGTATTCATAAACATTCAACATTTTTCTGGAACAGGACAGGTCTCGTGAGTGGTCATTATATTAAATGGTGATTTCAATGGTGCACATTGTGCATAAGGTAACGTTACAAATCTCTAAAGAGCCATGTTAATTAGATTGTAAACGTACGTACATTGTCCACTGGTAGGTTGTTGCTGGTGGATTCGCCTCAGCAATGCAGCTAAGGTTAACATTACGCCTCTTAATGTACCAATTGCCGTCATATCCAGTAATCGTTACCTCTGGAGGGTCTGACCAAAAAAAAACAAGAGGTTGAAAAATCAATCAGATAAACCCTTTTCTGCACTGCTCTCTTAGTCTATGGTCTGCTGGTGACGAGATCCCTTAAGAAACACAGAAATATCACAATGCAGCAGTGCAAATGACGTATATTTGCCCAAGTATGTACCCCAACCAATAACTAGAATTCTAGTCAATTAAACTGCTTTCACTTTTCAGTTGTTGCACAGTTTAAATTGGTGGTAATAAAAGATCCCTCATTTTGGGGCTTTTAGGTGGAATAAAATGCATGTGTTAAAAATAATTTGGACACGCTGATGTTTCTTTTAAACAAAAATATCAATGCAATTAACTGTCACGTCTGCCTGAGAAACAACTGTCAAACAATCTGTCTATCCAACCACACATCTGTCCATCCATCCAACCATCTGTTCCTCCCTCTGTCCATCCCTCCGCTCACCTGTCCCTCCCCCATTCCTTCATTCCTCTGTCCTTCCGTCCACCCCTCTGTTCCTCCCTCCATTTGTCCATCTTTCTGCCCATCCACACCCATCCATCCATCCATTCTACCAAACTACCATCAATTTACCGACCAACATTGTGCATCAACCACAATGTCCAAAAGTTAGCAGTCAGTTGGTCCACCCATCCATACCACCCTCCCTCCCTCGCTCCCTCTTCCATCCTGCTGTCTGTCTGTCTGACTGTTCATCCATCCATCTGTCCATCCATCCTTCCATCCATCCATCTGTCCATCCATCCATCCATCCACGCACCCATCCATCCATCTACCCACCCGTCCATCCAACCATCCATCCATCCACCCATCCGTCCATCCATCCCATCTATCCACCCAAAAATCTATCCATCCGTCCATCCAACCATCCATCCATCCACCCATCTGTCCATCTATCCCATCCATCTACCCATCCGTCCATCCATCCATCCATCCATCCACCCATCCATCCACCCATCCATCTATCCATCCGTCCATCCAACCATCCATCCATCCACCCATCCGTCCATCTATCCCATCCATCTACCAATCCTCCATCCATCCATCCATCCATCCACCCATCCGTCCATCCACCCATCCATCTATCCATCCGTCCATCCAACCATCCATCCATCCACCCATCCGTCCATCCATCCCATCCATCTACCCATCCATCCATCCATCCATCCATCCATCCAATGATTAATAATCATTGGGATTCACCAATCCAGGGGTCTGAGGGCATTCAATCATTGAGTGTGGGGCAAAGTATTACACGGTGGCACAGTGATTGGCACAGCTGCCTTCTGGTGCCAGGGACCTGGGTTCAATTCCTGGCTTGGGTCACTGCCTGTGCGGAGCCTGAATGTCGCCCCATGTGGGTTTCCTCTGGGTGTTCTGGTTTCTTCCTACAGTCTGAAAGATGCACTGGTTAGGCTGCATTGGCCATGCTAAATCCTCCCTCAGTGTACCCGAACAGGAATGTGGTGACTGGGGGATTTTCACATTAATTACAATTTTACTGTCAGCCTACTTGCTCAACTATTAAATAAACGTAAAAACGAAGTTAACGTTGATGGCACAGATGAGGGAAAAGATCAACCATGGATCTCAATGGGCTGAATGGCCTACTCTTGCTCTGGTTTGTTATGTCCTCATATTTGTCTGGTGATTCTGGACATCGCTGTTTCCTTGGAATATTAGTTAGAACACTTGTGAAATGTATTAACTAAGCAACGGGTAACTTCTGCTGTGAATAATATGAAGAAAATGGCAAAAAAAAGCTTTCATATCATCATATACTCTGTCGTACTGCACTATGTAAAAAGTCTGACAACACCAGGTTTTAGTCCAACCTATTTATTTGATAATATTCTCACTAGCTTTCGAGGGGACAGCCTCTTCGTCAGGTGAATGGAGAGTTCTGGCCTCAGACAGAGCATATAAAGCACAGACAGTTTAGAGATTACTGATTAAAATGCGAATCCTTACACCTAACCTGCTGTTCAAGACCTGAAGTGGCTGATAATGTGAGTGGTAGGAGCACTGATCACAGTTTAAAGAGATGTGTATTGTCTCCAGACAGTACAGTAAGTGAGGTTTTGCAAACCCAGGCAAGTCACGGGGGTTACAGATAGTGCGACATGAACCCAAGATCCCTGTTGAGACCGTCCTCATGTGTGCGGAACTTGGCTATCAGTCTCTGCTCAGCGACTCTGCGCTGTCGTGTGTCGTGAAGGCCGCCTTGGAGAATGCTTACCCGCAGGTCAGAGGCTGAATGCCCGTGACCACTGAAGTGTTCGCCAACAGGAAGGGAACAGTCTTGCCTGGTGACTGTCGAGCGATGTTCATTCATCCGTTGTCGTAGCGTCTGCATGGTCTCCCCAATGTACCATGCTTCGGGACATCCTTTCTTGCAACGTATCAGGTAGACAATGTTGGCCGAGTTGCAAGAGTATTTACCATGTACCTGGTGGATGGTATTCTCACGTGTGATGATGGTATCCATGTCGATGATCTGGTATGTCTTGCAGAGGTTGCTGTGGCAAGGTTGACAACAGGGATCTTGGGTTCATATCACACTATCTGTAACCCCCGTGACTTGCCTGGGTTTGCAAAACCTCACTTACTGTACTGTCTGGAGACAATACACATCTCTTTAAACTGTGATCAGTGCTCCTACCACTCACATTATCAGCCACTTCAGGTCTTGAACAGCAGGTTAGGTGTAAGGATTCGCATTTTAATCAGTAATCTCTAAACTGTCTGTGCTTTATATGCTCTGTCTGAGGCCAGAACTCTCCATTCACCTGACGAAGAGGCTGTCCCCTCGAAAGCTAGTGAGAATATTATCAAATAAATAGGTTGGACTAAAACCTGGTGTTGTCAGACTTTTTACTGTGTTTACGCCAGTCCAACGCCGGCATACCCACATCAGTACTGCACTATGCCAATGGTTCAATAAAGCGGCTAATCTCCTCATGTTACATTTTCGCTTCATTTCCAGTTTAAAACAGTTTTGTCCTGTGATACTGACATCGGACGGATAGTGTCACTGCTGCGCTCGTCCGATATCTCAATGCCTGGTGGGACACCAGGCAATTCAAGGTCTCTCCATTGTCCTTCCTGGTGGGAGTTATACTGTACTGGCTGGTGACGGTCACTGTCCTGTTTGGATGGTGGGTCTGCGTTGACGTGACTGTCCCTGGCACTTTGGACACCCACGTTATGCCAGCTGCCGGCTTCCCACTGGCTGCTGTGCACGTGGCGACTGGTGTCTCTGCCGACCCGACGTCCGCTGGCACTGTGGCGACCTCGATGGTGGGCTTCACTGAGGACAAGAAAAAATTGATAAGGGTGAGCGCAAATTTCAAAGAGTTCTGGGCAACTTGCGACAGGCACTTGCTGCCCCAGTACTAAGTAGAATCATAGAGTCCTACAGTGACGAAGGAGGCCATTCAGCCCATCGAGTCTGCACCGATAACAATCCCATTCAGGCCCTATTCCCATAACTCCACATATTTACCCCACTAACCTAGCATATCCCAGGACACTAAGGGGCAATTTAGCATGGCCACACAAACTAACCCACACATCTTTGGAGTGTGGGAGGAAATCGGAGCACCCGGAGGAAACCCACGCAGACATAATAAGAACATAAGAAATAGGAGCAGGAGTAGGCCATCTGGCCCCTCGAGCCTGCCCCGCCATTCAATAAGATCATGGCTGATCTGTCGTGGCTCAGTTCCACATTCCCGCCCTCTCCCCATAACCCTTAATCCCCTCGCCTATCAAAAACCTATCAACCCGCGTCTTAAAAATATTGAGCGAGGCAGCCTCCACCACTTCAACGGGCAGAGAATTCCAGAGATTCACCACCCTTTGAGTGAAGAAGTTCCTCCTCAACTCCGTTCTAAACTGCCCCCCCTTTATCTTGAGGCTGTGCCCTCTAGTCCTACTGTCCTTTCTGAGCGGGAAGACTCTCTCCACCTCTATCCTATCCATCCCCTTCGTCATCTTATATGTCTCAATGAGATCTCCCCTCATTCTTCTAAACTCTAACGAGTACAAGCCCAGTTTATTCAGCCTCTCCTCATAGTTCAACCCCCTCAACTCCGGAATCAGCCTAGTAAACCTCCTCTGCGCTCCCTCCAAGGCCAAAATATCCTTGCATAAGTGCGGCGACCAAAACTGCACACAGACACGGGGACTCCATGCAGACAGTGACCCGAGCTGGGAATCGAACCCAGGTCCCTGGTGCTCTGAGGCAGCAGTGCTAACCACCGTTACTTCCACACAACACTAACAGTTTGAGAGTCAGTCTGGAAGAGACACAAGCTATTAAGCGGTCTTTTGTGACAACTTAGGGCTCTGAGTTCTCTGGCTGTTCACGCGAGCGGGATTCTCCAGTCCCGCCGGCAGCACGACGCCGTCCATGGGTCTCCTGCAGATATGGGGTGAGATCAATGGGAATTCTCATTGATAGCGGCGGGACTGGAGAATCCCACCATGAGCAAATAACACGCCATGTCCCGCCTACTGGAAACGCATGGCTGGGAGAATCTTGCCTTAGATATCAGCACTCAGCCCAGAGCCACAACGGTGTGAGTTCCAGGACATATGAATTACAAGCAGGAGTAGGCCACTCGGTTCCTCGAACCTGCTGCCCCATTCAGTACGATCACGGCTGATCTAATTGGAACCTCAAGCCTAATAGGTCGGGACAAGTTTGGCGCAACTTGTGGGCCGAAGGGCCTGTTTGTGCTGCGGTTTTTCTATGTTCTGTTCCTGCTGACCCCCCAATGACCTCTCATCTACTTCTGAATCAAGAATCTATCTAACTCTGCCTTCAAAACATTCAAAGACTCTGCTTCCACTGCCTTTTCAGGAAGAGAATTTCAGGGACTCACCACCCCCCGAGAAACGAAACAAACTCCCTAACACTGTCTTAAATGAGCAACCCTTTATTTTTAAACAATGGCCATAGAACCATAGGATCCCTATAGTGCACGAGGTGGCCATTCGGCCCATTAAGTCTCTCAGACAGGCCATCTAACCCTAGTCCATCCCGCACCTGCCATCCCCCTATCCCTGTACATCATGGATAATCCACATAATCTTCACAGTTTTCCGACTGTGGGAGGAAACCGGAGCACCCAGAGGAAACTGCAGAGATGCGGGGAGAACATGCAGGCTCTGCACAGACAGTGACTCAAACCAGGAATTGAACCCGGGTCCCTGGCGCTGTGAGGCATCAGTGCTAACCACTGTGCCGCCATACCGCAAAATACTGCCTGAAATCAGCCATCCTTACCTGAACTGGGCTGCACATGAATCCAGATCCGCATAGAGAAGTGGTTGACTCTTAAATTCCCCTCTGAAATTTTCCCTCTGAAATAAGCCTCTCAGTTCAAGGGCAATTAGGGATGGGCAATAAATGCGGGTCCATTCACGAAACATGGACCACAATGATATCAAAGCATCTCAGAGAGTAATACCATTTCTGTAGAAAATTGAATGTCATTACAGTCTCTGGGATGCTATGGTGCAGAGGGATCTGGGCGTCCTTGTGCATGAGTTGCAAAAACCCAGTCGGCAGGTGCAGCAGGTGATCAAGAAGGCGAATGGGATGCTGGCCTTTATAGCGAGGGGGATAGAATATAAAAGCAGGGAGGTCTTGCTGCAACTGTACAGGGTACTGGTGAGGCCGCAGCTGGAGTACTGTGTGCAGTTTTGGCCCCTGCACTTGCGCAAGGATATTTTGGCCTTGGAGGGAGTGCAGAGGAGGTTCACTAGGCTGATACCGGAGATGAGGGGGTTGGACTATGAAGAGAGACGAAATAGATGGGGTCTGTACTCGTTGGAGTTTAGAAGGATGAGGGGGGATCTTATAGAGACGTATAAGATAATGAAAGGGATGGATAAGGTAGAGGTAGAGAGATTCTTCCTGCTTAGAAAGGATAGCAGGACTAGAGGGCACAGCCTCAAGATGAGGGGGGGGGCAGTTTAGATCAGAATTGAGGAGGAACTTCTTCACTCAAAGGGTGGTGAATCTCTGGAATTCTCTGCCCGTTGAAGTGGTGGAGGCTACCTCGCTAAATATATTTAAGACGCGGGTAGATAGGTTTCTGATAGACAGGGGAATTAAGGGTTATGGGGAGAAAGCGGGAAAGTGGAACTGATCCACTTCAGATCAGCCATGATCTTATTGAATGGTGGGGCAGGCTCGAAGGGCTAGATGGCCTACTCCTGCTCCTATTTCTTATGTTCTTATGTTCTTGTGTTCTTATGATGCCCATTTTGGATCATTGGAGGGATTGAGTTTAGGAGTTGGGAGGTAATGCTCTAACTTTATAAGACCCTTGTCAGACCCCACTTGGAGTACTGTGCACAGTTCTGGTCACCTCATTACAGGAAGGATGTGGAAGCTATTGAGAGGTGCAGAGGAGATTTACAAGGATGTTGCCTGAATTGGGAGGCATGCCTTATGAAGTTAGATTGAGGGAGCTAGGTCTCTTCTCCCTGGAGAGACGAAGATTGAGAGGTGACCTGATAGAGGTTTATAAAATGTTGAGAGGAATAGATAGGGTGGATTCTCGGAGGCTATTTCCCAGGGCTGAAATGGTCGCTACGAGAGGACACAGGTTTAAGGTGCTGGGGAGCAAGTACAGAGGAGATGTTGGGGGTAAGTTTTTCACTCAGAGGGTGGTGAGTGAGTGGAATCGGCTGCTGTCGGTGGTGGTAGAGGCGAACTCGCTGGGGTCTTTTAAAAGACTTCTGGATGAGTACATGGGGTTTAATGGGATTGAGGGTTATAGATAGGCCTGGTAGGTATGGATACGATCGGCTCAACTTGTGGGCTGAAGGGCCTGTTTGTGCTGTAGTGTTCTCTGTTCTACGTTCTATGTTCTATGTTCATTCTTCCAGCTATTTTGCAAATAAAGTATACCTACTCGCAAAATATTGCCAGGCAATGACCATCACCAATAAGAGACACTGTAACCACCTTGACATTCAATGGTGTAACCATCACTGAATCCCCCACTGTCAACATCCTTGGGTTACCATTGACCAGAAACTCAACTGTACTCACCACATAAATACAGTGAGAACCAGAGCAGGTCAGAGGCTAGGAAACTGCGGTGAGTAACTCACCTCCTGACTCCCCAAGGCTGATCCACCATCTACAAGGCACAAGTCAGGGGTGTGATGGAATATTCCCCACTTGCCTGGATGGGTGCAGCTCCAACAACACCCAAGAAGCTCGACACCATCCAGGACAAAGCAGCCCCGTTTGATTAGCACCACATCTACCAACATCCAATCCCTCCACCACTGACGCTCAGTCGCAGCAGTGTGTACTATCTACTAGATGTACTGCAGCAACTCACCAAGGATCCTTAGACAGCACCTTCCAAACCCACGACCACTTTCTTCTGGGAGGACAAGGGCAGCAGATACATGGGAACACCACCCCCTGCAAATTCCACTCCATGCCTCTCACCATCCTGACTTGGAAATATTCCTTCGCAGTCGCTGGGTCAAAGTTCTGGCCCTAACAGTATTGTGGGTCTACAGACAGCATGCAAACTGCAGTGATTCAAGAAGGTGGTTTACCACCACCACCTTCTGAAGAGGTGTCCATTTTGAGACTTCTAAACAATGGGTTCTTTTTGCTTTGAGTCCATTTTTGGATGGGCAATGAATGCTGTAAGAAGCCTCACTACACCGGGTTAAAGTCCAACAGGTTTATTTGGTAGCAAATGCCACTAGCTTTTGGAGCACTGCCCTTTCGTCAGCTGGGTGGGGAATTCTGATCACAAACAGAACATATAAAGGCACACACTCAGTTTACAGAATACTGATTAGAATGCGAGTCTTTACAGCTAATTAATCTTAAAGGTGCAGAAAAGGTGAGTGGAGAGAGCATTAGGCGCAGGTTAAAGAGATGTGTATTGTCTCCAGACAGGACAGTTAGTGAGATGTTGCAAGTTCAGGCAAGTCACGGGGGTTACAGATAGTGTGACATGAACCCCAGATCCCTGTTGAGGCCGTCCTTATGTGTGCGGAACTTGGCTATCAGTCTCTGCTCAGTGACTCTGCGCTGTCATGCATTTGTGTTGGATACACAGTTGAATGACAGCGCAGAGACGCTGAGCAGAGACTGATAGCCAAGTTCCGCACACATGAGGACGGTCTCAACAGGGATCTGGGGTTCATGTCACACTATCTGCAACCCCCGTGACTTGCCTGGGTTTGTAACATCTCACTAACTGTCCTGTATGGAGACAATACACATCTCTTTAACCTATGCCTAATGCTCTCTCCACTCACATTGTCTGCACCTTTAAGACTTGATTAGTTGTAAAGACTCACATTCTAATCAGTATTCTGTAAACCGAGTGTGTGCCTTTATATGCCCTGTTTGTGAGCAGAACTCCCCACTCACCTGATGAAGGGGCAGTGCTCCGAAAGCTAGTGGCGTTTGCTACCAAATAAACCTGTTGGACTTTAACCTGGTGTTGTGAGACTTCTTAATGGGTTTACCCCAGTCCAACGCCGGCATCTCCACATCACTAAATGTTGGCTAGCTAGTGATACTCATGTCTCACAAATGGATTAAAAGAAAGGGGATAAGTGCAGCATCATGCCCTGAAGACCTACCAAGTACTGTCAGGTTGATGTGAGATTCATGCTTTCCAGTGGGGAATGTGTTCACCTCACAGTTGTACAAACCCTCGTCAGCCAGCTCCAAGGGGTCGATTGCCACGGTGCAGTTCTGCGACGACGCGTTGTGGAATGCGATCCTTCCCGAGTTGGTCGGGTAGCTGGTCCCAAATAAGGGGTTGTACACCGCCAGGTTCTCTGCCCTCTCGCCAGCTTGCTTCAGCCACGTCACCTGCACCACAGTGGCATCATCGCCGAAGGGGAGACAGGGTAGCTCCAGCTTGTCTCCGGCGGTCCCCGTGACGAAACCCCCCACTTTAATATTGGGAGTTACTCCGCCTGCAGGGACAGGATAAGAGGAGAAAGTCACCCTCTGGGGAAACGCAGCGGTCACTATCCAACACAACGGTGTCCGATGCCAATGGAGAAGACAAGACAAACGTTATAGAGTCTCTTCAGTGCTGACCGAGGCCATTTGGCCCATTGAGTCTGCACCAGCTCTCCGGCAGAATGTCTCACCCAGGCCACCACATCCCCGGAATCCCATTTTTACCCCCGTACTTTTTTATTCGTGTCACAAGCAGGCTTACATTAACACTGCAATGAAGTTATTGTGAAAAACCTCCTACT